>NC_090265.1:1270425020-1270745982 GCF_040414725.1 Anabrus simplex
TTAACTGTATTAAATGGTAAACTGATTTTGTTGATTCACAAGCTGGAAATAGTTACTTCCGAGTTGTACAAAAGTCAGCCAGGATGTAAGGAAGAAATGAAATAGGAGAGAGGACTGGCTCACTGCTAATCTTGCATATGTTTATTTCAAAGACGAGATTCCTTCAATCAAATTTTCTAAATCAGTTGAGTGCTAACCGGCTTCAATTATGCGTAATTAACTTGTTTCTCTGTTGATGGTGGAAAAATAAACGTTTGCCAAAACGGGCTATTTTATCGACTGACGGAAAAGTTACTCATTGTGATGTAATTAAAATGGTCATTTCGTGAATTAACTAATTAATGTAGTATTTCGCAAAGTGAGATATAGGCGGAAAAAATTCCTAGTCTCTGCTCTGATTTAATTGGAACAAAATGTTATTTGAAGTATATTAGAATGACGTACGAAATTAATTTAATTTGAGTGGTAAGGACTTAATTTGCTCTTTGTAGTGCTGAAATATTGCAAAAGGCAGAAAACCAAATGAGCTTTATGGATCGTTAGTCCATTGTTTAAATGAATACCCTATATTCTCCGCATGCTTCGTTGAATTTATGCATGCCAATATACCGAACGGGAAGTGTTTACGCTGTAGGATTGTTATACCTCTATGTAGATACCATACTTAAATAGCATCGGGAAATGTAAAAATGTAGATCGTACTGGGGGATTGGAGCAAAACAACTGCGCATACATTTAGTAAAGTTTTGCGCATGAAATGGAACTTATATCGAAAATTGTTCAAAATATTATCATTCATTCGCTCTTTCACGTTGAATATTCAATTCTACTATAATTAGGGTTTCTAGATACTATTTTATTTAACACATTGAATGCCACGTCATTCATATATGAATGACACTTAACTTCCCGCTACTGCAGCGTCATCCATATATGAATGACGCGCAGATGAGCTGTATCAGGTTTCGTCATTCGCATACGAATGACGCTACGGTAAAATCAAATGGTAGCCTTAAAGTGTGGCCCACGGGTTACTTTTTGGTGTGCTTGGTTTGGCCGTACCTGTAATGAAATTGGGTATACCATGCTGAATGTAAACATAATATGCGCGAATAAATTTGTTATTTATTCTAGTTGAAAACAAATTAAATATTTTATCGAACACACTTGTGCTGAATTATTGTCTGAATTATTGTATTTTAAACGTATTATAAATATCCGATAATATGTAATGATACCAGTAATGACCAGTGGCGACTCTAGAATTACAAATTTTACATTTTTAAAATTATTATTCAAACTGGGGGCACGCAGGCTGAGCTCGAACCGTCTCTGGTAATGGTTTATTTTGATGTTTGTAGTATTTGAATTTTCCCTGTGCCTTGCTGAAAAATAAAAAATGTCTAGTTATCTAAAAGAACCTAAATAAAAAGTCTGCAGTACAGGAACCACTGGTGCACCGAATTGAAACAGTCTAGACACAGTTGTGGCATTCCAAGACGTATCTTGCATTAGGTGAGAACCATTTTTGCGTGCTTTTCTCGCCTCAATCCTGCCTCAGACAGCCTTTGTGTGCGACGTCTCTTACTTATTTTTAACAAATTTTAATCAATTCTGAAAAGATAAAAAGAAAAGAACATTAAAAAGTGTCATTCATATATGAATAACATGGCCACCATATGTAAAAGAATGCCTCCAAATTAACACAGGGCCACGTCATTCATATGTGCATGACAGTGAAAATCATGAAAATAGGACCGTATAACTGTTGCAGATGAAAATAAAATTCAAGGTAGCAATCCATATGCGCAAAATAATTCAAATCACTTAAAAAATACATTTGGCCCCGGGGAAGTTTTACGAGCAAGACCTTGGCATTCAATGTGTTAAACGAGTAAATTAGACTGTTAACCCATTTTAAATAGGCAAAAAATACCAAGTAGTTATTTTGTTAGTGTTACCGTGTTTTTGCGGTAGGTAGAGGTGAAAGAAGGTGCGGGCTTGAACGGGTCTCAAACTACGAAATTAAAGTTAATTTAAAATTTAACAAGGTTATATTTTCTTTGCAAAATCAAGAAATAACAAGCATGGCAGGTACAGAGTAGCAAAGCCACTACTCGAGAATGTACAATTACAGAGTTACAGGATGGGCTCCGAGAGCCAAACCCACAATACATGAACAATTAGCTCACTCTTACGATATACAGAAATTCAACAAAGGGGCAGAAGACCCCAATCATGCCCCGGAGCACTTGCTCCGAATTACACAGTAAAGCCTCCTCGAGGCGTACAACACTCAATTTTCGAGAAAGAGCCACTCGCTCTCAACATTAAGCCTATTAAAGGCCACACCAAACTCCACCTTCAAGTTGTCCTCTAAGGACATAGATACAGGGGTAAAATACCCAACCTACTGAGGCCTATTAAGTAAGAAAAAGGTTAATTACATGACCTCAAAAATAACCACTTGAGAGGAGGCGATCTGCGCTCCTAATACATTTTGTTTAAAACCTAATCTGGCTCTAGGCCGCTAATGCAAGGGCTAATCCCATACTACAGAGGTGACTTTAGAAAAGAACAATTTACCTTACATTAAGGAAGAATCGGTTGTGAGAAATAAGTTCACCTCAAAGCAATATGAGTGGGAGCTCGAGAGGGTTAAGCACTCTCTATCCCAATATGTAGCTTTAAAAAAGAATAGATGCTAAGAGTAGTTACATTTTAGGAAAAGGTTACATGCTGGAAACGCTTCGGACCCGCCCCGAGAGTTAAACTGCTGAGCTAGCAAGAAAAGAAATTAAAAGGCCATTACCTGGTTATTGAGCTGCTGCCCGAAGAAAGAGGCGCTTCCCGCCCCCTGCTACGTACTTTACACACTGAAAGATGGTACAGAAGTGGCGCAGAGACCCTAAAATCAGCAGTTTATATACTCTCGCAAAAAGTTCGAGGCGTTTCAGGAAGAAAAACACCCGCCCACAATCATTTATTGGCTAGGGTACAGCAACATATCCCCTTTGGAGAAGATACACCTGATTGGTTAGAAATTAATTTTAAAATTTCGGGATTGGCTAAATACAAAACAAGGGGAAAGAAAGGGGTATACAGCAAACTTAAACAATAACAGAAAGAAATTTAACAAGAAACAAACTTTTGAAATAAAAATTTCTCCAAAAAACAGTTCTTTCACTTCGCACTAGGGTGCACTATTGTTGATCTTCAGTAGTGTCCTCTAGAAGAGAATGTTCACACTTCCTACTACAAGCAAAACAAAAATACGTCGAAAACAACACAGTTCAGAAACGTCAAAATTTCCAAGTAGTGACATCTTCAGGGTAACTTGAAAATTAACACATAAGACAAAGTTCAGACTTATTCCAGTAGGGGAGTTTCAACTGGCGCAAGGTTTGAATTAGCGGCGTGGAGGTGTACCGCCCGGTACAGTTAGCATTAGTTATATTAGGTAAGTTAGCATTTCAAATCAGTTTGACACTGACATCCACATTTACTATAGTCTGGTTTCGGCACACATTCCTATTCTTCTTTCCACTATATTCGCCCTATCTAATTATGCCATTTATATCTTGTAATTAAAAACAGTTATTTATTGTTGAGGTACCATGATATGTCATCGCGAAATTATACGTCAGTTGCCACGTTTTGAATCCAGGCAATCTTTGAAATCGGGTTACCATGTATGTAAGTTATTCTTTATTGTCAGACAGATAAATAAATGTTCACAAGTGATATAACAAATTATATTATTTTCTTACATGTGGTCAAAATTTGCTAAATATCTTTCACAACCAAGCAAACTGACCAACAGTTGTTGCGGACTAATAGGATAAAGAGTGGGTTATGCCTGTGAAATTTGAGTTCCAAGACAGCTGAAGGAACAAAATACAGCACTTCGTTAATCAGGAAAAATTATTTCCTAACGTGCCTCAAGCATAAAAAATGCAACAGCCATTGCTCCCGCCGCTACAGCCGTTAGCCAACACCGCGTACCTCAAGGCCAAGAACAAGTGGAAACGAGAAAGGATTTGATACAAAAGTTATATACTGTATCTTTCACTTCAATACAGAATTATCCTTCCAAGTAGTTCTGTACGAAAGAAATGCCAAAAATGAAATTATCACAAGAAGGTAGTTTTATTTCAGCTAGTGAATGAGTTCGGAAAAGACGTTTTTACAATAGATGGACGTGTTTTATTTTGTAAACTGTGCAGTGTTAAAGAGTGCGGAAAAGCAGTTTGTTATACAAAAGCATATTAAACGAGTAAAACATATGAAAGCAGTAACGAGTGTGATGAACACGTGTTTGCAGGTTCTTCGGGGACAAGCGCTTTGCAATAAATATAACATGGATACATTTCTTATAAAACCATTGTTACAAATTCACCTGAAGTCACTACTAATGCCGTTGTTTATGGTAATGAAACTTTTAAGTACATTGATTAGTTTCACGCGACAGTGTTCTCTGTCTTATCCAAAACTTACCTTTTCAACTCTGACAATTGACGTCCACATGTACTATAATACGGTTGCTTCATTTCTAAAATCATCACCATCATCAGCATCATCATAAAAAATCGATTTACTCCTTTATGAGTATCGTGACACCCCTGGCTTTGCTGGTTAGATCTCTGCTGTACTTTCGCCTTCCCGGACGACCTACGGTTTTCCTTAGGACACATTAGAATGACAAACCGGTTACAGTATTCACTTGTCCCATACATCTGGTTACAGTCCGCTGTGATGTACTGCCCTCGACCTTCCCTTCCATGATTAACTTCTTTAGATTTTCTGCAGGTCGTCTCGCTATGAGTCCAAAGAACTGCAGTATTCTTTCACTGGTACTAGAACTTTAAAATCTTCAGCTCCAGAAGAATGGACGCATTGGCCCTTGCGGTCCAAGTCATAAGTATCGTTCTACGCCACTACCACATTTCAAAGAACGCATTGGTTCTCTCGATCCCAGGCATATGTGCCGTTCTACGCCAGCACCACATTTCAAAGGATGAATTGTTTCTTGGGGTCCATGGCACACGTACCGTTCTACGACAGCACCACAATTCAAAGGACATATTGCATCTTGCAGTTCAAGGCACACGTATCGTTCTACGCCAACACCACATCTCAAAGGACGCATTGGTTATTGTGGTCCAAGCACACTTACCGTTCTACGCCAGCTCCACATTTCAAAGGACGCATTGGTTCTCACGTCCAAGACACACGTTCCGCTCTTCATCAGCACCACATTGCGGTCCAAGGCACACTTGTCTTTCTACGCCAGCGCCATATTTCAAAGGACGCATTGGTTCTCATGGTCCAAAGCACACGTACCGTCCTACTCAAGCACCACATTTCATAGAACTCATTGTTTCTCGCCGTCCAATACACATGTGCTGTTCTATGCCAAGACCACATTTCAAAGGTCACATTGGTTCTTGTCGTCCAAGGCACAGGTGTCGTTCTACTCCAGCACCACATTTTAAAGGACACATTCGTTCTCGCGGTCCAAGGCACACGTGCCGTTCAGCGCCTGTACCACATTTCAAAGGACGCATTGCATTTTGCGGTCAAAGGCACACGTACCGTTCTACGCCAGGACCACATTTCAAAGGACGCATTGGTTCTAGCGGTCAAAGCACACGTACCGTTCTACACCAGCATCACATTTCAAAGATATCGATGCGTTTTTCATCCAAAGACTTTACGGTTCAGGTCTCAGAGCCATGTAATTAAACATAAAATACAAGCGTTTCAACGGGACGTATATTTGTATTATTAGTAATTCCTCTGTTCTTCTAGATCTTAGTTAATTTCATCGTAGCTCCTCGTCCTAGGAAATTCCTTCTCGTTATCTCTTTCTAAGAAACTTCCGTATCGCTGATAGTCGACCCAAATAATATTCTTTTAAATTATTGCTCTTCCGAACATAAGGCAGGAAGCTGCTCTCCTCTCACTATCAGGATGGAGTTTTTCTACATTAGTAATATTTTCTACCCATCTCACCTATAGCATTTGTTGCACCATTAGTTTTGGAAAGCTTCAGTTTTTCTGTTTATTATATATTAGGTGTGGCGCCACTAACTTATTACTTTTACATACTGTTAACAGTGTAATTGTCATGTAAGAAATCAAACGTTTCTGAATTTTCAATGTATTGAAATGTTACGAATTGTAAGCTCAAAATTGTACGCTTATGGTCACCTTGAATTAATAAAATTGATTAACATTTAACGACCCTAAAATAACTTCTCATAAAACATCAATTCCTATCTTAATCAATTTATAAAATTATGAAAAATTGCTATTAACACCCAAGTAAAAAGTGCAATGGCCACTTTAAAATTATTAAACTGAGTAGAATTTTTAGAGCCTTACGTAAAATCAATGTTTTTTTTTCATGTTCCTAAATTATTTCTTGCAGAAACTTAACTGTCAACTGTAACGTTATTATTTCGTGTGGCTGCAGTATGGATTCTTTTAAGCTGATAAATTCATGATATGAGCGAGTAAACATTGCAATCTACTTTTGTAAATTTGTAAATGGGTTAATACTTAATGGATGGGTTGAACATTTGTGTTTATGTATAATATTTATTTTCAAATTTAGCATTTAATATGTGTATAACAGGAAACTGGAATCCATTACCAAATTACATACATGAGAAGCTCTGTCATCATCTGTTTATTAGCTAATGATATATCGATTTTAACATGGAAATGTTCCACAGGGTGCAATATTAATCATTGTAGATGATACTTAGGAAGTATTTTCCATTGATTTTTTCTAAGAACCAGTCGTGTGCTGTTGAGGTAGCATGTCAGTCTCATGGCTTTAACTGAGGAGCAGAAAGGTAGAAGGCCTTATCATGAAATCCAAGCAAGACAATTGAATAATTCGTAAAGGGGACCACTTGGTATTATAATACTTGCTGGCTCTCTGGCTGAGTAGCAGTCGCTGTGGCAGACGAGGGCTTTTAATGAGATCTGTGTTACAGCCTTTCAGAAGAAACTGTTAAGTCAAATAGCTTAGTTAGGTTGCAAAAGGTAATAAGTCACAAGACAGTAATTGCGAGAAAGTTGCATTTGAATAGGATCGTATGAATAATTCACATTGAAAAAATAGCTGTTTACGTACAGTATATTAAAGATGAATTAGTTTTATACTCAATTTATAGAACATAACATAACTGTGTCTTACTTACGTAAATCCCGTCCTGCGGGCATCCCGAAAACCCTGACATTTAAATATGGGTATAACACGTTTTACACACCAATAATTTAACCTTAACACGTTTGGCACACCACACGTGCGAAATTCTCCGGTCAAATCATTTCAGTGCTCATAGGGATCAATGCTATGAAAGGTACTTTAATTGAACTGTAAACAAACGCTCCACATATTAAGTGAAAAAACGACCATCTACTTTGTTCAAAGTAACTTAGCATGGTTCTTACATGGTGAAGCTAATGGAGAGAAAGACCCTAATCGCACTAGATTTAATAAGGTGAACTGGATAGTATGAAACACTTCATTCTAACCATCGTTACACAAAACAAACCAAAAATCACAGGTAATGTTCACTTATCTGCAACATGGCGTTTATCATAATTTACTGTCTTCAGCAATTGTATCAGGATGCAAATTTCCGGCAGAGTGTGTTGTTTAGAGATCCTTTTAGAATTCATTAATTACTGGATAGCCGGGCTGAGTGGCTCAGATGATTAGGGCGCTGGATTTCTGAGCCCAAGTTGGCAGGTTCGATTCTGACTCAGTCCGGTGGTATTTGAAGCTGCTCAAATACGTCAGCCCCTTGTCGGTAGATTTATCAACACGTAAAGAAATCCTGCGGGACAAAATTTCGGCGCCTAGGTGTCTCCGAAAACCATAGAATTAATTAGTGGGACGTAAAATCAATAGCATTATTATTGTTATAAATACAATTTCTCTGTTGTGATAGTGTGGAGATGAAAATCGATATTTTGGTCATTTTTGTGAAATTTTTATGACTAACATTGGAAGGATTGAGTTTCTTTTCTCTTGTCACGAATTTATTCCGCTGAATTCAAACAGTTTATCACTGTAGTAATGCTTTGTTTGCCCATTGTAATTTTACATTTAAATCCTATTTTCTCCAATAATATCCTACCAAATGTAACAAAATTGGTATGGTACATGTATCACCGCTATATTAAACGTGTGTATGGAATTTTTGACTGCAGAAGTTTTCAAGTAGTAGGAACTTTTAAGTCCAAAATATTAGAACGTAAAAATGACACAAACCTTAGTACGATATACGAGGATTGGGGCAAAAATCATGGCAACTATTTTTTTCTTGTAGATATGTGAACGGATCACAAACGAATATGTGTCGTGTAGAAGTTCTGCAGACATAGTGTGTATGCAGAACAACAGATGGCTCTGTGATAGCTGGTAGTAGCACAGCGAGGGCTGTGAAATCCATAGAGTTAGTATATTATACACTAGAGGTATCATTGGCGCTGCAGTCGCGTGCGAAGTTGAACGAGCGCGCTGTTTGGCAAAAGCTGTATTGTTTGGCACTGTCACTACTGGAGCTTCCCGATAAATTGAAGTATATACTTCTTTGAAGGAAAATGCCAGTCTCCTGTGTGCAACGTATGGCTGCATAGAGAGGTTCATAAAGGGCAGTGGCTTATCATTTCACAGGTATGTTTCCTTGAAATTCATTTCCGTGCGTATACAATAATACTTTGGCCTACTTGGGCTGACTTCGCGACTGATTCCCCTGTCGGCGCGAATGAGTTTCTTTGGATCTTTCCTTGAAGACTGAAAATAAAGTTTTAGGAAATATAAGGGATGACATTTTCCTTTCGCTGAATGGTCATGCTTTTGAAAGCAAATATGCAGAAAAATCATGTGCATGATACCGAGCGGGTGGCTGCAGGCTTTAGGTCACGTAGCTGTCAGCTTGAACCCCACTGTCGGCAGCACTGAAGATGGTTTCCAATTTTTACACCTTAATTAAGGCCACAGTCGTTTCCTTCCCACTCTTAGCCCTTTCCTGTCCCATAATCGCCGTAAGACCTATGTGTGTCGGTGCAACGTAAAGCAAATCGGTACAAAAAAGAAAATAAGAAAAGTTGTGCATGATAGCCTGGAACTGTGCTCCATTTTTCAGTTTCTGTGTGTATTTATAGTATTAAAAGCTAATGAATGTATTTTCTGTGTATACAGTTTGTTGCTTTCGCTTCGTATAGTACGTGTACTGTAGCATTCCCCGTTCATGCCTTACCAGACTAAATGTGCAACACTGTGTGAACATCTGAGTCCTTTACTTTCGTGAATATTATTCCCTTAAATGGCGATAGCACTACAGGCCTATACAAGCATAATACGTAAATTAATGACCGAGCGAGTTGGCAATGCGGTTAGAGCCACGCAGCTGTAAGTTTGCTTTCGAGAAATAGTGGGTTAAAACCCCACTGTCGACAGCACTGAAGATGGTTTTCCGTGGTTTCCCATTTTCACACCAGGCAAATGCTGGGGATGAACCTCATTTAAGCCCATGTGCGCTTCCTTCCCACTCCTAGTCCTTTCCTACCCCATCGTCGCCGTAAGACCCATCTGTGTCCGTGCGATGTAAAGCAAATTGTAAAAATTATTGTATTTTTTCAGTTCTCTTCGATCATATAATTTACCACTTTCCCTTTCCATTTTACATTTTACAAGTTAAAATCTTAAAGCAAATCATACATTTCACGACAAGCTAAGTAAAACTCCATAATAGGCTAAAACCATAAGCGAGTGTCATATTTCCACTTGTAATCGCATTTAGAAAACATCGATAATAACAATAATAATAATAATGGATTTACGTCCCACTAACTACTTATGCGGTTTTCAGAGACGCTGAGGTGTCGGAATTTTTTCCTACGGGAGTTTTTTCATGTGCCGGTAAATTTATCTACAAGTTGACATATTTGAGCATCTTCAAGTATAACCGTACTGAGTTAGGCTCGAACCTGCCAACTTGGGCTCGGAAAGCCAGCGTTTAAACCGGCGATGACAATATTTTGTCTAGTTTACCCCAAAATCTCGCCAACGTTTTTAGGCCTAAACACTCTCTCATCCGCTTCGTACGACAGAGGACATTTTCGGTCATTGGGCAGAATTATAGCAAATTCCTGGCCATTTACACAAAAGATAGCAAAATATACGTGCCCTCCTTCTAAACGTATGTTGTTAGAAGACTTAATATGAACAGCAAATTGATTTTGTGTTACTTAACTGCACCTGAACACCGTCCTCTTTTATCACTCATTTCTCCTGTATTTTTGCTTTTAGGGCTCTCGTTTTTACTGGAAAGAAGCATCGCAAGTATGCTGTAGTATCTGAGAATGTTTACATGTTAGAAATTTAAATCGTATCTACATCCACACAGTTTTAAAAGTCCCCAATTTACATAGATGAGTACGGCGGAGTGAGCTTTTTGCCAAACAGCTGCGATTTCAATATGCTCCGCTCGCTACAGTGATTCTCTGGTAGACGGTGGCGCCAATGCTACCTCTAGTGTGTTATTTACTAACTCTATGGTGAAATCAGTCAGTTGGTGAGTGTCGTGCGAGATGGAAGTAACTCTGTGTTGAGCAGCGCGCTTACATCAAAATAGCCGTTCTCCAAGGGAGAAAGGCGATGGAATATCACAGTGAATTAGTGGAAGCCATTGGGAATAATGCCCTACCATACCGTACAGTAGCACGGTGAGTAGGAAAGTTTCAGCAAGGACGTGTGAACCAGTGATGAGCAACGTTCGGGACGACCTGTCAGTGTGCGGACCGACGTGGCACGTGCCGTCATCGAACAGCTCCTGGAAGAAGACAGACGATGAACGCTACTGGAGTTAGAGATGGCAGGTGGCATCGAGAAACGCACCGTCCACAGGATATTGCGTAATGAGCTGCAACTGCGCAAAATCGCATCGCGGTTGGTACCGCATGCACTGACGGAAGTTCAGAGGTGGATGAGCTATGCAACATACTCCGACCACCTTGTACGCTGGCAACAGGACAGCGATCAATTATTTTCACGAATAATCGCCATCGATGAACTTTGGGCCAGGGCATACGAATCAGAGCTGAAACGTCAGTCCGCGGAGTGGCGACATGCTGGATCACCAAGGAGGCTGAAGGTCCGGCAGAATCCTTCCCCAGTCAAATTGATGGTGATCGTCGCGTATGACGTCAGGCGTGTCATTGTTTGCCACTTTGCTCCACATGGCAGAACAGTGACCGCACAGTACTACAGGGACTTCCTGGTGCGGCAGGTACGACGTGGCGTTCGGGAGAAACGTCCGGATCTTCTGGACTGTGCAATAATCCTGCACGACAATGCAAAACCACATAAAGCAGAGTGTGTAGGGCAGCTACTGCGACGTTGGGGATGGGAAGGATTGGAGCACCCACCGTACTCTCCCGACATTTCGCCCTGTGACTTTGATCTCATTCGAAAGATTAAGGAACCACTACTGTGCTGTCATTCTTTTGCATCGGGAAGGCCATATTGCCCTGTATACTACCGTAATAAATTAATGTCTTACGATATTTCAGTGCTATTCATTGTCCACACATGTAGTTAACACCTTGTTATTTCGTCTGTATATGTCTCACTTTCCAACTGGACTGGTATCTTCATGCAAAAAAAATAGTTGCCATGACTTTTGCCCCAATCCTCGTATCTCCTCGTATAAATTATGTACAGAAATATCGTTAAGTAGTGCTTTTAAAATAAGTATTATCTACCTAACTGCGAATTTAAATTAACATATTAACTTTCATGAAGAAAATGGAAAGGAAATTTCAAAAAAGATATTTTGAAAAAAATATGAATTGTACAGTATATGAAAGAAATGTTCGCGATATCTCTACTGTTATGCAGGTGACATTCACACAAAGTGAAAATCCATGGTTTAGGTAAAAATATACGTTTTATCTCCGGGGTGTCGCCTTAAGTTACACATCCAAGTTAATACAGAATGGAAAATCGATCTTCTGGACTGTGCAATAATCCTGCACGACAATGCAAAACCACGTAAAGCAGAGTGTGTAGGGCAGCTACTGCGACGTTGGGGATGGGAAGGATTGGAGCACCCACCGTTCTCTCCCGACATTTCGCCCTGTGACTTTGATCTCATTCGAAAGATTAAGGAACCACTACGTGGTAGGCGGTTTGAGGACATTGCTAATGCTGTGCGCCAACAGGTGACTCGATTCACACATGGTGCGGCAAATGCTGAGGCAGATGGTATTCAGCGCCTCCCACATCGTTGGCAGCGTGTGGTGTCGAAAGCAGGGGACTATTTTGAGGGACTTTAGGCCCAAGTTTGTCATGTCAACTTTATGTGTACTGTGCTGTCATTCTTTTGCACCGGGAAGGCCATATTGCCCTGTATACTACCGTAATAAATTAATGTCTTACGATATTTCAGTGCTATTCATTGTCCACACATGTAGTTAACACCTTGTTATTTCGTCTGTATACGTCTCACTTTCCAACCGGACTGGTATCTTCATGCAAAAAAATATAGTTGCCATGACTTTTGCCCCAATACTCGTATCTCCTCGTATAAATTATGTACAGAAATATCGTTAAGTAGTGCTTTTAAAATAAGTATTATCTACCTAACTGCGAATTTAAATTAGCATATTAACTTTCATGAAGAAAATGGAAATGAAATTTCAAAAAAGATATTTTGAAAAAACTATGAATTATACAGTATATGAAAGAAATGTTCGCGATATCTCTACTGTTATGCAGGTGACATACACACACAAAGTGAAAATCCATGGTTTAGGTAAAAATATATTTTTTATCTCCGGGGTGTCGCCTTAAGTTACACATCCAAGTTAATACAGAATGGAAAATGTTAAGTTTAGTATCTAACTAAGCATGCCACCTAATCCAAGATATCAACACAAACACAAGTCGAAGAGAAAACAGCAGCTAATAAACTTCTTCGGAAGAACATACCAAATCCTAATATAGCAATGAAATTCCAAATTCACACAATAGTCTACAAGATCAAGATGGTAAACTTTGACAAAGATTAATAATATGCAACAGAATATAATTGTATAATTCCAGGTTCTCAGAGCAAGTTCGGAGTGAATTAAATATTAATCTTACACCTTGACAGAGGTACAACCTACTTTACCATTAGCACATTATCACACTTTATTGTAACCCATAGACATGAATCGTGGTTAGAACATTCAAGAGAAAGGAAAGGTATTAATAACAGTTAATAATAGTAGTAAGAACCAAAGAGCAAATAACGTAATTCATCGGTAAGTACTATACATCCTAAAATGACCAGGAAAGGAAAGCAGTAGGAGTTTAGGTGGGGACGTAAGGAAATCCATATGTGTACAAGAGATCTCAAAGGTTAATCCGCACTAACCCTATTACAACTATTACCAATCCAAGAAACAAGGATGAAAAATAACTCATTAAATAAATAAATATACTACACCAGAATGTCAAGGTTATGAAAATATAGTTTAACTTATGATTCGACAGTGAAACAGGACAAGGACAAACTAAGGGTGGGTTATTAATCAATAGTTCAGATAGATAATGAACGAAATGAGTTAGTGGAAATCCTCCTAGCTTAATAATTTAAGTTACTAAATGACTACATTTAACATCTGATGATCTGATAAAATTTGAAAGAGAATATAACGTCCCATATCAGAATACACCAAAATGCCAAATTATGTCAGAAGCCAATTCACACCGAAGAATCGACAAATGCCCCAAAGGAGTCTCAGGATAAATCTCGGCTAATAATAAGGTGAATTACCTCACATACGAGACGTCCAATACAGCCCGTAACAACCTTGCCTACCGCTAGGCACCCCAAGTTTAAAAAAAATATACCAGCCGAGACATAGACATACGATAAGAATAGACATACGGTAACACTAGGGAATCAATCTCGAAGACCCCATAATCGACCAGGCTGACAACAACATAAATCTCCACGCTGACAAGATGCAAATCAGATAATCCCGTACTTATCGGAGAACGATATTAATTCAAATGACAATAACCCAACACATTAAGCTGACTTCATGCCAGAGCACGAATCCAGTACAGAAAAAATGGACAGATACAGTATACATTTCCTAGCTATCAGAAAATTAAAAAAATTAGAACACAATAAGCAATTATAACCACCTCACAACAGAATCATAGAAGTTAAGATCCACCAGAAAGATACCTAATGAGATATTATACAGAGGAGGTAGAGAAAATAAGGTATAATTTACACAGGGTAATAAATTCAAAGTACCAAAATTACTTAGAATAACGGATGTAGAACTAACTATATTAATTTTTCTCAACAACTACCCAAAATAAACAAAGGACATCAGATATAATTCAAAAAACGTCAGCACTCATTAACATGTCCAGACAGCGACATCAATAAATTCTGTACTGATATAGCCTAGGGCTTTCACCCATAAGCGTCCATCCAAAATACCATTGCACATTACAAAAATAAATGTTTAAAAGTATTATAAGCTAACACACCAAATATTAAAATCAGAGACAGATAACAGAGGAAAGGCAAGACAAAATTTCCCACAAGAACCAAAATCATAAAATAGCAAATGAAATGGGTGCCAAGGATTAATTTAAGTCACTACCAGATTACACACACATGCTCACATTCAACCAGGTCCCTTACCAACATGACACAAATGATAATTAAAGGTTATGTAACCCTCCAGAGTGTCTTATTGTATCACCTACATATTACCAATAACCACTAATAACAAACGGTAACATCAGAAACATGCGCCAATCCATCACAGGAAAAAAAGGAATTAATATCCTCAGTACATAACCATAATAGGCCTAAATTCTCAATTTTCAAACACATGGATTCTGAAGATAATGGTCCATTAGAAGATACACACATACTATAAGACAAGATGTAACGCGTACGACAGGGGCATTGTTATAAATGGCAAAATACATTAAGATTATGAGAAAAGATTTTAAGAGAAATCATTTGAAATTCTCAAAACCAGAACAAACAGAACACCATACTGCTGAAATGACATGGTAATAATATCAAACATAGTTAAGACAGCTTAGCATAAATCCAGGCATCGTCTTAGGGAAACATAATTTAATGGTTAAATGATTAAAACACTAGGATCATTCTTAAATAAAAGGACGTATCTTCAAGATGATCACCAGATCGCCATGTATGCCATTTCACATCAACCTGGATAAATAGAGGAATATCATATTTTAGATCCACATAGTGTTTCAGTGAGAATATCACCTAATAAGTTGGCTGAGAGCACAATCTGCTCACTATCTAATTACATTATCAATACCATTAATATATTCAAAATAAAGGCCACAGGCTTACTTTTCTTGCTCCAGGAGGATAGGACCAATAAAATTAAAATTGCATACACATAAAATAGGTTGATATCCTCCAAACCAACTCCAGAATGATAGGATCCAAAAGAATAATTCCAACATATAACATCCACTCTCCATGCAAATAATCAAGATAGGTACAAGCCAGAAACACAACATGGAAGTAAGACAACAATAGGATTAGAAGAATGCACAAACAAGGTTAACAAATAATCCTTATATACCATTATGTTAATCAGACCAAACAAGAGGCAACCACGCTCTGCTACCACTGTAACTTGACGACAACTAATAAATAAACTGATCAACCGTGTACATCAAACATGAATACACTGAAAATCAAAGTGGTATGGAAGGAGCTAGCCATAACTTACCCAAAATCCGTAAGATCGTTGCGTGATTGCCAACTTGATGTTCGAACAATATAATGATAACTCAGAAATAAATTATATCAAGGCTTTAACGAAGGAAAATACAAATTCAAGAACTACATAGATACATAGAATCAATCCTACGAACCCCGATTTGATATGCCCCAATGACCATTGGCTGCATTTATTCGTTATTATTCATATCAACACAAGAAGGTTTTTATGAAGGAATTAAGTTCAAGGATGGTTAGTCAAACGTAAATTGAAATTAAGTTATGACATAATAATACAATACTTCGTTAATTGAATTTATTTAGGTCGATATTTAAATTAGAAGAGTTTTTGTATTTTGCTAAAACCAAAACCTACAGCGTAACAAGTTTGTTATCAGTGGATAGAATATAGTAATAAAATTTAAATTATACAGAATTACTAGGTTTACACACAAAATGGTGAGTGAGACAGAGATATCTCGACTCCAACGAAATTGAGTTAATCCAAGAATAAATAAGTGCGCAGTTAGATTTTGTTCGAATAAAGATCGATCAAATTACGACAAGCCTTGAACAGAAACTGAAAGAAGGTCACACTAGATTTAAGATTAATCACTCTAAGTCGAGGGAAAATAAATACCGAATATAAAGAAGGTGTCCGATACATAAATTGCATAGACCCAAAAGGGACATTCTGGGGCAAGATACCCGTGCTTCGCTACGGTATTATACTGAAATTAATAGTTGAATGCTCAACATTTTATATACAGTATAATCCGCCAAAATTCGCTGACGGCATACTTCCTCCCATTCTTCAATCTTTCTTTCCAGAAATCGATTTCGTACTTCCCGAGCCAGCTCCAGGTATTCCGCCCGGTCAGTTGGGTCCCTAAATCTTTACCAACTTTTCCCATAAGCATTTTTAATGCGGACGGGCGTGGTGTCGTCTTGGGTGCCATGGCGGTACTGATGCCGCGGCCGGACTGCATTTGTAGTCATTACCCGTTCAGAACCCGTTCCCAGCGCGGTCCGCACATTTTGACGACGGTCCAGAAAATTGCTTTGCTTGATGATGCTTGTTGTTTTAAGAGGCCTAACATCGAAGGTCATCGGCCTAGTCCAAAAAGTTATTATTATTATTATTATTATTATTATTATTATTATTATTATTATTATTATTATTATTATTATTATTATTATTATTATTATTATTATTATTATTATTATTATTATTATTATTATTATTATTATTATTATTATTATTATTATTAGGGTGGGTGATATTAGTTGAATTTAGGTTATTATTATTATTATTATTATTATTATTATTATTATTATTATTATTATTATTATTATTATTATTATTGTTACGGGGATACCCGTGGAATGCAGAGGTGAAAGAAGTTTCGGGCTGGAATGGGTCTAATTACAAGGCCGAGATACGAATTAAATATTTTCGAAAATAGCAAAACTTAACAATTATCACATATAATTTGAACATTCAACAAAACAACAAGTCAGCAAATAATCAGGTCCAAGACCAGGAAAGCCAAGATTTAGATACAAATTAACGATCTGGGCTTCAATCCCTACTTTTTACAATTTCTGAGCTCTCAGCTCACAACCACATATTACCAAAGGGCAGAAAACCCCTAATAACATGAAGCATTTGCTCCCACCTAGCAATGTCAGGCCTCCTAGAGGCACATATCCAAATACTAGAAAGAGCTGACCCACTCTCAATTTTTCAAGCTTATAAAGGTAATACCAGACTTTTACACATGATTGCCATCAAGGCACAGCTTACAATGAAACAGGGGTACCTTGTACCCAATCTACTGGGCCTTAGCCGACAAGAAAAGGTTAAGTAAATGGCCCGCAATACCAAGTAGAATGGAGGCGAGTACTTGCACTCCTACATGAAAGCTTTTTAAAACCTAAGAGGCACTAGGCCGATGAAAAAGGGGCTATTCCCAAACTATGGAGGTGACCCGCATAAAAAATTTAAGACATTACAGAAAGGAAGAAAATCAATTACAAAACGTAGTCACCTCAAACTAGTATGAAGGAGAGCTCGAGAGGGTAAAGCACTCTCTATCCCCGAATTACAGTTAAAGATATTTGAAGTTTTACAAAACGATGGGAGATTATATGTTTATTACGTAGCAAAGGTTTCGGACCTTCCCCGCGGATTAAACTGCTGAACTAGCAAGAAATAAAGATGTTAAGTGGCCATTACCTTGTTGAAGAACTGCTGCCGGATGAAAGAGGCGCTTCCCGCCTCCTGCTACACTTCCATACACTATGCTAGATGTTGTTCGAGTGGCCGAGAGACAAGAAAATCAGCAGTTTTTATACTCTCAGGGAAGATTCGAGACCTTTCATGAATAATTAAGACACACCCACAAGCGTTTATTGGGTAGCTTACAGTTACACATCAGAATCGAAGAAGAAAGACACGATTGGTCAAAAATTAATTACAGAAATTCTGTATTGGCTCAATTCAAAACTGGCGGAAATAAAGGATTAATATTGCCAACCCACAAATGAAAGAACGAAATTTAGTAAAGAGAAAACTTATGAATACAAAATTTCTTCAAAAAGTTCCTTAACTTCGCACCAGGGTTTGTAGAGACATCTAACAGAGAATGTCCACACTTCTTGATCAATAGAAAACAAAACAAGTTGAACTCCACACAGTACTGACAACTTCGTAATCTCAAAATTTACGGCAGTGACATCTTCTGAGAAAACTTATGAGTTTATACAGTTTTTAAAGTTCAGAGTTTCTCCTATAGATGAGTTCCAATTGACGCAATATATAAACTTGCGGCGTAGAGGTGTACCTCGCGGTACAATTATTATTATTATTATTATTATTATTATTATTATTATTATTATTATTATTATTATTATTGATGTTCTGGACCCCGCAGCAAGATGCGAGACCGCTACTTGGCGGAAAATTAGATATGCTTCCATTCTCATTGCTCACAATGTGACCAGCACCATTGTCGCGCGTAGGCAAGTGCGCGAGATTTCTGGCGATAAGAATGATATACCTCAGTGCGTTATTGACCTTACTACAGAGGTGAACAATTGCAAGATCAATATCATTCCTATCGTTTATTTCAAGTGTGTTTAAATGTTTATTGATGTACCAGGAGAATCAACTGTAATCTAACTTTAAGTTCTCCGAAGGAAAAGATGGCTCTTGAAAACGTACCCACGAAAGATTAAAAATCATCGGTTCATGATCAGAATCAAGTTCATTATTAACAGTAAAATCAATTGGTCACAGCTCCTTTTCCACCCCACCGCCGTTAAGTTGATTTTCCCCATCCCCCCCCCCCCCCCAAAGAAAGAAGGCGTGTTTCTTTATGCTAAAAGGAGATTCGAAATACCAATGTTCACGTCTGTTACATTCAGTTTTGAGATATAGGTTACGCAAGAAAAAGAATTCACTTTTCTCACTTCCTTTCACCCCCGCCCCCATTAAGTATTTTTCCGGAAAATACTTGTTTCTTTAATATATAGGATCTCCTAAATACCAATTGTCACGACTGTAACATCTTCAGTTTTTGAGATATGTGCCCTCATGAAAGGAATTCAACTCTTTTTAACCCCCATCCCACCAAAATGACCTTCCCCCCAAAGTGCCTTTTTATTTTGTTTTTAAAGGAGATAAAAATACCAATTTTCGCGTCAGTAACAACTTTAGTATTTATTACATGTAAGTATCCTTACTTAGTTACTTACTTACTTACTTACTTACTTACTTACTTACTTACTTACTTACTTACTTACTTACTTACTTACTTACTTACTTACTTACTTCCTCTTCATGGATTAGGCTAATAGCCTGTTCCGACCTCAGATTTCATTCCTTCTCTTCATAGGACGACCAATATCTCTTCTTCCCGTAGGATGGTATTCCAGGGCAAGTTTTGAGATTTTGTTGTTATCCATCCTCAGAACGTTGTTTTTCCAATTTATCCTGGTTTGGAATATTCTTTCATTCACTGAGAATATATTTAATTGTTGTCTTATCTCTTCATTTCGTATTTTATCTTTTAGGGAGCATCCTTTCACTGATCTTAGGAATCTCATTTCAGATGATTGTATTTTATTTCTAATAGCTCGTTTTATCCACCCATGTCTCACTTCCATATAACAAAGTTGGTACAGCCATAGTCTTATAGAATTTAAGTAGAGTATCTTCTCTTACTTTTCCTTTCAGTGTTCGGCGAATTGTCCCACACATATGTTGAAATCGATGAAGCTTCTCCTTCATCTCGTCATCATTATTTCACAACCAAGGTACTTAAAATTTGAGACTTGTTCTACTGGTTGATTGTCAATTACTATCTTCGCTCTGATAGGATACTTCCCTTGCCATGAAAAAACTTTAGTTTTCGTTCTAGATAGCCGAAGATTATAACTTTTACAAATGGAGTTTAACTGATGTATTGATTTCTGGTGTTTATCTTCATAATCCTGCAGGATAACTTGATCATCTGCAAAGAGCATAGTATTTATGCATGTTTCTGTGTTCAATTTTATTCCAGAGTGCACAATTTTTTTCCTATTTCTGATTACTTCATCTATATGTATATTGAATAGTGTTGGAGAGAGGCTGCATCGCTGACGTACACCTTGATTAATTAATATTTCTTCTGTTAGTTTGTATCCTAGATCTAACACAATTCTCGTCCTTTTGTTCAGACTTTGGATAACTTGAATAAGAATTTTAAGGCATCCATTCTTTACCATTATGTTCCATAACTGTTCTCTTTCCACCCTTTCAGAAGCTTTTTCATAGTCGACAAAAGCGACATAAGTATCCAAGTTAAATTCATTTCTCTTCTCCAGTATCTGTTTGAGGAAAAATATGTTATCTGTACAGGATCGGCCTTTTCTAAATCCACATTGTTCTTCCAATAAGAGTTTGTGTGCAATGATTTTAAGTCTATTGTTTATTATTTTAGCATATATTTTATAGCCAACATTTAATAAACTTATTCCTCGATAGTTACTGCAAAAACTTCGACTTCCTTTCTTGAAAAGTGATATTATTTTAGCTTTCCTCCATTCTTCGGGTATCTTTCTTCTTTTTCAGGAAAGATTAATTAAATGTAACAATCTAAATTTAAGAATGATCCAACCATATTCCATATTTATATTGTCTAACCCTGGTGTTTTTCTATTTTTGAAGGATTTCAGAACAGTATTAAGTTCTTCTATATCTATTAGGTAAATTCCTTCAACGTTGATATCTCTGTCTTGATTTTCCTGACTCCGTTCATACTCTCCGTTATGCTACAATTCTTTGTAGTGTTGTATCCATGATCCTTCTTCGATTACATTTATATTAGCAGTTTCTCTTTCATCACAGTTGAGGTGCTTCATTAACTTATACGCCACCTCTTGCCTACCATGGATATCATCTTCTATTGAGTTTATTAACCTATTCCATGATTCTTGCTTGAGTTTTCTCGTTAGTGACTTGACCTTGTTCCTGCTCTTTTTATATTCTTTCTCATTTTGTGGGGTGCGATGCTGAATCATTTTCAGGTATAATATTTGTTCTTGCTTGACAGCTTCTGAAATTTCTTTATTCCATATTTTAAGCCCAGTGTTTGTCCTAAATTTATTCTTCATTCGAATGGCTTCATCTGCTGCCCTCTGAATTGCTGAGGTTATGATTTCCCATTCTTTGTTAATATCAGTATTTGTCGGAATTTGAACTAAATACTGCTGCAGCCGATTTTGATATAAGTATTTTATTCCATCATCCTGTAGTAAATATACCTTATAGGTTTCTTGGTTTCTGTGTATATTTCTATTCAGCCTTTTCCTCCATTTAGCAAGAATTCTGATTTTTGCAATGACCAGATAATGATATGCGTATAAATCGCTGCCTGTATGTACTCTGACATCTGTTACATCAGGGCCTAACTTTTGATTGACCATTATATAGTCAATAATTGATCGCTGTCCTCTTGCAGTCCATGTAAATTTATGTATGTCTTTCTTCTCAAAGAAGGTGTTAGTAACTTTTAATTGATCATAGGATGAAAATTCTATCATTAGTTTACCATTTTCATTTAAAGTTGGTTCAGCTTTATTTCCCACTGTTTCTGCAATTGGTTTGGTCCCTACTCGGGCATTGAGATCATCAGCCAGAACAACAAAGTCATTTTTACGTATATTATCTTACACTGATTGAAGAACTTCATAAAACTGTTCAAATTCTTCCTGTTTGGTTTCTTCAGGAGCATACACGGCTACCAAGGTTAATTTCACTCTCTCTACCTTCAACCTCAGCACTAAATCCTTTCATTTATAATAGTGTAGTTTTCTATTTTGTTTTTCAACTTCCTGTCTATTAATATTGCGACTCCTGCTGCAGCTCTTTTATACTGTGTAACTCCGCTATAAATTATAGTGTATTTATCAATTTCTTTTGTCCCTTGTAATATCATTTTTGTCTGAGTAATTACAGCAACATTGATTTCTTTCCTACCCAGCTCTCTATCCAGTTCTTCTTCTTTGCCTTTTATGCCTCTCACGTTCCAAGTTCCCAACTTTAATGTATCTCTAATTCCAAACCGTTTGTCCTTTCATCTTTTCTTTGTCGTCATTCATTAATCCGTCCGGTTATTCATATGAGATTTATGAGTGAGGTAAGTTTTTAAGTGGAAGAGTTACCAGCCCTTCGCACAACCCCAAACCTGGAGGACCAGGGACTCTTCTGTCGGGGTTACCATACCTTAGCCGAGGGACTAAGTTTTAAGGCGCCAGGTACTCGCCCTCACCCATCCCCATGAGGGGTAGGATTTACTGGTTACATTAACAGATGGACTGTCAACTAAAGCATTCTTTGAGTTTTAATGGCAGCACTTACCCAACATCAGTGCATCCCCCAAGGATCAACAACCAGCCATTGACCTTCCTCCTTTACCGGGCTTGGGACCGGCACTAGGAAATCCGAGTCATTCCTAGTGGCGGAGTTTGTAAGTATCCTCATAAAATTAATTCAATTAATTTTTCAAATCCTTCACTCTCCCTTCATTGTATTTTCCGAAATCAAAGAATATTTTCTTTACTTTTAAAGCAGATTCTAAACACCAATTTTCACGTCTGCAACATCTTTTGTTTATGAGATAATAGTACCTTCATTCAAAAAATTCAAATATTTTTTTCAGTTCTACCCCAGGATTTCCAAAAAGGGACATATTTCTTTATTTTTAAAAGAAATTCTTAATAGCAAATTTCACGTCTGTAACAACTTCAGTTTTTGAGATATCAGTATCCTAATAAAAAGAATTCAACCCCATTTTTCAGCGGTTTCTCCGAAAACAAAAATTACATGTTTTTTATTTTAATAGAGATAAGAAATACCATTTTTCACTTCTGCAAAATGTTAAGTTTTTGAGATATACTGTAGACATGCTAATTTTAAAATTTCACCCACTTTTTATTTATTTACCCTTACGTGGAGTTTCCGAAAACAAATCACCTGTGTTTCTTTACTTTTACAGGAGATTCCAAATACCAATTTTTACGTCTGAAATGTACTATAGATATAGTCTTTCAAGAAATTTACCTCATTTGTTACTCCTGTTTAACACCCATTAATTGTTTCTTCCGGAAAAAATACGCGTTTCTTTATTTTTAAACGAGATTCCATATACCAATTTTCAGGTCTGTAATATCTTCAGTTTCTGAGATATAAGTATCCTCATTAAAGACATTCATCCCTTGTCCACCCTTTTTCACCCCTCCTAGTGGGATTTTCCGAAAACAAAAAAATACGTGTTTCATGATTTTTAAAGGAGATTCTATATACCAATTTTTGCATCTGTAAACGTTTAAAGTTTTGAGATATAGATACACTCATTTTAAAAATTCACCCCGATTTCCACCCCCTTAGTGACGGAATGTCCAAAAATCCTCCCTTAGCGAGAACCTACAATGTAATACAAATGTCTCCTCAAAATGTCATTTTGTTATGTCTAGTAGTTTTGGCTCGGCGGTGATGAATCAGTCAGTCAGTCAGTCAGTCAGTCAGGACATGTTCTTTTATATATCCTACATAAGGCGTCTGTAAACGGGACCGTCTCAAGCCATACTAAGTAACTATCAATGGCAGACAAAACTCGGCATGGCCCCACACAGATGTCCGCAGCGAGTCAAACACTCGTCTCAAGGGTGCGTATAGGGATAGGTTACATAATAATAATAATAATAATAATAATAATAATAATAATATTTTGAAAGAACAACATGTATAATAATACTGTTACACAACAAATCTCACTTATTCACATTCTTAATAATTACATACAGAATTCCCTTATCGAATGATTAGATGACATAAGATGCGTGATATGTAATTAATTCTGCAATCTAAATGATGAAAATCAGAATATAAAATGTAATGAATCGGATCAATAATGATAATAATTGTAATGAATGCTGAATGATGTCTGTAACCCTGTTGTACGGTTACACCAGTTCCATATTCTGGATGTTCACGTGCACTTGTGCTCTTGTACACGAGTCGCGCTGCATTCAGTCTTTAATTTTTCAGTACCGAGCTCGATAGCTGCAGTCGCTTAAGTGCGGCCAGTATCCAGTATTCGGGAGATAGTAGGTTCGAACCCCACTGTCGGCAGCCCTGAAAATGGTTTTCCGTGGTTTCCCATTTTCACACCAGGCAAATGCTGGGGCTGTACCTTAATTAAGGCCACGGCCGCTCCCTTCCCACTCCTAGCCCTTCCCTGTCCCATCGTCGCCATAAGACGTATCTGTGTCGGTGCGACGTAAAGCAACTAGCAAAAAAAGAAACATAATAATAATTTTTCAGCACACAATCTACCATAACAAATACTGTATCCTACAAGTGGTTTCATGCACATATCCATGGTAATTAATCCATTTACATTATTCCTGAGCCCCAGTCATGGTATTACGACTTATTGGTACAATAGGTTGTTTTTCGCATCATGCTGCTCCATACTGGTGCTCCAGGTCAAAGTAAGGTTTTTTAATTATTCAATGAAATTTAAACTGTATAATTGTAAACAACTTACCAAATACATCCATGCAATTTAGTTCACTGAGTAAGTTAGCTATGTTGTGTGAGATGTGTAGCTGTATGCTGTGGGAGATGGTGGGTTTGCACCTCGCTGCCTGTAGCCCTGAATATGGTTTTTACGGTTTATTATTTTTACACCAAGCAAATATCGGTGTCTTACGTTCTGCGGTTCTACGGCCACTAACTTCCTAGTGCCCGGCTTCATAGAGTAACGGCAAACACCATGAGCTGCCGTCCTAGGGGGCCTGTATTCAATTTCCGTTACTACAAAAATTGTGAGGTTGGGAGGAGGGCTGTATGTGGTTAAATGGTACATGCAGCTCACCGCCATTGGGGGTGTGCCTGAGAAAGAGCTGCATCACAACCAAGGTACTTAAAATTTGAGACTTGTTCTACTGGTTGATTGTCAATTACTATCTTCGCTCTGATAGGATACTTCCCTTGTCATGAAATAACTTTATTTTTCGTTCTAGATAGCCGAATATTATAACTTTTACAAATGGAGTTTAACTGGTGTATTGATTTCTGGGGTTTATCTTCATCATCCTGCAGGATAAACTGATCATCTGAAAAGAGCATAGTATTTATGTATTTATGTATGTGTCTGTCTAGCTGTTCTTCCCCTTACACTGAAACAATATGTGTTAAGGGGATGTTGGATCGAAGGAAAGATCAGTACAACGTTTAAATGTGGAAGGAACAACGGGCTAAGTCCTATATGACACAATTACACTGAACGAAACATTTACAGAGAAGTATTTTACATTTTGTTGAAGAAAGTACATCACAGAAAATTCAGAAATTATTTCTCTCAAAAGAGCAGTATTATATGGTTTTATCTTCAGCGAACTAAACACACTCTAAATGAACTGCGTACGAATAAATGAAACATACATTCTGTAAAAGGAATGTAATAAGTACTTACACGTGTACTGGGGCGCTTCAACAACCGGACTAAAGCTGAGCTCTAAATACTCTACCAGATTCAATGGTAATACCTCCCGATTGCTTTTACAAGCCTTTCTCTCCATATTAGTAGTAATCCCTTACTACTCAATCACTAATGTGGAATTTCAAAGAATGCGAGGGATGGATGCACAAAGAGTAGTTTTTCAACAGATATTATAACATTTTGCATTGAGTACCCATACTTACTGAGAGATCGGCTAACATTGAAATAAAAGACTGTCTATTAATAAACGGAACACTTGTAAATAATGGTACAGAAGGAAGAGAAATGACGTAAGATATAAACTTTGAGAAATATATAATAATGATGAAACATTAACAAAATGAATTAAAATTAAGTGTGACGACAAATAATTTAATAGCCATTTCAGTAAACTGGCAGTCATAATTAGGATTTTCAGTATACGCATGTTAGTGCATGAAACACCGCTTAAAATCTGGTCACGGAAGATAAGAAACTTCTAATCTCATTGTCAAACTTCTTGAGATATTGTCCTTATCTCCCTATTTTAACGCTTGGTAAATATTGTGTTAACGCTAACGTTATTTATAGTCAACTTATCAACTAATACACTGATTTGAAAAAGCAGCATTGCATATAATGTTCCTGTGGAAACGACATGAAATGTCGTACGGCTTTTAGTGCCGGGAGTGTCCGAGGACAAGTTCGGTTCTCCAGATGCAGCTCTCTTGATTCGACTCCCTTAGGCGACCTGCGTGTCGTGATGAGGATTGAATGATGATGATGAAGACGACACATACACCCAGCCCCCGTGCCAGCGGAATTAAACAATTATGTTTAAAATTCCCGTTCCTGCCGGGAATCAAACCCAGGACCCCTGTGATCAAAGGCCAGCACCATAACCATTTAGCCATGGACCCGGGCGTTCCTGTGGAGACTTCCCATACGAGTTTTTTTGTTGCTATTTGCTAACTTTGCACCGACACAGATAGGTCTTATGGCGACGATGGGACAGGAAAGGCCTAGGGATGGGAAGGAAACGGCCGTGGCCTTAATTAAGGTAGAGCCCCAGCATTTTCCTTGTGTGAAAATGGAAAACCACGGAAAACCATCTTCAGGGCTGCCGACAGTTGGATTCGAACCCACTATCTCCCGAATGTAAGCTCACAGCTGCGCGCTCCTAACCGCACGGCCAACTCACCCGGTCCCATACGAGTTACGAACATGAAAGCGTTGATCACGGTAATTGAAATACCTCAACCTTCACCACCACGACCAACAACAACAGCAGAGCTCTTAAATAAACTTGATTTACTATCTGGAAGAATATACTGTGGAGACAAGACGCCGCTAAAACAATTAGAGGAGGGAGTGAAGTATACAAATAACTAAAAAGTCCTATGTTAGTGTCGAATCCAAAGTTTTCGGTGTCGATGAGATAAACAGTGACACTCTGGATGCCGTTTAAGTCAAAGTTCAGCCCCAATCGGAATGGAGGTTAGAAGGGACGGAAAAGGAATGTCCATGAGAATACCAGAGAAGGGGATGCCACTTAAAAATAATCGAAAACAACACATTGTTATCGGATCCGTAGTTTTCGAGGTCCCTGAGATTAATAGTGTATATCCCGATGCCGTTTAAGTCCATGTTCATCTCCAATCGGCATGGGTGGTTGACACGAGAGGAAAAAGAATGTATGAAATGGCCGAGATTATACATGCATAATTGTGTTCCAGCTCAGCTCTTACCAAAGTTGGTACACATGCTGTATGACTTACTATCTCGAAAAATAACTGCGTGGGTAGGACACTTATAGCACCCTTGGGGTTGGGGTGAAGTGGGGGTGACATGTACAAATAATCGAAGAAGATCAATATTAACGTCGATTCCAATGTTTTCTGGGTTGCTGAGGTGAATATTGACACGTCGGATGCCGTTTTAGTCTAAGTTTAGTCCCCATCGGTATGGGGGTGTGAGAAAATAAGGAAAAGAATGTCAAAAATGGCCGAGATAATTGATGTTCCAGCATATCACTCAAGCAAACTTGTTACACATATGATTTAATACCTAGGATATATACTGCGGTGGTAAGACATTCGTAGCACAACTAGGGGAAGGGATGACATATAAAACTAATCGAAAACGATGGATATTAGAGTAAAAACTATGGAGAACTATGGATGGCACTCAAATCAATGTTCAGCTACAATCAGAATGGGGTCTGCAAGGGGTGAAAAAGAATGTCCAAAATGACCGAAATTATGGAAACACGTGCGTATGTTCCAGCATAGCTGTCAACCAAACTTTACCTGGAAAAAATACTATGGGGATAAGACACCCCTCTCACCCCTAGAAGTGCGCTGGAAACGGGGTGAAATAAAAATCAAATAAAATGACCAATATTAATGCAGGACCGAGATTACGGACACAGCATAGATCTCAACCAAACGAAATTTTGTTGACGCAGTCCTTGATGCTATAGACATAAACCGAACACCAACATTAAACCAAAAGTGTTTCATTTTAAATGGACAAGTAGGCAATGTAAAAGGTTTAATTACTTGACTCTGTATCATACAATCGGAGGGAAGGTGGTTCAAGCTATCCCAGAGGTGTCTATTGCAATAGCAGCTACACTTTTACCAGGAGGATGAACTGCTATTCCTGTTTTCAAAATGCCATTGATTCTGAATGCTAATTCTACCTAAACATAAATCCAAAGTAAGCTGAGGTAAAATATCTCTGAAATACAAAATTAATAATGTGAGATGAAGCTTCACTGATGTAAATGTTTTGAAAAAAGACCTTTTAGACTAATAAATCAAACAACTGTTCATTTTCTGGCCGTGGCAACTAATATCTCATTGCATAGTCTTTTGCTTCTATCACAGCCTCATATCTCACAGGCACGGAAGAAATAAGGCAGGGCCCCTCAGGGTGCATGCATCGGTGCTTTGCACGGTGCACGGTGCAAAAGACGACTTCGCTAGGTTCACCATAGCAGACCACCACTCCTCGATTTTGAGCAATAGCGCTATCTCTCTCACTTCCCACGCCTATCTCGCTCGCTCCACCTGTCTCCCCCTTCCTCACTTACTCTGCAGCGCTCAAAATTCCGAGCAGAGTTTAGTCGAGGTTAGCCGAATCACCCCGAGACAGAACGCTGGTCCGAACCGAGCAGAGTCGGACCGATGCACTGTGCACAAAACCTCTGCACCTTGGTTTGCACGCGTGAGATGTTGAGCGTTTAAAAAGCCCTGCAATAAAGGATCTATTTTTGTCTTTAGGGAATGCAGCCCATTCAGATTTCAAATTGTGAAGGATGTCCGCTTTACTTTTTTTAAATTTTATCCTGTCCTTACACGTGTGTCTAGCAGCTACCACATGTGTTCTATTTGATTTAAATCCAGACTTTGACTTGGACATACCTAATTGTTATCTTCTTCTTTTGAACATAATTTTTTACACATTTACATCGATGCTTGGAATCATTATAATGTTGCAAACACAATTCTCCAGGTATTTTTTTTCTAGCATATGGTAGCATATGCTTGTCCAAAATATCCTTGTAGTCAAAGCTCTTCATTACACCATTATTATTATTATTATTATTATTATTATTATTATTATTATTATTATTATTATTATTATACCATCGATGCGCACTAATTTATTGAAACCCTTAATGGAAAAGCATCTCCACCTCAATGTTTTACAGTAGGAACCTGGTAGCGTGGATGGTATCTGGAGCGACTTTATGAATAAGCAAGGTGGTTAAAACAAGCAAATATACCGTCATTTTATTTTGTATCACACGTGACTATAAAAATTAAAAAAATATTTCTTATTTATGGTGGTACATTTTTCTTTAGGAAGGCCGAATTCCGTTTTCAAAATGTTTTCTTTTCCTGTAGGCCAAAATATATTCGGGTATGAAGGTTTTAAGAGAAATCACAACTTGATTGAGGAGATAAATGCTAAGTTAGGAGTGAACTACAGTAGTGCTATAGTCATATTTAAGTCGTTTGACATAGTGTGCACCATCTCTAAACGATCACAGTCTTTTGACATAGTGTGCTCGATTTCTAAACGAGGGCAACACAGACGATCCAGTTGTAGTGTGGGAAGGTGGGAGGGAGTTGCAGTGTTTACTACAACGCAGCAGAGTCATCAAGTCCGGGTATAGAAAGTGTTTCTATGAGCATTTCCACAGCAATGGTTTCTATGTGTTGCAGGGTAATTGAAAATCATTAACTTTTCCAATGCCACCTCATAAGCGTAAAGAGTACTCCATGGAGTTTAAGGAGGCAGTAATATGTGCCTGAAGAGGGACCTCAGGCAGAGACTTCTCCTACGTTCAGCATATAGACAACTGGTATCTGTTAGTAGTATAATGGGAGAGTTCGGCGGCCTCCTCCGCCGCCCGCCTCCTCCTCCTCCGCCGCCTCCGCCGCCGCCGCCGCCCGCGGGAAATTTGAATTTTGGCGGGAAATTTGATTTTTGGCGGGAGATTTGAATTTGTAAACAAAGCCACGTGCTTTTTGACAGCTGTCATCGACAACAACGCATCGCTAACCTCACTGCTGCCATCTTGACGGGCCTAAACCTCACTAGTACCAACTTAACCTAACTAGCGTGAGGTAAACAAAGCCACGTGTTTCTTGACAGCCACGTGCTTTTTGACAGACAACAACGCATCGCTAACCTCAGTACTGCCATCTTGACGGGCCTAAACCTCAGTAGTGCCAACTTAACCTAACTAGCGCGAGGTAAACAAAGCCACGTGCTTTTTGACAGCCACGTGCTTTTTTGACAGCTGTCATCCGCCATCTTTAAACCACAAAGCACTGTGCTGCCCTCTATATCGCAGTAGCTGCATCAGTACTGCCATCTTGACGGGCCTAAACCTCAGTAGTGCCAACTTAACCTCACTAGCGCGAGGTAAACAAAGCCACGTGTTTTTTGACAGCCACGTGCTTTTTGACAAATTTGTAAACAAAGCCACGTGCTTTTTGACAGCTGTCATCGACAACAACGCATCGTTAACCTCAGTACTGCCATCTTGACGGGCCTAAACCTCAGTAGTGCCAACTTAACCTAACTAGCGCGAGGTAAACAAAGCCACGTGCTTTTTGACAGCCACGTGCTTTTTTGACAGCTGTCATCCGCCATCTTTAAACCACAAAGCACTGTGCTGCCCTCTATATCGCAGTAGCTGTAAATTCGTCACCTGTCATCGGCAGTGCTGCCATCTTGACGGGTCTAAACCTTAGTGCTACCAACTTAACCTAACTAGCGCGAGGTAAACAAAGCCACGTGCAGCTGTCATCCGCCATCTTTAATCCATAGAGCACAGTGCTGCCCTCTTTAGCTACTTACCTTTGAAATGTGGTGGTGGATAATATGAAAAATGCTTTTTGACAGCAGCCATCTTGCATCGCAAACCTCAGTGCTGCCCTCTTTAGCTAGATACCTGTGGTGGCAGACAATTCCACGTGACAGCAGCCATCTTTAATCAAGAGAGCACCGTGCTGCCCTCTATGTGGTGGCGGCAAATTGAAAAAGTCCACGTGCTCTTGTTTGGAAACAAACTCACGTGCTTTTTTGACAGCTGTCATCTGCCATCTTTAATCTATAGAGCACAGTGCTGCCCTCTTTAGTTTGAAATGTGGTGGCGGCAAATTCCACGTGCTCTTGTTTAGTAAACAAAGCTACGTGCTTTTTTGACAGCTGTCATCCACCATCTTTAATCAATAGAGCACTGTGCTGCTATCATGCGGGCAATTTCGTCAGCTGTCATCCGCCATCTTTAATCCACAGAGCGCCGTGCTGCTCTCTGTAGTAGCGGGCAATTTGAAAAGTTCTGCTAGCTATCATCCACAATCTTTAATCAAGAGAGCACCGTGCTGCCATCTTTAGCTAGATACCTTTGAAATGTGGTGGCGGCATATTGAAAAATTCCACGTGCTCTTGTTTGGAAACAAACTCACATGCTTTTTTGACAGCTACCATCCGCCATCTTTAATCAACAGAGCATAGTGCTGCCCTCTTTAGTTTGAAATGTGGTGGTGGCAAATTCTACGTGCTCTTGTTTGGTAAACATAGACACGTGCTTTTATGACAGCTGTCATCCACCATCTTTAATCCAGAGAGCACCGTGCTGCCCTCTTTATCGTAGTAGATGTAAATTCGTCACCTGTCATCCGCAGTGCTGCCATCTTTAGCTAGATACCTTTGAAATGTGGTGGTGGATAATTTAGAAAGGGAAATTCTACAGCGGCCCTCTCTCGACGCTAATTGCATAAGATGGCGGCTATACATTACTCCTTAAGGGTGCTTACGCAAGATGGCTGCTATACACAGGTTCTTATGAGACGCCCTTGGGATGCTTGCTCAAGATGGTAGTTATACATGGCTCCTTATGAGATGCCCTAGGGATGCTTGCTCAAGATAGCGACTGCTCTTATGGGACGGCTTAAGTGTCCTTGCACAAGATGGCTTGAGACGCCCTAAGGATGCTTGCGCAAGATGGCGGACACAAGTTGGCGGCTATACACGTCTCCTTATGAGACGCCTTAAGGGTGCTTGCGCAAGATGGCTGCTGCTCTTAGCTTAGAGGCTAACGTGTCGTGCTAGTTCGATTCATTAAATTTGGGGCTTAAATGCATAATGTTAAATATCTCGAAAACGGTGCATCGTAGAGCAAAACGGACAAAATTTTTCTACCCAATACCTCGGTTCGCAGTATGGGGAACAAGTAAAACATAGTCTAATGATGAGATCAACGGTTCGGTTCCTACTTAGGCCCTTTGGCATTCGCTCTGTTTTAGCTTGTATTGAAGCAAGTATTCGTAACATGATCAGGTTTAGCTATGGTAGAGAGTATAACGTGCCGTGCAGGTTCAATTCATTAAATTTGGGGCTTAAATGCAAAATGTTAAATATCTCTAAAACGGTGCATCGTAGAGCAAAACCTGATACCTAGGTTTGCAGTATCAGGAACAAGAAAAAAACATAGTCTAATGATGAGATCGACGGTTCGATCCCTACGTAGGCCCTTTGGCATTGGCAGCTATCTAATTCTACAAGATGGGGGCTATACATAGCTTCTTATGAGGCAGCTTAAGAGCGCTTGCACAAGATGGCTGCTGCTCTTATGAGACGCTCTAGGGGTGCTTGCGCAAGGTAGCAGCGACAATACGGTGACTATACACAGCTCCTTATGATACGGTCTAGAGGTGCTCACACAAGATGGTGGCTGCTCTGATGAAGAAAGCTAGCTTTGCATCGTGCAGGTATCTTTACTTCACTAAACCTCATACCTTTGAAATGTAATTTGAAAAATTCTACGTGCTTTTTCTTAACAGCAGCTATCTTTAAACAATAGCGGCTATACATAAGCTGTCAAGGCACAGCTCTATCGGACAAGTTTAAACCTGCATCGGGATAGCTAGAGTAAGCACGTGCTGCAGTGATGACGTCATTATGCATGTTTAGACTTGCAAATCACTAAAGAAACATAACAAGACTAGAATCGAACACTGCACTCTATGCTGTTAACTTTATCATGTGATCGGAACATTGATTGAAGTGTTTAGAACACTAAATAAGTAGAACAGAACACTGTACTCAATACAACATGTCAGGGGATACCTTTGTTCTAAGAAGACTAGATTACCGCACATTCCTTGTAGGGCTAATAGGCTAAAGGGCTAATGGGCAAAAGGGCTAATGGGCTAAAGGGCTAAAGGGCTAAAGGGCTAAAGGGCTAATGGGCTAAAGGGCTAAAGGGCTAGGGTGCCTCTCCTCTCTTTATCCGGGCTTGAGACCGGCTCTACAACTAGAGGCGGAGTTAACACCCTAAGGAAGGGAGAATGTTGGGAAATAATCTATACGAATATAGCTACTCGATCGACTATATACTACAGATGGATGACTTAGGTGAGGGTAAGCGCTTACTTAATAATACCAACACGACGTAATTCATGCTCTATTTCAAAAATATCTTCTTTGTACTGTGTGTAACCAGCATCATGATAGGCTCTTAGCAGTTGTAAACGTTTTACCAGTACGTTGGGGTCTTTACAGTAGCTTATATCTACATAGGGTAACAGAGGCTTGTTGTGAACTTTGAGTCTATATGCAGACAGTTGATGTGCAGGGACTTGTTTTTATATTGTACGTGCTTCAGCAGTAGCGTTTCTAGGTACAAACATAACTTGTTTCGATAGCGATGAAGCGTTGAAATTTCCTTCTTCTTTACCTTGCATCTCTTCTTGAGATGTTTGCACTTCGACAGAACGTGTAGTAGGCTTAGGAAATGAAGTAAAATCATCAAGCTGTAATGACAATGAATTTTCTTCTTCTTCTACTTTCCCTTTAGTACTGTTTTGATCAACATCATTATCCTTATTATCATAATCATGATCTTGCCTCTCTTTATCTTGAAGTTTGTGCTCAGCAACAGAACTTGCAGCAGGCCTAGACAACAAGGGAGAATTAAAAATCTCTCGCATTATTGTACTTTTTAAACATAAATCAGTGTTCGCTGGAATATGGTCGAGCTCTTTGTATTTTGTTCCCGATGAAGCTACATTACACGCGGCTTCATGACGTTGAGCGTTGTATGCGTTCTTGAACTCTCTTCTACAATGTTTGCATTGAAAAATCGTCCTACATGATATCTCATGACGTCTCCTGTGATAGCTTCGGGAAAATGCTTTTCTACACTCTTCGCAAATATACCTAGAAATAGTTTTTTCCATGACGGACTTTTATCTTCTGCTAACAGATTCTTCTTTAAATCTACTCGACATTTGTTACTCTCAACTTCGATGATGCGAACAGCTTAGCGATTAACAGTAAACAAACACAAAAGCGTATAAACAAGGTAGCAACAGTAAGGTTTAAGCCCATCAAGATGGCAAGAGTGAGGTTAGCGACGTTCTGCTGTTGGATTTTAAATTCCGCGCTATAACATGCATAAGGTAGCAGCCTTGAGGTTTACTGCCGTAAAGATGGCAGCAGTGAGGTTAGCGACGCTCTATTGTCCTTCAAAGTGAGGTTAGGGTCCGTCAAGAAGACAGCTGTCAAAAAAGCATGTGGCTATGTTTACCAAACAAGAGCACGTGGTCGTGACGTCACGGTCACGTAATCAATCCTTAGCTCTACGTCGTTAAGAGCAGCATTAGGATGAGCTATGTTTAAAAAATCTTAGGAACAGAGCAGCAGTATGAATAGCCATGTTTTAAAGCGTGTAGACATCACCTATCGATTTTACATGCATCGACTCTCGTACTAGACATCTTCCGCTAGATCGTGCTGCTATCTTAGCATAACCTATACGCATGACCTTAAAGAACAATGAATAGTCATGTTTCAAAGCGTGTACGCATCAACTATCGATTTTGCATGTATCGAATCTCGTACTGAACTTCTTCAGGTAGATTGTGCTGGTATCTTAGCATAACTTATACACATGAACTTAAAGTACAAAGAATAGCCATGTTTCAAAGCGTGTACATATTACTTATCGATTTTGCAAGCATCGACTCTCGTACTAAACTTCTTCCTCTAGATTGTGCTGCTATCTTAGCATAACCTATGTGCATGAACTTAAAGTACAAAGAATAACCATGTTTCAAAGCGTGTACAGATCACCCTGAACTTCTTCCGCCAGATTGTGCTGCTATCTTAGCATAACCTATACCCATGAACTTAAAGTACAAAGAATAGCCATGTTTCAAAGCGTGTACATATTACTTATCGATTTTGCAAGCATCGACTTTCGTACTAAACTTCTTCCTCTAGATTGTGCTACTATCTTAGCATAACCTATGTGCATGAACTTAAAGTACAAAGAATAACCATGTTTCAAAGCGTGTACATATCACCCTGAACTTCTTCCGCTAGATTGTACTCCTATCTTAGCATAGCCTATACGCACGAACTTAAAGCACAAAAAATAACGATGTTTAACAGCGTGTACACATCACCTATTGATTTTGCATGCATCGACTATTTTTTACCGCCAGAGTGTACAACGATCGCATATGTGTATTGCTAACGTATGTGAATAAAGCTAAAGCACAAAGAATAGCTATACTCCAAAGCGTGTACACATCACCTATCGATTTTGCATGCATCGACTATCGTACTAAACGTCTACCGCTAGAGTGTACAACGTTCGCAATTGTGTGCTGCTACCTATGTGCGTGAACTTAAAGCACAAAGAATAGCGTGTACACAACACCTGTCAATTTTGCACGCACTAACTCTTGTACTAAACTTCTTCTACAACAGCGTGCAATCATCGCTTGTGTGTGCTGCAATCCTAACATAACCTATGTGCACGAACTTAAAGCACAAAGAATACCCAAGTTCAAAGCGTGTACACATCACCTATCGATTTTACATGCATAGTCTTTCGTATTAAACGTCTTCCACTAGAGCGTGCGACAACCTTATAAGTATGCTGCTAACTTAGTATAACTTATACGAATGAACTTAAAGCATAAAGAATAGCGATGTATAAAAATCTTGTGAACATAGCAGCAGCAGTAAGAATAGCAATGTTTTAAAAGCGTGTACGCATTGCCTATCGATTATACATGCATCAGCTAGAGTACAAAACTTCTCCCGCTAGAGTTTGCTGCTATCTTAGCATAACCTATGTGCATGGATTTAAAGCACGAAGAATAGTTAAGTTTCAAAGTGTGTACACAACACCTTTCGATTTTGCATGCATCAGCTATTATACCAAACACATTCCGCTAGAATGTACAACGTTCACATGTGTTTGCGCTGCTACTTTAGCATGACCTATGCGCACGAACTTAAAGCATAAAGAATAACGATATTTAAAAATCTTGCCAACATAGCAGCAGTAAGAATAGTAAGGTTTAAAAGCATGTACATATCATCTTTTGATAATGCATACTTCAACTATCGTACTAAACAACTTCTACGCGAGCGTTCGACCATCGCTTGTACGAGTGCTGCTATCTTAACATAACCTATGTGCACGAACTTAAAGCATAAAAAATAGTTATGTGTAAGTGAACATAGCAGAGTGTTAACTACGTAGGTGTAGACATTGAACTTTGCATGCTGAAGCAGCATACTACGTGACCGTGAAGTCACGACCACGTGCTCTTGTTTGGTAAACATAGCCACATGCTTTTTTGACAGCTGTCTTCTTGACGGACCCTAACCTCACTTTGAAGGACAATAGAGCGTCGCTAACCTCACTGCTGCCATCTTTACGGCAGTAAACCTCAAGGCTGCTACCTTATGCATGTTATAGCGCGGAATTTAAAATCCAACAGCAGAACGTCGCTAACCTCACTCTTGCCATCTTGATGGGCTTAAACCTTACTGTTGCTACCTTGTTTATACGCTTTTGTGTTAGTTTACTGTTAATCGCTAAGCTGTTCGCATCATCGAAGTTGAGAGTAACAAATGTCGAGTAGATTTAAAGAAGAATCTGTTAGCAGAAGATAAAAGTCCGTCATAGAAAAACCTATTTCTAGGTATATTTGCGAAGTGTGTGGAAAAGCATTTTCCCGAAGCTATCACAGGAGACGTCATGAGATATCATGTAGGACGATTTTTCAATGCAAACATTGTAGAAGAGAGTTCAAGAACGCATACAACGCTCAACGTCATGAAGCCGCGTGTAATGTAGCTTCATCGGGAACAAAATACAAAGAGCTCGACCATATTCCAGCGAACACTGATTTATGTTTAAAAAGTACACCTCTGCGAGAGATTTTTAATTCTCCCTTGTTGTCTAGGCCTGCTGCAAGTTCTGTTACTGAGCACAAACTTCAAGATAAAGAGAGGCAAGATCATGATTATGATAATAAGGATAATGATGTTGATCAAAACAGTACTAAAGGGAAAGTAGAAGAAGAAGGAAATTCATTGTCATTACAGCTTGATGATTTTACTTCATTTCCTAAGCCTACTACACGTTCTGTCGAAGTGCAAACATCTCAAGAAGAGATGCAAGGTAAAGAAGAAGGAAATTTCAACGCTTCATCGCTATCGAAACAAGTTATGTTTGTACCTAGAAACGCTACTGCTGAAGCACGTATTATATCAAAACAAGTCCCTGCACATCAACTGTCTGCATATAGACTCAAAGTTCACAACAAGCCTCTGTTACCCTATGTAGATATAAGCTACTGTAAAGACCCCAACGTACTGGTAAAACGTTTACAACTGCTAAGAGCCTATCATGATGCTGGTTACACACAGTACAAAGAAGATATTTTTGAAATAGAGCATGAATTACGTCGTGTTGGTATTATTAAGTAAGCGCTTACCCTCACATAAGTCATCCATCTGTAGTATATAGTTGATCGAGTAGCTATATTCGTATAGATTATTTCCCAACATTCTCCCTTCCTTAGGGTATTAACTCCGCCTCTAGTTGTAGAGCCGGTCTCAAGCCCGGATAAAGAGAGGAGAGGCACCCTAGCCCTTTAGCCCTTTAGCCCATTAGCCCTTTAGCCCTTTAACCCTTTAGCCATTTAGCCCATTAGCCCTTTTGCCCATTAGCCCTTTAGCCTATTAGCCCTACAAGGAATGTGCGGTAATCTAATCTTCTTAGAACAAAGGTATCCCCTGACATGTTGTATTGAGTACAGTGTTCTGTTCTACTTATTTAGTGTTCTAAACACTTCAATCAATGTTCCGATCACATGATAAAGTTAACAGCATAGAGTGCAGTGTTCGATTCTAGTCTTGTTATGTTTCTTTAGTGATTTACAAGTCTAAACATGCATAATGACGTCATCACTGCAGCACGTGCTTACTCTAGCTATCCCGATGCAGGTTTATACCTTGACATAAGAGGAGGCCTTAACAGCTTATGTATAGCCGCTATTGTTTAAAGATAGCTGCTGTTAAGAAAAAGCACGTAGAATTTTTCAAATTACATTTCAAAGGTATGAGGTTTAGTGAAGTAAAGATACCTGCACGATGCAAAGCTAGCTTTCTTCATCAGAGCAGCCACCATCTTGTGTGAGCACCTCTAGACCGTATCATAAGGAGCTGTGTATAGTCACCGTATTGTCGCTGCTACCTTGCGCAAGCACCCCTAGAGCGTCTCATAAGAGCAGCAGCCATCTTGTGCAAGCGCTCTTAAGCTGCCTCATAAGAAGCTATGTATAGCCCCAATCTTGTAGAATTAGATAGCTGCCAATGCCAAAGGGCCTACGTAGGGATCGAACCGTCGATCTCATCATTAGACTATGTTTTTTTCTTGTTCCTGATACTGCAAACCTAGGTATCAGGTTTTGCTCTACGATGCACCGTTTTAGAGATATTTAACATTTTGCATTTAAGCCCCAAATTTAATGAATCGAACCTGCACGGCACGTTATACTCTCTACCATAGCTAAACCTGATCATGTTACGAATACTTGCTTCAATACAAGCTAAAACAGAGCGAATGCCAAAGGGCCTAAGTAGGAACCGAACCGTTGATCTCATCATTAGACTATGTTTTACTTGTTCCCCATACTGCGAACCGAAGTATTGGGTAGAAAAATTTTGTCCGTTTTGCTCTACGATGCACCGTTTTCGAGATATTTAACATTATGCATTTAAGCCCCAAATTTAATGAATCGAACTAGCACGACACGTTAGCCTCTAAGCTAAGAGCAGCAGCCATCTTGCGCAAGCACCCTTAAGGCGTCTCATAAGGAGACGTGTATAGCCGCCATCTTGTGTCCGCCATCTTGCGCAAGCATCCTTAGGGCGTCTCAAGCCATCTTGTGCAAGGACACTTAAGCCGTCCCATAAGAGCAGTCGCTATCTTGAGCAAGCATCCCTAGGGCATCTCATAAGGAGCCATGTATAACTACCATCTTGAGCAAGCATCCCAAGGGCGTCTCATAAGAACCTGTGTATAGCAGCCATCTTGCGTAAGCACCCTTAAGGAGTAATGTATAGCCGCCATCTTATGCAATTAGCGTCGAGAGAGGGCCGCTGTAGAATTTCTCTTTGTAAATTATCCACCACCACATTTCAAAGGTATCTAGCTAAAGATGGCAGCACTGCGGATGACAGGTGACGAATTTACATCTACTACGATAAAGAGGGCAGCACGGTGCTCTCTGGATTAAAGATGGTGGATGACAGCTGTCAAAAAAGCACGTGGCTATGTTTACCAAACAAGAGCACGTAGAATTTACCACCACCACATTTCAAACTAAAGAGGGCAGCACTATGCTCTATTGATTAAAGATGGCGGATGGTAGCTGTCAAAAAAGCATGTGAGTTTGTTTCCAAACAAGAGCACGTGGAATTTTTCAATTTGCCGCCACCACATTTCAAAGGTATCTAGCTAAAGATGGCAGCACGGTGCTCTCTTGATTATAGATGGTGGATGATAGCTAGCAGAACTTTTCAAATTGCCCGCTACTACAGAGAGCAGCACGGCGCTCTGTGGATTAAAGATGGCGGATGACAGCTGACGAAATTGCCCGCATGATAGCAGCACAGTGCTCTATTGATTAAAGATGGTGGATGACAGCTGTCAAAAAAGCACGTAGCTTTGTTTACTAAACAAGAGCACGTGGAATTTGCCGCCACCACATTTCAAACTAAAGAGGGCAGCACTGTGCTCTATAGATTAAAGATGGCAGATGACAGCTGTCAAAAAAGCACGTGAGTTTGTTTCCAAACAAGAGCACGTGGACTTTTTCAATTTGCCACCACCACATAGAGGGCAGCACGGTGCTCTCTTGATTAAAGATGGCTGCTGTCACGTGGAATTGTCTGCCACCACAGGTATCTAGCTAAAGAGGGCAGCACTGAGGTTTGCGATGCAAGATGGCTGCTGTCAAAAAGCATTTTTCAAATTATCCACCACCACATTTCAAAGGTAAGTAGCTAAAGAGGGCAGCACTGTGCTCTATGGATTAAAGATGGCGGATGACAGCTGCACGTGGCTTTGTTTACCTCGCGCTAGTTAGGTTAAGTTGGTAGCACTAAGGTTTAGACCCGTCAAGATGGCAGCACTGCCGATGACAGGTGACGAATTTACAGCTACTGCGATATAGAGGGCAGCACAGTGCTTTGTGGTTTAAAGATGGCGGATGACAGCTGTCAAAAAAGCACGTGGCTGTCAAAAAGCACGTGGCTTTGTTTACCTCGCGCTAGTTAGGTTAAGTTGGCACTACTGAGGTTTAGGCCCGTCAAGATGGCAGTACTGAGGTTAACGATGCGTTGTTGTCGATGACAGCTGTCAAAAAGCACGTGGCTTTGTTTACAAATCTGTCAAAATGCACGTGGCTGTCAAAAAACACGTGGCTTTGTTTACCTCGCGCTAGTGAGGTTAAGTTGGCACTACTGAGGTTTAGGCCCGTCAAGATGGCAGTACTGATGCAGCTACTGCGATATAGAGGGCAGCACAGTGCTTTGTGGTTTAAAGATGGCGGATGACAGCTGTCAAAAAAGCACGTGGCTGTCAAAAAGCACGTGGCTTTGTTTACCTCGCGCTAGATAGGTTAAGTTGGCACTACTGAGGTTTAGGCCCGTCAAGATGGCAGTACTGAGGTTAGCGATGCGTTGTTGTCTGTCAAAAAGCACGTGGCTGTCAAAAAACACGTGGCTTTGTTTACCTCACGCTAGTTAGGTTAAGTTGGTACTAGTGAGGTTTAGGCCCGTCAAGATGGCAACAGTGAGGTTAGCGATGCGTTGTTGTCGATGACAGCTGTCAAAAAGCACGTGGCTTTGTTTACAAATTCAAATCTCCCCCCAAAATTCAAATTTCCCGCCAAAATTCAAATTTCCCGCGGGCGGCGGCGGCGGCGGAGGCGGCGGAGGAGGAGGAGGCGGGCGGCGGAGGAGGCCGCCTGAACTCTCCCATTATACTATTTCTGTTTGAAAAAAAAACTGTACACAGTACGTAATCACATGCACAATAAAGCACGCCAAGGTCGACTTCGAAGAAATAACACAGCATAATATCAAGTGAGACCCAACACAAATAAACACATGCCCTTAAAATAACACAGAAGTTAAAGTGCGACACGCAAACCGACAGGATTGAACCAGTGACCTTGCCATCAGATGGATGCAACAAATGGGAAACGAAACCCCGCCATCGAAGGCACATTAAAAACAATCAATACAATGACAGCCAATAAAAGAAACACTCGACCTGTAATAAGAGACATGAAAAACAGCACAGAAGTACATAAAACAGCACTCCACTGGAGACAGTTTATCAAACTCATGTTCGTTCGGTGCTCCACTCGAAGTAAGGACCTGGAAACCCGAGCTAAGCCTAAATTACTCATCCAAATGTCTCGTTTCATCTCATAATAGTCCTTTTGCAAACCTTGTCGCTAAATGGATAACACTAATTAAGGATTAATTCCAAAGATTATCGTGGTTAAAAATTTCAAGCCGTAAAATCCCGACGGATCCCTGGCCCCCTTTTATATCGGTGGCATACGAAGACTGTCCTCCGACGTTATATATTCATAAATCTCTTTCCTTCAGTTCAGCTCCAGCTGATAGACAATGGCCCGTCCCGTTCCTCTGTTCGGCCAAACACGGACTGTCTGTATTTCTAAATTTCTCATTATTCACGAGCTTGCCCGGTTCTTAAATCATCTATCCTAACACATTTGACGGTCACCAAACATCTCTTATATATATCGGCCAATTATTATCTCATAATTATCAATTTTTCAAAGAATCTTAGCCAATAGGTCACAAAGTAAAATCATAACTACTCCCTAAATGTCAGTCACCTCTCCTACAGTTATATACCTGGATTCAATTCCCGGTCCAAAAAAGAAAATGGCGTTTTAAGTCACATGGAAAACACACAAACTGCACATATACTAATAAAGACCCTAGCTAAAATCATGGGTTCAACTCAAGGTTCAACGGAGTGGGAAAGGTGGACCCTTTCTTGATTGACATCCGTTTCCTCCTCTCTGAAAAACAACCGTGCATCAAAACCCTTATGCAACATTTAATCTATTTTACTGAGTGTCTCTATATGGACAATAAATCCCTGGTCCGATACATAATGAAACTTCGGGGCTTCCGACACTTTGATGATCACAAAAAATGAATACCTTAATAAACACATGACAGAAAAGCACACACTGAACTTTTCATGATGCCTATATTTACACTTCACTATCCTAGAGACTTACGCCCCCCCCCCCCTCACTGTTAGACAATCGACGAGTAGATAAAATAAACATACATGCAATTAACCTAATATATCTCACCGGCTTTCCGTATCCTAACCGAATACAAACAACCTCAGCTAATATAAGATTTATATTATAGTGGTAATATTTTAAAGGTTATTTTATTTCTCGGTCCCGCGGTGTAGAGGTAGCGTGTCTGCCTCTTACCTGGAGGCCCCGGGTTTGATTCCCGGCCAGGTCAGGGATTTTTCCTGCATCTGAGTGCCGGTTCGAGGTCCACTCAACCTACGTGATTACAATTGAGGAGCTATGGTGGTGAGATGGCGGCCCCGGTCTAGAAAGCCAAGAATGACGGCCGAGAGGATCCGTCGTGCTGACCACACGTAATCTCGTAATCTGCAGGCCTTCGGGCTGAGCAGCGGTCGCTTGGTAGACCATGGCCCTTCGGGGCTGTTGCGCCATGTGTTTGTGTGGGGAGTATCCTATTTAGAAACAGATACTCATCTGACTCCTACTGGTGGTAGCTCTTAAACCATTTAGGCCCTACTGAGAATTGAGCACATCACTGCTACACTGCTGGAGTCCTCAGAAGAAACCACGGACCAACGACTGAACTTCCACTTTCTATTGATGACTTCTTCACCTGTCATGTAGAGACAGTCTGCTATGAACAGGACAATAGCTCGTTGCTGGTTCAATGCGCGATTAAAGCTCACAACAACCCACACGAAAAGTTTGCCATACAAGTTGGGCCGGACTTCGAACAATGCACTTCTCTCAGTATCAAAAGCGTCAGTATATATAACTAGTTCAAAAGTTAGTGTTTCAGAGAAATATACGCGCCACCGCGATGCCATTTTGCCTACGAAAGTTTGTGGTGAGCGAAGTTAATAATGTTGTTGTTATAGTCATCAGTCCATAGACTGGTTATATGCAGCCCTCCATACCACCCTATCCTATGCTAACCTTTTCATTTCTACGTAACTACTGAATCTTACATCCGCTCTAATCTGCTTGTCATATTCATACCTTGGACTTCCCCTACCGTTCTTACCACCTACACTTCCTTCAAAAACCAACTGAACAAGTTCTGGGTGTCTTAAGATGTGTCCTATCATTCTATCTCTTCTTCTCGTCAAATATAGCCAAATCGATCTCCTCTCACCAATTCGATTCAGTATCTGTTCATTTGTGATTCGATCTATCCATCTCACCTTCAGCATTCTTCTGTAACACCACATTTCAAAAGATTCTATTCTCTTTCTTTCTGACCTACTTATCGTCCATGTTTCACTTCCATGCAATGCCACGCTCCACACGAAAGTCTTCAAAAACATCTTTCTAATTCCTATATCAATGTTTGAAGTGAGCAAATTTCTTTTCTTAAGAAACCTCTTCCTTTCTTGTGCTAATCTGCTTTTTATGTCCTCCTTACTTCCGCCATCGTCAGTTATTTTACTACCAAAGTAACAATATTCATCTACTTCCATTAAGACTTCATTTCCTAATTTAATATTTCCCGCATCACCTGCCTTCGTTCGACTGTACTCCATTACTTTTGTTTTGGACTTATTTATTTTCATCATGTACTCCTTACCCAAGACTTCGTCCATACTATCCAGCAGCTTCTCGAGATCTTCTGCAGTCTCAGATAAAATAACAATATCATCGGCAAATCTCAAGGTTTTGATTTCCTCTCCTTGGATTGTGATTCTCTTTCCAAATTTCTCTTTAATTTTCTTTACTGCCTGTTCTATGTAAACATTGAAAAGGAGAGGGGACAAACTGCAGCCTTGCCTCACTCCTTTCTGGATTGCTGCTTCCTTTTTAAAGCCCTCGATTCTTATCACTGCAGACTGATTTTTATACAGATTGTAGATAATTCTTCGTTCTCGGTATCTGATCCCTATCATCTTCAGAATCATAAATAGCTTGGTCCAATCAACATTATCGAATGCCTTTTCTAGATCTACGAATGCCATGTACGTGGGCTTGTCCTTCTTGATTCGATCCTCTAACATCAGACGTAAAGTCAGGATTGTTTCACGTGTTCCTACATTTCTTCTGAAGCCAAATTGATCTTCTCCCAACTCAGCTTCAACTTGTTTTTCCATTCTTCTGTAAATAATGCGTGTTAAAATTTTGCAGGCATGAGATACTAAACTAATGGTGCGATAGTTTTCACACCTGTCAGCACCGGCTTTCTGGGGAATAGGTATAACAACATTCTGCCGAAATGAAATGAAATAGCGTATGTCTTTTAGTGCCGGCTTTTAGTGCGGGTCTCCCATTTCATCAGCGTCAACAGCCTCTTCTTGTTCCAGAAACAAATTATCTACATCTTCGCCTTGATACAACTGTTGGATATGTTCCTGCCATCTTTCTGCTTTGTCTTCTTTCCCTAGAAGTGGCTTTCAATCTGAGCTCTTAATATTCATACACCTAGATTTCCTTTCTCCAATGGTTTCCTAGATTTTCCTGTATGCAGCATCTACCTTTCCTAGGACTATACAACCTTCGACATCCTTGCACTTCTCCTTCAGCCAGTCTTCCTTGCACTTTCTATCCACTTCATCCTTTAATCGCCTGTATTCTTTTCTGCCCTCTTCATTTCTAGCATTCTTGTATTTTCGTCGTTCATCAATCAGGTCTAGTATCTCCTGAGTTATCCACTGATTCTTAGCTGATCTTTTCTTCCTTCCTAACATTTCTTCAGCAGCCCTGCTAACTTCATTTTTCATGACTATCCACTCTTCCCCTATTGTGTTTCGTTCAGCCTTTTCATTTAGTCCTTATGCAACATGTTCCTTAAAACAGTCCCTCACGCTCTTTTCTTTCAACTTGTCTAGTTCCCATCTTTCTGCATTCTTTCCTTTCTTCAATTTCTTTAGCTTCAGATGGCATTTCATGACCAACAAGTTGTGGTCAGAGTCCACGTCTGCTCCTGGGAAAGTGTTGCAATTCAACACCTGGTTTCTGAATCTCTGCCTAATCATAATGAAGTCTATTTGATACCTTCCAGTGTCTCCAGGTCCCGTCCACGTATACAGCCGTCGTTTGTGGTGTTTAAACCAAGTATTGGCAAGGACTAAGTTATGATCAGTGCAGAATTCAACCAGCTGACTTCCTCTTTCGTTCCTTTGTCCCATCCAAATTCTCCTACTGTATTACCTTCTCTTCCTTGGCCTACCACTGCATTCCAGTCTCCCATCACAATTATATTCTCGTCACCTTTTACATATTGTATTAAATCTTCTATCTCTTCATATGTTCTTTCGATTTCCTCATCATCCGCTGAGCTAGTAGGCATATAGACCTGCACTATTGTGGTGGGCATTGGTTTGGTGTCTATCTTGACGACAATAATTCTTTCACTGGTGCTGGTCGTAGTAGCTTATCCGCTGCCCTATTTTTTTATTCATCTTTGAACCAACTCCTGCAGTTCCTCTGTTTGATTTTGTGTTGATAATTTAGTAGTCGTCTGACCTAAAATCCTGTTCTTCCTGCCAACGTACTTCACTTACACCAACTACATCTACCTTTAGTCTATCCATCTCCCTTTTCGAATTCTCTAATCTACCACAACGTTTTAAACTTCTAATATTCCACGCTCCGACTCACAGAATGTCAGTATCCATCTTCCTGATGATCGCCCCCTCTCGTGTAGTCCCCACCCGGAGATCCGAATGGGGGACTAGTTTACCTCCGGAATATTTTACCCGGGAGGAAGCCATCATCAGTACATCATTCATCCAGAGAGAGCTGCATGTCCTCGGGAGTTAGTTACGGCTGTCGTTTCCCGTTGCTTTCAGCCGTGTAGCAGTATCAACACAGCTAAGCCATGTTGAGTATTATTACAAGGCCATATCAGTCAATCATCTAGACTGCCGCCCTTGTAACTTCCGAAAGGCTGCTATCCCCCTTTCGATGAACCATTTATTAGTCTGGTCTCTCAACAGATACCCATCCGATATGGTTGCACCTGCGGCTCGGCTATCTGCTTCATTGGGACACGCAAGCCTCCCCACCGCGGCAAGGTCACATGGTTCTCAGGGGAGGAAGTTAATAATAATAATAATAATAATAATAATAATAATAATAATAATAATAATAATAATAATAATAATAATAATAATAATAATAATTTCAATTTCGTGATTTTATCTGTTAATGCACTCACTTCCCTGTCACTCCATGTGGGATTTGTGCTGGACAAAGCGGAGGCGGGACAGGTTTTTCTCCGGGTACTCCAGTTTTCCCTGTCATCTTTCATTACAGCAACACTCTCCACTATCATTTCATTTCATCTGTCAGTCATTAATCATTGCCCTAGAGGAGTGTGACAAGCCTTAATAGCCGGCACAATTCCTATCTTCGCCGCAAGTTGGGGGGTTCATTCATCCCATCTCTGACCCGGTCATTGACTGGAAAACAGGTTGAAGGTTTTCAATGCATTCACTTCGTTACACACTGCCTATCGCATTAAGAATTCAGCTGACTTATAGAAAATGTCTTGGTTAAATAAGTCATTGTCTATAGCAATTACCACACGCAATATTTCTGTAACAGAACTTCCGAACTTCAGACAAACATTCTCATCCTTCGCTATGAGTGGCTAGCATATACTGGAAGAAATGAAGTAGGTCAGGTGTGATACACATTCGAAATGTGAGCTTCCTTGTCCAGGCTGCTAAAAATTAGTGGCATTGTTCAAATTATTCTTCAGGAGAAGATAGGTATTTTGACATATCCGTTCATGCAATCTTGAGATACCAATTAACAACGGATAGCGTCCTCTGGAAATCCCAGAAGGTGGATATAGGCTTTTCGTTAACCGCCACTTCCCTTGATCTCCGAGGAACTAGATTCTCACCTACGCTTTCAACCTCCTTCATAATTTGCAGATCTTACAATTAAGGCCAAATCTAGTACCATCTCATTCCAAAATGTCTATATTTACAGGTCTTAAATTTTACTCACGCTATTTTCATTCCACAGGCGAGAAATCGGAATATTTATGCTGCTCACATGGGTTGGTGGAGTTGCCCTGGTTCTCGGGCCCCTCAGGTCTTATGATATGGAGGTGGCACACAGCTGCCTTCCGTCTGTCATTTGTTGTGTTAAGGCCGCTTCACACTAGGCGACTGGAATCGGTGACCAGTTGCCCATGCATGTGGAACATTGTTTTAAATGGAGCCCTTCACATTGAGTTAATCAGTAGCCGAGCTACAGAAAGAAGCCCGGCGACCGACCTTGCAGTAGCTCACTCCCGCTACCGGTTGCCGAAGCAGATTCCGCAACCCCGGCTGGCGACAGCTGGTGAACCATTGTTTTGTTTTCAGAATATTACAGACTGTACTAAATAAATATATTACATTCAGTAATTATACAAACTGAGCAGCGTCCATCGGGAACTTTAACTGTGACGAGTGGGCTATAGTAATGAAGTTGAGAAGAGAAATGCATACTATGAAGTAATGACACAATTTTTCTGTGACTTAAACAAAGAACATCCCAGGGAAAAAATCGAGCTTTGTAATTAAAGTATTACAAATAAAAGGACATCACTTTTATAAATGTTGAATATAATTGAGATTTTGCTCTCGGACTCGTTTGGCTGTATGCTCATCAGAGCGTCCTTCGGTCCGGAGGGTCCTGGGTTCTATTCTCGAACCAGTCTTTATTTTTTTACAATTTGCTTTCGGTACCAAAGACACAGATACAAGTCTTATGGCGACGTTCTTCATTTAACTTTAAAACCGAGGGTTGAAGGGAATCAACCAATAATTTTCAAATTCCGGCTGTGTGTAATAACAACTCTACAGTACCGTCTCCTCAGTAGTCTACAGAGAAAATGAACTACCAGTAACTAAAAAACCTTGGTACCACCATCACATAAATCATTGGATAGTTTATTGGAAAGTACTATTTCCAAACGATCTTTCATATAGGATGTGAATGTAACCTAGGAAGCTTACCTTCTTTCTTTGTGACAATAATAAGAGCAGAATGAGACACTCCACTGCCTGAGAACTCAATATGAAAACTGTCACTAGGCCGGGGGAGGTGGCTAAGAAGTGCGGCCGGCTACGGCACGGTGACACGGAATTCACCTGAGCTACTCCGTCGCCGATTCTAGTCGCCGATTGCTGTGGCCTAGTGTGAAGCGGCCCACGTATCTCCCCCTCCGCTCGGCAGCTGTTTCCTCTCTCATATAACTTCTAGGTGTAGCGTGCAAGATCGCTTGCGATGGTTGAAATATGAGCCCATCTGAGCGGGAGACTGAGTGTTCGAGGCCTGGCAAATCCTTTGTGACTTCTTTATGTGTTTATATTTCAGGTCTGGGCTTCGGTACAGGTAAGATACACTAAAACGCATGATATTAAAGGGAGAGTTTCAAGCACCATACTCAGTTATCTTTGATTATTCCTTTCTTGGTTCCATATTAATCCACAAGCTATTTACCAGCATATGACTGATCCATAATTTCTGTGTAATTACGATTATAGCAGTGCCAAAATAATTTAGGTCATGAGAACACAGTAGCACACGAGTATGATGTACACTGTAATCCTAGATCCCCAATGAAATAAAAATATATATTGCTTATAGCTCCATGGAAACTTGAAAAGAATTAAGTAATGTAAAACCCTGCACTGCCCAGTCAACTCGTTACGTTCATGACTTTGGATATTTATACAACTACGCTCCGCTACACATATTTGCTAATTAATTTTATTTTTAATTCACTGGCTAGAAACAGTGAGTTGGAAAATTTGCTTGGATTCTACAGATTTTTAAAAATTGTTTCACTGCAGTTAAATGCCCATTGATTATTTTGAAACGCTGCTTTTGTTTCTAATCCAGCGAAAGAAGCTCGCCGAAGGTCTGTATATTTTCAGTAAGTCTTTTGAAATTGTGCCGCTATTGATTTGGGTTTAAAATAAGCTCTAGAAGGCGAAGAATTTCAATCATAAACACGATACATTAAACATGAGGCAGACTCAAGCGCTCCTGTTGCATAGTCTGCGTTCTGAACAATAGCGTTCTTAAGATCTCTCTTGGGGAGGCATTCACCATGGGGAGAAAAGAAATAAACAGCGAGGTGGAATCGAGAGGACTCGATAAAGCATGCAGGTTATTTATACAGAATGCAAGGAATAACGGAATTTCACTACCGTCTGATTATAACAGCTTATTACACAAGTGATGTATTATTTGGTACAGAAATTGCAGGTACGGCTACAAGGTTCTTGCGGGCAGAACAATGAATATTTAAATGTCACAGTATATATGACATTGTAAACACATCAAAATATATAAAATGTCTATATCAATGCTACCGAGCGAGCTGGCCGTGGGGTTAGGGGCCCACAGCTGTGAGCTTGCATCCGGAAGATAATGGGTTCGAACACCACTGCTGGCAGCCCTGAAGATGGTTTTCCGTTATTTCCCATTTTCACGCCAAGCAAATGCTGGGGCTGTACATTAATTACAGCCACGGCCGCTTCCTTCCCTCTTCTAGACCTTTCCTATCCCATCGTTGCCAGTAGACCTTCCTGTGCCGATGCGATGTAAAACAGATTTCTTAAACAGATTGTATATCAGTGCCCACTAACATTTTCAAATACGCAGTAAATGGTACAGCGGGAACCTATTATTCCAGCTGGAAAATAGCAAACAAAAGTCCCTTCATTATACAGAGTCTGACTTAAATACCCCCAATCCAATGCTGCGAGAATGCCTCGTCCAGGTACTCATGGACCGCCAAAGAAGAATGCGGTGGGGCCCCGTCCTGTTGAAAGAACGATTCCGCGTGCTTGCAGTTGTGGCACCACAACGTTGGTCAACATCTCCAGATACTTGGGACCATCAACGTATCCATCGAAGAAGACAGGACCCACGACACCATCGCAGGATATGCCACCCCACACTGTGACGCCTGGCTGATTCAATTGCGTAGTCATAATGACAATGTTGATTTTCAACGGCCCAGTACATACAGTTATGTCTGATGACGTGACCAGACAATTCGAAGCAGGCTTCATCTGTCAAGACGATGTTCAAAGGCAGGTTCTTCAGTCAGTTGATTGCGCATTATCTCGCAGAACTGTATTCTGCGGTCTGGATCATATTCCAGAAGGCCATGCAATAGTCTGAGGCGGTACAGCTTAAGGTGCATCTGGTGCATCAGACGTTGTAATGATGTCCTCAGGATACTCAGCTCCAAAGACCTACGTCGTGTGGACTTCTTTGGAATGTTTACGAATGTGAGGGCTACCTTCACCACATTTTCTTGTGTGGATGTCATACGCGGTATTCCAGACTTCGATGCATTGGCGACGGAACTCGTGGCCCCAAACTTGTCTCTCATGCGGTAAATCGTAATACGTGGCGGTGCTGCGAAATGAAATTCCTCTTCCCACACACTGCGCACGGTCTCAGCATTTTCATACTTCCAGTAGGTATTCAGGATCCACCGTCATTGTTCCTCGCTCAGATTTCCAGCCATCGTTTACCACAGCCCTTTTAGAAACAAAAGGATGGGCACAATGTATTGAAATTGAAATTAGACAAAATTAGGCACAATTGATTTTGAAATTAGACATTAATAAAAGGAACCGGGATTTGTGTGTAAGAATGTCAGGGACAGGTAGCAGGAATGCATCAATGCCGAAGATGTATATGTAACTGTATACCTACTTTTGGGCCACCCTGTATATGATGGTTTGTGATTTAAAATAACATGCATATATCCAAAGGAATAAACACAAGTGACTGATTCAATTACATTAGGGTTTAGAAGTGATTTGATTTTTGATTTGTCCATTGCTGTCAATGCATTCACGCAATCTCTTTCCGAAGTTCTCCACCACTCCGCACAACGCGGTGTTATGAAATTCCTTCCACTGCGTCCCTTATCTCTTATGTTTCACTTCACGTCTCCTGTTGTTCGTAGTTTATTTTCATATACCGTTCGTGCTAAGTAGCTCATACGGCAGAGCGCTGGCCTTCAGACCCTAACATGGCAGGTTCGATCCTTGCTTAGTCAGGTTGTATGTGGAGGTGCTCAAATACGTCTGCCTGGTATTGGTAGATTTACTGGCAATAAAAGAAATCCTGCTGAAGAAAATTCTGGCCCCTCGTCATCTCCAATAACCGTGGGACGTAAAGTCATTAACATCGTTATTTCCATGTACATTTGAGTTAAGAAACCCCACAGAAAGAAGTCAATGCGATCGAGGCATAAAGTCGGCCATTCAATATCATCGCGTCTAGAAATTATGCAAGCAAACATACTTTCACAGCTATTTCTTTTCTACCCTATGTGCAGTAGCCTACATTAGACTAATATAATTATATTAATAAAATTTCTCGTTTTGTTTCTATAAAATTAAATCAATCTCTAACAATACATAAATCATGGACCCAAGTGACCGGCTCATTAACTGATTCGTCAGCGCAGTAGCCTTCGGTTCAGAAGACCGTCGGTTTTATTCCCGGGTGGGTCGGGGATTTTCACTTTGTCTGGTTAATTCCTCTGGCTCGAGGGTTGGGTTTCTATGCTCGTCTCAACACACATTTTCGTTTGCATACAACACATCAGACTACAAAACGCAACAAAAACACGCATACTGAACACAGGAATACACCCCCACCCCCAATTCCCACATAGAGCTGACATCAGGAAAGAATTCTGACAGTAAAATGGGCTAATTCCATACATAATATTGACCCCAGGAAATTAGATAGAGGCCAGGAAAAAGAAGCAATTATGGGCCGATTTTGTTACAGTAGCTTAGGGGAAGTTCTTCTCGTCCATTGATGAATATACATACTGTAGATCTATGTTGTAGTCTGTGTGTGTTGTATCTAGGCTTCTCTATCAATTAAATGCATTTATCTGTGATGTTGGTTTGAACATTGCGCATCTCACGAACTGCGGTAATTTGGTTTAATATATACGTTTTACATATTTTCAATTTTCAGCAATCAAATCTTCAGTATTTCTGTGTAGAGTCCCCGGCCTAAAGGATGGTTGAATCCCCAACTGCTGAACTGTCAACTGGGATATATATCCTAAATACATGCAATTCAGTAATGATAAACATATCATGCTAACGATCTGTCTAACGTCCCCATGGCTGAAGGGTGTTATAAGTTATTTTGTGTACTTTTGAAAAATTTGAAACACATCTTGATGTCAATTTCCAGTAGTTGTCCAGCATTGTTAATTAAAGAGCGTCACTACAGATCACGTACAATTTACGATAACTTGCAGCAATAATTTCTAACCTTAAGGGAATCTATACACATAGAGGGCTGTAGATCTAGATGATATGTTGTTACTATCCAAAGTATTAGGTCTATATATTTGGACTGTGTTTTTATTGATTAGAGAGATCGTTAGTATGTTATTTTAATCATTTCTAAATTCCGTGCATTTAGGACATAAAATCCAGTTGCTCATTGATGTACTTTATAAATTCTGCATTTTAACGTCGACAACTCCTAGGCATGGAAATTCTCTAATCAAGCTCGTGGGAGAAACCTTTACACCTGTATCTGTTCGAACTCTCTTACTGGAAACAGAAAAAGTTTACTGTGGGCGTTATATTATTATTATTATTATTATTATTATTATTATTATTATTATTATTATTATTGTCGTTGTTGTTGTTGTAACGGGAGGTACACCTGACCCCGCACATTCAAAAGAAGAGACTTAAGGAACGCTATCTATCGAACATATTTTGAAACAGCTAGTGTAGGAAGTCGGGACATTGTTCAGAAGATGTCATCACTAAACAACATAATAATATATTATTTTAAAGTTTCCTAAACTGACTGGATTTCTTTTTTGTTTTGGAGTATCACTAGAAGTTCGCGCTCTTCTCCATAGATGGCTCTACAAAAAACTGAGGTCCTGCACCCTGGTGCAAGGTGGAATAATTAGTGATTTAAAGAAATTTTGTGTTTTTAGGTTTCATCAACTGAACTGACTTTTATTATTTTGAAACTTCAAAGTTTTCAACACTTCCGTCTCATCCCGCCAACGGTGCTTTTTAAACAAAAATATATTTTCTCTATTTATTTCTCAGCCAATCATAGGCTTCTTGTAACTTTCTGACTATCCAATAAAATGAGAGGGTGTCCGGATTGACTCCAGAGCCTTCTCGAACCCTCCTCTCGGGTATAAAAGCTGCTACGTTTTCAAGTTAATTTGTCTTATTGCCCGTCGAGTTACTGCGTTTGTGCGTTAAGAGAGGACGCGAGGTTCCGCATTCTTCGGCAGGAAGAACATCAGCCTGTTTTCACTGTTTTCACCTGTTTTCTTTCTCTGTAGCCATCTCCCAAAACTGACCCGAGGGGAAGATTCTAACCGTTAACTATGTAACCGTCTGTTTCTAAAATGTAAACTTTCTTCTTTCTCATGTAAAATTTCATAAAGACTTCAACTGTAAATCGGGGATAGAGAGTGCGTTACCCTCTCGAATTCCCTTTCAATTTATCTTGAGGTGACTATGATTTTGTAACTGTTTTCATCCTGTAAATCATTTATTCATTAACTTGCCATTCTAGTCACCTCAGTAGTTTGGAATTAGCCTCTGCATCATCGGGCCGCGAGCCCAAGTAGGGTTTTAAACTGGGTTGTCAAGGAGTGCAAGTGTACGCCTCCATACATTTTGAGTTTGGACCAGTAACTTAACCTGTTCTTCTCTTTCACGAAGGCCCAGTATGATGGGTACTAGATACCCTTGTGTAAATTAAATATTATATCTTAGGTTGTGCCTAGAGAGGCCAGAGATTGTAAGGTTTTGTGTAAAATTGCCTTCAGTAGGCTGTAAGGAATTGGGTGCGTAGTCTCCTTGGTTGAATTCAGAGAGCATGTAGACTCTTTTCTGGTATTAGTGTAATATTGAGTGGTGCCTTTGGAAGGCCTTAATTGTAACGGTTGGTGCAAAGCGCTCTTGAATATTGTGTCTTGGGAGATATCTCTCCTTATCTAACTAAACGCAACATTAGCGACGTTGTAACCTTGTAAATTTGGAGCTTGAAGCTCAAAACTTGTAAATCACGAATCCTTGGGTTTTTCTATTCTGGCAACAAAATTGCTATGTACCTGATATTTTGTGCTTCCACCTAGTGAAGCATTTTGTTAACATTTAATTTCTGAAAAGAAATATAACCTTTGTTTTGATATCGTAGGTAGACTCATTCCCACCAGCACATTCTTTCACGGAAACTCCGCAACAACAACAACAACAACAACAACAATAATAATAATAAATAATAATAATAATCATTGTAATAATAATTTATTATTATTATTATTATTATTATTATTATTATTATTATTATTATTATTATTATTATTATTATTATTATTATGGCGGCTGTGTGATAGGACGTATCGTTTGCGAGTGATAGTGAATTGGTACTTATAAGAGCAATACTTCACAATACAGACTGTATTAGTTGTGAAGAGTGTAAGAAGCAAACGCTGTTCAACGGACGTTAAGGTGAGTCTGTGTGAAATGTTTAGTGTCGTTAAGAATCACGAACTACGGTTGCATGAAGGTACTTAACCTAAACGAATAAGAGTTAGGTGCGAAGCTTAGACAACGTCGAAACGTAATAAGTAGTTCACAAGATCACCGTTAAAGGCGTATTGGAACAATAATTTTGTGGTACTATCACTTGAGTTGTGAGGAAACAACACTAGAGCGCAGTTACACACCTAGTGCTAATGTGGGTCGTTCGCGTAATGTTCTGGTGATAAATGGAAACATCTACTAACACAATCACGCGTGATCAAAATCAAATGGTTACTCCGAGCATCGAATCATCGAATAAACTGAAAGAATCAAACGATGCCTCGCGAGATACCGACCTAATTATCCTATCTACAGCTGTGGAACAAGGTGAGGGAGAGGGGGAAGATGACCCAAACCAAGACCAACTACAATATATCAGACCTTAATGCAGCTATCGATATTAGCTAAAATGGCGGCCCGATCGGTTTGTTCAAATGTAAACATGAGCATATGCGAAGCATCTGTTTAGTTCTTTCTGTTGGTTTGGATTGATTAGAAAACGTTAGTGAAGTCTTTTTTTTTTAAATATGGTTTTAAAACTATTTTGATATATTAGGACGTGTCGATCGTATTGTATGTATGGATGTAATTCATATTACAGGAGATGCACTCGCATTCAGATCAAGTGTACTCAATGCATCGTGACGATTTCGTAGTTACAAGTAATTTATTACGGTGCATTAAAACATTCGAGGATAAATTTGTCAATAGAGAGGATGTGTTCCGTGTAATTGATGAGCTGCTTTTTCCGGATAAGGCCAAAACTCTGTGTTGGTGCCAATCCTAGTACATTTCTCAATTACTATACCTTTTGAGTATTTTAAGAGTGAGGTTATAAAAAGTGATAAAGCTATTTATTCATCTGTGAATGAAGATTATATTCTCCTTGTTAAATTAGAGGACAAGGTATCAATTGATATACTGTCCCTTACAGTACGTATTTACGTTGCCAACGATGTGGGTGTTAAAGTGCTTTGAACGAAAATACATATGCTACCAGAGAATTTCAAGTTCATTCTCCTATAGATTCTCTGAAGTGAAGCAGATGTAGCAGTTTGGTGGACCATTAGGCCCTATCAGAATCATTGTTATGAGAGAATTGAAATTCGCGACAAGGTTATGTTTCTAAAAAATTTCTTGAACGAGGTAGGCTATTATAGGCCTACTTAAAACATATGGTAATAGAAAGGTCATTCAAATAAATGTATTTATAAAACAAGTATTGATTTATAGGAAGAAGAATTACGGTCTGGAATAATTTACCAAGGGTGCTTCCTATACCAATTCGATAAATTTCCAATTTCTTTGAAATCACTTAAGTACTAAGTAGACAATTGATACGTAATCTGCCACTTGGTTGACAGCCCTAAATTCAGATCATAGATGAGCTATTAATTGACTGAATTGAAACGTATCAAATATTCCCCCCAGGACTGTTATTTTAGAATGCAATCCTATATTACCTATTTCCTTTACCATACTAGTTCATAGAAAATATGTACCGTATATTTTGAATTATCCACATATTGCTTATCTAAACATAGGCTGTTTCTAGATAGTGTTGGTCTATTACCCAAAGTAAAGTTTCTGTTCGTTATTATTGACAGCTCATCAATTCAATACGATAATCAAAAGAGTATGTTTATGTATCACAGGCGTGTTTACATGGAACCGATGCGTCGGCCATGTTGTTTTCGTATTAAGGTCTGATATTATTGTAGATGGTCTTGCCCAAACATGGTCGAGACGGCAGAAGTACAAAACAAAGAGCTTATATTTGTAACATTAGTCAATGAGATTAAAGAATGCGACAAAGTAAAATGGATCGAAAGATTGCAGAAGATGATTGATGCACGGTTTAGCAGGATGCCCCGAGGATGGTGGCCGAAAATAACCAAAGAGTTTCAACAACGCTTTGACCAAGGAGCTCGTCAAATTGATGTCAGGAATTTATACAATCGATTCAGACACAAGAGTCAGAATATTAATGCATGTGAAACGCATAACCTCAAAGAAAATAATGCAATACAAATGCCATCTATGGTGAAGAACACAGACTTATTCCTCAAAGTGAAACGAACGTTATTGACAAATATTGATGAATACTGTAAGAAGAAAGAGGCAAAAACAAGAACTAAGAAAATATTTAGCCAGGAAATAAATCAAGAAATATTCGAAATGATGAATGTAATCATAAAATCGGAACGAGTAGAACAGCAAATAACCACGATCGCCGAAATGAATGATGTGTTGTATGCATGCCAACAGACGTATGAGATGGTGACAACTAAAGAAAAGAAGGCATCTGTCTGGAAAAGCTCTATCGAAGCCAAGATCAACAAATTGAATAGAAAATTGGAAATAATTGATGCCCACCGCCCAAATGAAAGAGCAAGTAAAGAGTTGATTAGAATGTGTAGAGAAAATCGAATTCATTCAAACAAGAGTAGTGATTTTCAGAAGATGCGTGATACGATTCTTGAGAAAATAGCTATTTACAAGAAGAAGATAGTGATAGCTGAAAATCGTATAGCATCTAGAAACACAAACCGAAAGTTTGAGTTTAATAGAAAGACCTTCTATCGTGACCTTGAAGGCGACAGATTTACAGTAAGTGAAGATATTAATCTTGAAGAAACCAAACGCTTTTGGACTACAATTTGGCAATATGATGAAAGATAAGATTATGAACAACTGATCCAAGAACTAAGTCCAGCGGAAGTGGAGGTAGATATGGGTAGAGATAAGATAAAAGAGGTCATATCCAGGTGTATAAAGCACCTTGCGAACTGGAAAGCAACAGGACCTGATTTTGTATATAATTACTTTATTAAGAGGATGTATGCACTACATGAGAGGTTAGAACAACTAATCCACGAAATATTCCAAAACCCAGACTTGATCGATGAAGAGCTTTATGCTGGGATAACATATTTGATTCCAAAAGTCCCGAATGCAAACATACCGCAGCTCCTGAGGCCAATTACATGGCTTTCAAATTTATTCAAATTAATCAGCAAAGTGTTCACGGTAATAGTCAATGATTTCTGTGACGTGAACAATATTATCTCAAGTAATCAAATGGGAACACGCAACCGATGTCAAGGCGCTAAGGAACAAGCACTTATAAGCAAAACCATAAACGAAAAGTACAATAATAAATTGTGTACTGCTTGGGTGGACATTCAGAAAGCATATGATTCGTTGTCACATGAATACCTAATTGAATGCCTACGGAAGATACATATGCCAGAAAACATCATTAAATTTGTCAATAGAACACTTGACAAACAGAGAACAACATTAATATGTGGAAATAAAGTGGTCGGTGACGTGAAAATAAATAGAGGAATATTACTAGGAGATGCTCTATCACCCAAGTTGTTCGTAATTGCTATGGAATCATTAAGCAGAATTTTAAATAAGAACTGCGAGAAGATCCAAGCAGATGAACATGGAAGAATTGAGTGCAACCACCTCATTTTCATCGATGACATTAAATTGTTCGCCAAAGATGTGCAGACATTGAACGAGCTGAGCCAGTGGACGAATCAATGTCTCAACAACATGGGTTTTACAATCAATCAGCAAAAGTCAGCGAACAATATCAATTCGAACCATATCTTTGGAGAGAAGGTAAATGACGTGGAAGGATACAAATACCTAGGAATATTAGAAGACTCGAGAAATGTAATTAAACCCGAGAATTAAGTTATCATAGCCAACCAGATCGAATCACGGGTAACAAATGTATGCCAAACAAAGTTGAACGCGAGAAACCTGTTTGCAGCAATAAATGAGTATGCGTTATCAACTATTAACTATTATATTGGCCTGATCCCGTACGAGCACGAAGAATTTAACAACATTGATCTGAAGGTGAGAGGAATCTTGAGAGAGCATAATATCGTCAGAACAGCAGGTAATATGGAACGACTGTACCTGAAAAGACATGAGTTAGGAAGAGGACTACAAAATATTTCTGAGAAGGCCGAATTGATTTTACTAGAACTATGTAAATATTTGGCAACAAACACAAGAACGAAGTTTATCGCAGAAAGTGAAAGAAGAAATGCAACCCATCTTGGACTGATTGAAGAACATTTGAAGCGGAAGTACCTAATTGAGGAAGGAAACGATGTCACGGTAAAAGTAGTTAAACAGAAACAAAAACAGATGCGAATGGATCGAATCATGGCTAAGTCAATGCATTCCACATTGTTCCGTGAACAACAGGAGAAATTTGTTGACGTAAAACAGTCATCGTTATGGCTAATGAGGGGGAATATATCTCCACAGGAAGAAGGAATGTTCTGTAAGATACAAGACAGAAACATCTTCTTTAGTCACGGGAGTATATTCCAGAGGTGCCCACACTGCAACCAGGGCAATAAGACACTAGATCACCTGGCAACCCAATGTGGACGAATGCATAATTTGGACTACAAGAAACGCCACAATGATGTTGTCAGATGCTTGCTTTTCATGTTCACCAAAAAGTATGGGCTGAATAATTCTAAGAAAATAAAGAACTATAAAGTTGAAAATGTCATATCCAATCAGCGAATTAGAATAAAGTCAGACGTCATCATACAGACTGAGCTTCGCATTAAACACAATAAACCGGATCTGATGATACATGACCTTGTAAAGAATGAAATCCTATTAATTGAAGTTGGAATCACAAATAAAAATATCCTAAAACAGACTGAAACCACTAAAGGAAGAAAGTACGAGATGCTAGCCAACGAACTCTCACTTATGTACAATGGGGCCAAGGTGACGATGGTCCCTGTGGTAATAACATGGGACGGGCTAGTTACCAACTTGTTCAAGAAGCACATGGACAAATTGGAAGTAAGCAAACAGCTACAGGCTTACCTACAGACCATTGTACTAAAAAGAACATGTGAGAGTGTGCTAATCGACTTCAGACGAGGCAACTTGGATAACGAGTTGTGGACGGAGGACTTGCAAACAATGATGGACCAGATGGAGGCGGTCCTGGTACCGTAAATGGTGTGCAGGAAGTGTGTATACAAATGCGTAGAATCATTGGATGTAACATGGACTTATTATTATTATTATTAACATAATTATTCGAAGTATTCAAAGACTTAGAAAACAAGTAACTTATAGTGTATTGTCAAATATTATGCACCAGATTTATGCAAATTTGAAGTGATTTTCTTCGCTAGATTCAATGAAATTAGCGACTTCTTTCAAAAAGTTAACTATATCTTCTAAAAACCCAAACCCCATGGCGCAACAACCTCAGAAGACCATGGCATACCAAGCGACCGCTGCTCCGTCTGAAGGCCTGCGGATTTTTAGGGGCCGTGTGGTCAGTGGTACCTTTCTAGACCTTTCTACTAACGCTAAGTTGTTCCGCTTTATGTCCATGTTGTGATGTCACCGTTGTTAATCGATCGTTCTACCAGTGGAATAATGTTTGGATTGAAGGTACGCGGGCATTCATTAGGTGACCACTGTCATATTTTGCAGCATTTCTATGTTTGTGGACAAACGTTCTTCCGATTGTATAAAGTTTCATGACAAAATTTATATATTTCCTGTACTAATGGGTTTTGGCATCAGCAGTGTGTATGTTTAGGCTTTTTAACTTCTCCATTTGTTCCTGTAGAGCAGCCTAATATGAACTGAAGAGGAATGTTCAAACAGGGGATACTAACGTACAATCAAAAAATTAATAAAATTTTGACAACAAAGTATTTAATTTTTCCATGAAACATCGAGAGGAAACCTCTTAACTTACCTCTGACCCTGTTTTATCCCTTTGACACACATCAGAACTACAGAATCAGAGGGAAACCTTTGACGTTGGCAACGCTGCTGGTGGCTTTCCATCCCGTACTTCCTACGAATATGTATCCCGCATGCTCTAGTAATGAATTGGAATGCTCGGTTTTCAAAGGAGCATTACAATGTGCTATATTCCGGATGTTGTGAAACAAATAGCAGTCATTCTACGACTCGCGTTCTGCACACTCCATGAAGGGCATCCTGAACAAAGCAATGTTCAGCTCTGAGGCCCTTTCTCAACTATCATGTCCTACCAATCGTTATACACTCCAGGATTGGAAATGTTCTCTTTTGCATATTTAGATCCTATAGAGCACTGAAGCCAATTTTTTAGTTTCGCGTTGGAATTTACAACAGATGTATGTGAGAAAAAGTTTGGAAACACGTTTTTCTTCCTTTCATTTAACCATAAACACGCCGTAGTGCGTACAGCTAGCCAGTGTGAACGACGGATGAGCTTTCTGGTGGTAATGAGCTGAAAGCCTCGCCTGCTCTAATTTAATAACGATCGCCAGCTCCGTAGCCACATGCCCTTTTTACTCGTTCTCTCCGTGTTGTCATTGTGCTATGAAAAAACCAATACTGTGCCCACACATACGGCTAAAAGCCTACTGTTGCTCCAAGTTTCATAATATTTCCACATTATTATAAAAACGTTCTGATTGGAAAGAAAATTACCATCTGGACGAACGGAACAAAAAATAGAATTGGGGAGGGGGTTGTTATAACCCGCAGAAAGGACGCTGGTCTTGTTTTTTTAACCATGAAAATCACACATTTTAATCTCATTACTAAATACGATATTGATGCCAAGAGAAAATAAGCACGTGTTTAGGGATTTATGCTTCTTACAAAGATCCTTCATAATGTGCAAAATATTAAGTTTAAAGTCAGTTCTCCAGTTAAACTCACTAGTCAACTTCGTGGGTTACAAATATAGCTGTGGTATGACAAAGGATATTTTCCCATAAAGGGAACACAGCTTTAAAGATGTGAGCAGCATTCACGGAGCCCTACCTACGTCTTGCACTGATTTAATCTTTGCACGACAACTTTCTGTCTTTCAATTTTCCTATAAAGGATTAGGATTAACTCTCGTTCCATTAAGATAAACTTGATACTATATAGACTTAAACTAGTCAGTATCTTTCCGCTTTCCATAAATCTTCACTTTATATACACGACGCCATCATTCCTCAATTGACTGGAATTATCTATGTATTCTTCATTCTAGCAGTTGTAAATCTCACCAGGCGCTTCCAGGTTGCATATTCTTTCACTCTTTGAATGATTATACCCCTTCCTTTTATTTTCTCATTAGAGGTAACACTACGTAAATCTCCTCTACCGACATCATAGTACCTACTCGACAAGCCCATCACTATAGTTACGCAACAGTGCAACCTATGTGTGTTATTCGATACTAAATTTCAATATAAGACCCACATAGAAACATACACAACCAAGGCTACGAAATTACTAGGCATTCTCTACCGCTTCACATAAATTTCTGACCCCTTTTCTCTTCGTCACTTCTTCCTTACGATCATTCAACCTCTCTTAAACTACTGCTCTCAAATTTGGACAACAGCCTCCCCCTCCAACACTAATCAGTTAGACAGAGCAGTGTCCTTCTTTGCTGCAGTTGTTAGGAATAGAAACCCCAAGCTCAGAAATCTGTCTACGCAGCAGGTATTAAGGGCAATAATTATGTCACCGCTGCACATCAGGCGGCAGGTAGCTGACCTGAGTTTCCTCCACGGGATCCTAAATGGGCATTACCGCTCGGAACATCTTGTCTCACTCTTCTCTCTCCGTGTTCCTTCCCGCTCCACCAGAACCAGAACACTCCACCAGAATACTCAGCACTCAATACCTCAACGATCTTTCCTAATCCGCCTCCCAACACTCTTTAACAATATTAATAGGAAACAAGAGCTTGATATAGCATCAAATAAAAGCATATTCGAGACGGGTGTAAATAGTCTCTTAAAGATAAGTTGATGTGAAGGGATTATACCGTCATCTTGACCCACGACGACTTGGCTATGAACATGACATGACATTCACATGGTTTTCGATTTGGACAGTTGTTATTACTGTAGTAGGCTGAGTACCTGATCTTGATATATTTTGTTATGTTTGTTATATTTTATTATGAAAGTTAACATTTCTTAATTAGTCTGTTGACAGCGCAAGTGAAATTTGCTCAGTGTAGCTGTATTTTGTGCTTCGTGAATAAATAAATTAATAAATTAAGACTTTCCCTTAAAACATTGATCGCCTCACTCTTAGTGTTTATAGAACTGTGTTAAAACAACAGCAGATTATGGCATTGAGGAGCCACACTTACGGTAGCTGTTAGAAGTTTTCTGGATAAAAGAAGTTCCACGCTAATCTGATATCTTGATAATAATATAAAGGGAATCTTAGCGCTCCGTGCAAACGAGTTATAATCTATAGCCTATATATAAAAGTGAAAGTAAATGGTGTTTTGATCAATAATATTAGATATACAGATGACACTCTGATTCTGTGCAACACTATAGAAGGCCTTCAAGAACTCCTGAACAGAATTAATGTCAGAGGTTTACAGTATGGTCTCAATATAAATGTAGAAAAAACTAAGTTAATGGTATTTAGCAGAAATAATTATGCAAATGTCACCTTATCATTAAACAACCATAAAATGGAACAAGTCCACCAGTTCAAGTACCTCGGCAGCATAATAACAGAGAGTATGGATCCAGATAAGGAAATCAGATGCAGAATTGAGAACGCTAGAGCTGCATTTCGCAGGATGAGCTCTTTGTTCTGTAATAATCATCTAAATCTGAAGCTCAGACAGAGATTAATGAAGTGCTACATCTGGTCAGTACTGTTATATGGAGCAGAAACATGAACCTTAAAAGCTGCAAGTATCAAACGACTTGCCGCCTTTGAAATGTGGTTGCAGAGAAGAATGGTTAGAATACCCTGGACAGGTATGATAACAAACGATGAAGTCCTAAGGAGAGCTAGGACGAAGCAAGAACTAATAACAACTATAAAAGTTCGCAATATAGCTCATCTAGGCCACCTATTAAGAGGAAACAAATATGGCCTCATAAAACTCATTCTCCAAGGTAAAATAGAGGGCAAATGGCGAGTTGGCAGACCAGAGATAACATGGTTACACAACATCAAGCAGTGGACCGGTATTGAGACAACTGAGAGACTCTTCCGACTAGCAGAAGACAGAAAATCTTTCTCCGGAGTAATCGCCGACGTCTGGGCAACCGGATATGGCACTTGAAGAAGAAGAAGATGTATAAAATCAGAGTTGTGTCTGTACATTGCTCGGAATTTAAAAAAGGACGGTATTTCTGTATCAATCGTGTCCCCAGTAACAAGGAAATGCTCTTTTTAATTTTACGTAATTTCTGTCTGTCTGTCTGTCTGTCTGTCTGTCTGTCTGTCTGTCTGTCTGTCTGTCTGTCTGTCTGTCTGTCTGTCTGTCTGTCTGTCTGTCTGTCTGTCTGTCTGTCTGTCTGTCTGTCTGTCTGTCTATATACCCACCACGAGAAAACGGCTGAAGAGAATTTGATCAAAATATGTCGCTACAATCTAGACTGTAAATAATTGTATTCACGCTGAGTGAAATGGTAGTTTATGGGAAGGCCTAAAATTTAATTCTCAAATATTTATGTTATTAAAGGTCGTATCGATAAATACCACATAAGTAGAGTTATATAGTATTAAATTCCCTATCATTTGCCTTATACATTGATGCCATACCGGATATAATCACAGAGATATTCATGAATTTGTATTTTTGTTACTAAGTCCATATCAGCGCCGAGCCGCGAGAAAATGGGTAAACAGAGTTTGATGAAAATAGGTATGTAAATTCGGAGAAAAAGGAACTACATTCCACGCTACAAATAGTTTTATAAGGCGCCCTAAAATCACAGAGTCCCAAGAAAATTAAATGTGAAGGCCTACAATGTATAAAGCTCATAAAATTGATCAACAATAACATCACATTGACCATTGTTTGTTGTGATGTGCTTTGAGTCTTCTGTTGCCACTCATCTCCGATAGATAGAATTACTGCTGTGCACCGAGTATTTTTTAATTTGCCTTACGTGGCACCGACACAGATAGATGGGTCTTATGGTGACGATGGGATAGGAAAGGGCTAGGAGTGTGAAGAAAGGGTCCTTGGTCTTAATTAAGGTACAGCCCCATCATTTTCCTGGTGTGAAAATTGGAAAAAACGGAATACCATCTTCAGGGCTGCCGACGGCTAACTCGCCCGGACGTACCGAGTGTAACAGCCTGCCTGAATACTGGCGGGAAGTAGCTGGAGACTTAGATAACTTTCTTCTTTAGCATGCCATTACTCTGGTTTATAAATGTTCTGATACTACTGGTACGTAACACACTGGTCCGTCATAGCATGCGAGTTATTCAATCCTACTCTGAGGCAGCAGTGTGCATATTTAACGGAATAATGACAGAGGAGTGTTCACGGCTGTCTGCGGCCTGGTCATTCCAGCTCTGGAACTATGGACTGTTAGATCGGCACCGTAGTACTGTTCGTTAAAAGTGAGAAAATGTACGGTTTTTCATTTGATCAAGTATTTTATATGATAACATTGCTTTTAATCGCTACATTTCTACTGACAATGTTGTAATGACCTATGTTGACTTCAGTTAGGGAAACTACAAAGTTAGTCTTTCTGAGAATCCCGTAGCGAAGCACGGGTACATCACCTAGGGTAATATATTTTAAGAAGTTGCATACCGGTACGCGGTTAGTAATTTGTCTACATCCCATTTCTATATCTCTTTTAGACTCTCGATAACTAATGATTTGTGATAAATCACCGGATAATGACTAGTAAAGTTAGTCGATACACTTCTTTGATGCCACTGCATACCACCATATCCTGGGCTACCTTCTCATTTCTAGATGACTACTGCATTCTTCAATCTACTCTAATCTGTACTGCTCATTTAATAGCAAATTAGCATTAATTTTTTTTTATTCCTTATAATTTCATCTAAAACCAACTGAACAGTTTCTGGGTGACTCAAGATACGTCCAACAAATCTCTTTCTAATTCTAGTCAAATTTTGCCAAATATCCCTCATCTTATCAAACTTAATTCAAGATCACTTAATATATGACCCAACCTAATTATCCTGTAACACCACATTTCAAAAATTTGTTTTCTTTGTCTGCACCAGTTACTGTCTGTTGTTCATATCGATATAGTGCCACCTTTGACACGAAGGGAAAGGTGGCATATGCCCTTAACATCGGTTAAAGAGGACACAGTTGTCAGCATTGTGCCTCGGCCAGCCAGCCACTGCTAAGAGAACATTCCCTCCCTATTCACAGTTGTCTGAAATTACATATTGTGTAAAAAACATTTTATTTTTTGTTGTATCAACTTTTTCTTAAAATACAGAATATTAAATATGGTATCCATCTATGAATTGAGACCTTCTTGAAGGGGTCATTTAGGTGATCTTCCGTTTATTGAGAGGACAGTGAATATTTCATTTTTTGAGTCTTAGTATTTGCACGGACCAAGATATGGGTTTCACAATATCAGCAGGAAACTTGGAGCCGAGGGTCTATTTGTTCGCAAGCTAATTGAGATAGAAGGGTTTCTACCTGACGCACCCTGACCTGCATTGGTTTGGTTTAGAACAAGGGAATAATGGAAGAGAACGACGTGGACGAACGGACCACATTTCGAAATCCTGGCGAGAGGCTAGGAGGTCATACGACATGAGTTTGAAGTGAGCGTCGGGCACGCGATGTTTGGATCCAATGAGAAGGTAGCATTGGTTAAAGTGAGAGATGACCCTAAACGATCATACAACAGCGTCTGTGGAGGCGAATTATTAAAAGTGACCAGCGCGTGGGCTAGCTACCCTTATTCGACAGGAGTCTTCAAAGTAGTAACGTCGTGAGAAGAAGTGTACTTGCGGAAGTGCGGAGTCTGGTATTATGTGCCTTTGATCATGTGGGGACTTCTATCATTTTGTTCAATACGCTGAGACTTCACATAATTACTCATGATTTAACTTTGATAAATTTGCATTTAGTATCTTCAATTATTTTTATGGAAAGAACAGTTTCGATATGAACATTTACACGCATAGTTGCCAGCCTGCCACGTATAGTTGTCGATTTTTCAAGGACACGAGCGCTACAGTTTCTAGGCCAGCATTTGTGTACTGTTTCCAGATGTTTGAGCTGTGACATAACACAGTTGAAGTGTGGAGCGAGTGGGGAAATTTGACCTAGTTACGGTGTTAGATAAGCGGCGGAATGGGAACTGGTTTTCACGGCCACGGGAAATTACCCCGACTATTGTAGAGAGTAACTGGCAGGTTGTATTGACCCATTTGTAATGCAGTGAGAGAACTGAATGTTTTAGTCAAGATTCGAACCGGCAGTAGCAGGAAGACGACCAGAACACATGTTTCTACGCCAGGATGAAGAACCACGACGTGAACGAGTTCCAATTTGAAGGTATCAGAGTCACTATGGTTGGCTAGAAGGATTGGGAGCCGGCTGTCCGTAAGCAGGCAGACGAATCAACAAAACGATGAGTATTAGATCTGCAATGAGGAAATGTAATTGTGCACGTGTTTTAATTTAGCCAAGTGGATAGGTTAGTTCCTTTTTATTATTTAATTTTCAATAGGTTTAGCTGTTGGTTGGAAGGACTACGTCCCATTTTAGCAAATGTAGGGAAGCTTGTGTATTTAAATGTAAATAACTGTAAAGTACATATGGACCGATTCTATGAGGTCACAGCTTGCCTTTTCCTTTTATTAAGATTTTATAGCTTAGTGGTTAACGTTATATTTTCACAAGTCAGTTACTTGGTTTTATTCTTTTATTATCGATTTGTTCTCCTTTGATGTTTGAGACGCAGTGAACGTCTCGGTGTTTAAATGTAAATGTAATAAGGATTTAAATTAAAGTCAGGAAGGACTAGATTCATTAGATAATGGGATTTCATAGTATACTAAAGCATGCCGTCATGTTTTCTCTGAGTTATTGGATGAAGTGTGGGTGAGAATGTGTGGGATTGTGGAGAGTGGATCCACACCTCTGTTAGCGTCCCTTTTATGATTATCTGAATGTAAAGATGAGTGTGAATTAGTGATTGATTCACGATTTCAGCGAACGCAGTTTCGTATTCCAAGTTCCGAATGTTAGAATCAGTTTCCTTTAAATCTTGCTCTTATTATTATTATTATTATTATTATTATTATTATTATTATTATTACTATTATTATTATTATTACTGCGATTTTATCGACTTGAAAGGGTAAGATATTTCAGTAACTTTCAGATTTTCAGACATGATATGTGTCTATGTGGTAATTTCACCTTGATAGGAACATACATCCTCCTCGTCTACTACACAAGGGAATGACTCAAAACCGGAGTATCAGTCTCCCAAAATATGCAGCAAATACCAAAATCATCCGGGGTCCGACCCTTAAAACACGCTGCACACAAGTCTACCCGAGGCAAGTTACTCAAAAAATAAAATGCAGGCCTTTCAAAATGAGGAACGCCTACCCTTTCTCATCATCGCACAAAAATATCACATGTCCTAAAGTTGCCAAAACTGATACCAATATAAATGACGTTGTCTAACTTTTGCTCTCAAAGTAAAGATACAACTCGGCGCTGGTCACATACCAGAGCACTCGCACTCGTAACGTAAAACTTTAAAAATAAAATGGCCAACTCTGTAATAGTTATCTGTAATAGTGGTTTTGGTATTTGCTGCATATTTTAGGAGACTGATACTCCGCTTTTGAGTCATTCCCCTGTGTAGTAGACGAGGAGTATGTGTGTCCCTACCAAGGAGAAATTCATTTTAGCGGCCGATTTATGATGTTTATTATTGGTGTTTGCCCATGCCACTACGGTTGATGCTGTAAACGATACTTTTATATCGCGACGTTCAGTTTTGACTTGCCTTTTATGATATGGCTGTGCTGAGGATTATTTGTGTCATGTAATTTCTTCAGGGACCAACGTTATGTGTTGAAGGTCTAAGCCTACTCTTATTTTCTTGAATTTTACGTCATGTAATTTATTTCAGGAAACCACGTCGATTTATGTGTGGCGCTTGTAAGGTCCACCAGATGATTGGTTGGTGTCATGTAATCTATTTCAGGAACATACGTTAAATAGGAAGCGATTGCTCAAAGTGTAGAATGCATCTCATTAATATTTTCCATCGAGACTCTATGTGAATGAGAATTGCATAAATGCGGCACGCTTTTTGGGGGATGCCTGAAAAATATGACATGTTTTTGTTCTTTGATTTGTGTATATTTTACCATTTATGTGATTTTAATTGGTGTGTGGTTTCGATCCACAGTGTTTTTTCTTGTGCTCACGAGCTTACGCATTATCGAGGTGAATGTATTAGTAGGATGTGTTACCACTCAGCGTAGTTTATTTGTGTACAGTTAGCTTAGACATTTTCGCGCCAAAGCGCATTGAAACACGTCTATTCTTTAAGGCTAGGGACTCCCACTGCAATGTAAATTGTTCAGGAAAGGGGAATACTCATCTAAAATGGAAATAATTAACAAAACCAACCAGAAGCGTGGTGCGAGCACACAGACCACAGTGTTAAAGTGCTAAAATTTAGGAAATTTTCTTTCTTATGTTACGTATGTGTGTAAGCATACACTTGTTAAAGTGTAATATATTTTGATCCTCAATTTGAACTCTATAAGCTTTGAGAAAGATCTGAGTCATGTATTTTTTATCACATCTGAAGATTTTGCTTCATTTTTTGTATTTTCTTGTTTATTTCAATAAACTTGTTTTCCTTTAAACTGACGTCATGCCCCGCCTTGTATTGTTTATAGCTATTAGTTGACCTCGTCTTGTCCATATTAGATATATGTTCCCCGTCAAATCCAGGGTGTAATTAACACGCCTGGGAGCGGCAGACTAGTTGGGGCAGATTACCTTGATGATAGAAAACGGGGACACTATTCGCTTATCTAACACAATAACTAGGTCAAATTTCCCCACTCACTCCACACTTCAACTGTGTTATGTCACAGCTCAAACATCTGAAAACAGTACACAAATGCTGGACAAGAATCAAAAAAATCTCCTTTAAATAGGCAGACAACTATGCGTGTAAATGTTCATATCAAAACTGTTCTTTCCGTCAAAAGTTTGAAGATACTTACGGCAAATTTATCAAAGCTAAATCATGAGTATTTAAGTGAAGTCTGAGCATATTGAGCTGAATGCTAGAAGTCCCACATGATCAAAGACACACAATACCAGACTCCTCACTTCCATAAGTACACTTCTTCTCACGACACTACTTCTTCGAAGACTCCTGCCGAATAAGGGTAGCTAGCCCACGCGCTAGTCACTTTTATTAATTCGCCTCCACAAACGCTATTTTATGCTCGTTAAGGCCATCGCTCACTTTAACCAATGCATATCCAATATCGGAATGATGCTACCTTTTCATTGTTTCCAAATATCACGTGCCCGACGCCCACTTCAAACTCATGTCGTATGACCTCCTAGCCTCTCGCCGGGCTTCCAAAATGTGGTCCGTTGGTCCACGCCGTTCTCTACATCATTCCCTTGTTCTAAACCAAACACGTACAAGTCGGGGTGCGTCATGTAGAAACCCCTCTTTTTAAATATAGCTTGCGAACAAATAGACCCTCGGATGCAAGGTTCCTCTTGAAATTTTGAAACCCATGTCTTGGTCCGTGCAAGTTACTAAGACTCAATAACTCGAAATATTCACTCTCCCCTCAATACATGAATGATCAACTAAATAATCACTTCGATAAGGGCTCAGTATGTGATATTTAAAACTACAATGGGCAGAATGAATACAAGAGATTTGGTGCGCGGGTTAGTTCTTAAGCTGTTACGAAAAATAGTAAGTTGTTTCTTGTATTTTGGAAGCCAGGACCTTGTCATTTGTCCGACTACTTGGCTAAATATTCAGCGTACTGGTCTTTGGCCACAGGGGTCCCGGGTTCGATTCCCGGCAGGGTCGGGAATTTTAACCATAATTGGTTAATTCTCCTGGAACGGAGACTGGGTCTTCATCATCACTTCATCCTCATCACGACGCGCAGGTCGCCTACGGGAGTCGAATCAAAAGACCTGCACCTGGCGAGCTGAAGTCCTAGGACACATCCCGGCACTAAAACGTCCATACGCCATTTCATTACCTTGTCATTTGGGTCGTGGGCCAGATGATGTTTTCTGTGGTTAAGTTTATGAACCTCGCCTTTTTCGTGCCCACTCATATTTGTACATATAAGGATTACCAGTGAATATCCTGGCACGTAGTATAAAAAGCATATTTGTTTCCTGTTCACATTTCAGTAAAACTGGTTTACAAACAAAATCTTCTTACGGAATATTATTTACACCTCAATAATAATGTACGTATTCTAGGTTGAATGCTCAGTGCAGTGGCCTTCGGTTCAGAGGGTCTCGGATTCGATTCCTGGGCGGATTAGTTATCTTTTAAATAGTTAATTCCCTTGGCTCAGGGTCTGAGTACTTTTGTTGTTCCCGTGATCTCTGCAACTCATACACTACACACAACACCATCCTCCGCCGCAGTAACACGCACTTCATATACACAGCAGATGCCGCTCCGGAGGATCTGCTTTGTAAGGGCTGCACCAGGCTAACAAGAGCCACACGAATCTATTATTTATCAATACTACTTGGCTTTCAAAATTTGGAATGGCTAGTAAACATACTATAGAGGTTCAAACAGATTACGAAGGTTATGGAGTTAGTCTTAATATAAAAGTGTGCCGTATATATCTAAATACATATTTCTCGACGGAACGTTTCCCTCCTGAGACACAGACCGTACTAAACACCATCGACAATATAAACAACAATCTCCAGTCCGTCCTTAATTTGAATTTTTCATTGTTACAGATTATGTAGTTAGAGTGGAAGTTATGTCATTTAAATCCCACGCAAGATGGGCGATGTAATTCTTATACTATTCGTGATCTACGTATTCAACATAATAATGCCTATTATTACGCATTTATATAATACTCGCTGATGTACCCGTGCTTCGCTACGGAATTCTAGATTGGGTAGTGTACACGTTGTGAATAAGATTGTATTCAATTGCATAGCTGTTACTGTTAACCCAGAAAGGCGAAGGGGAAGTCACCATACATTTTTTCACGAGTGAAGACTGGGTTAGGGAATTTTCGTTGTAATGGAAGGCTCCCCTGCCTACCATCAGACACAATGTAGTTAGGGAATTTTCATTATAATGGCAGAAACTCACTGTCCACCTGCACTCTTTACATCATCAGAAAGACTGTCTTAATGGCCTTCCTAACGGAAATCAGCAGAGGTCTTTACAATGACGTCAGAAGGAATGTTGCGATTGAAAGCAATGCTCTCATATGAAATACTCTACCAAATGAAAAACCACACATTTTTCTAACTTTTAATGAAAAGTACCATTTTTCCGATCTAACAGTCCAAAGTTCGAGAGCTGCTTGGCCAGAACGCCGACATCCGTGAACAGCCGCTTCTTACACCAATGATATTTAGAGTATTTCTTGGAATGCATTGCTTACTACTTTGCATAAAATGTCCTCACTGAGGTTGGCATGGAGTTAAAGATTTGGTATAAATCCCTAAACCATGTTTATAATGGTTAAAATTGGCAATTGTGACGGCTAAGTTCGTTAAAATCAAAAATAATCTGTTCAGACCTGAATACTTAAAAAAGGTAATAATATGAGAGAATGAATTAATTCTGACTTGGGTGTATAAAAGGTATAAAAATTAACAAAATTTTGAACGAGCTATGAAATATTTCTTGTACATTTTCCTCACATTTCTTAAAATATTTGCTTGTTAAAGCTCTCCCTGGCCGTCATTCAGAAATTCCTGCTCTACAGAGCAGAGATGACATCCCAGGACGTTTTTTCTTCGAAGTAATCAGGATATATCTTTTCATTTCCGATAAGTACTTTTCAGTCTCTTGGTAATTGGATCCGTATCGAGAAAATCTGTGGGCGAATATTCACTATCACAATTTTGCATGGCCTACTTTTACCTGAACTTATCTCTGTATTCCGCTTCCACTTTGTCGTGAACAAATAGAAGCCTGTGTGCATTCAGTTCGTGAAATACTCATCATCGTAGCAAATCCTGATAGTAGAGTTCTCCCGTATAGGCAAGGATTAACACAAATATTGCATTGTAAAATAAGATAGTAATGAGTGAATAAAGAGAAGCTTCCGAAATGGAAATAGAATGCATGTAAAATTAAGATAAATCGCCAGGCTGGGAGGCTGCCTGGCAAAGATAAGAAACGGTTCTGGATAATTATGACGTACCACTTTAAATGCAAAGTACTGTACAGTATTAAAGGACAGGGAAAATTATACAGTCAAAGTTCATAGTCTTATCATGTAAAATAAGATTCTTTCAACTTCCTGAGAAATGGCTTGCTTCTTTAATAGCAGAAAACCCGAGGCATGTTAATTTTATTGGACTTGGTCACAAACCTGCATAGGTATGGTCCAAATTATCTTCTATCAATTGAACGCAATATCAATTTGTTAAATGGTGCAAGTCACCTCAGTATCATACACTTGGCTTCATTCGTCTATCACTGAAACCTAAACAGTGAAGATAACGTTTACATTGTTTAAACAGCATATAGGGTGGATAGAGGGAGTACAATCCTTTTAGTGATACAGTAGCCAAAATGCTCCTTCATAAATTTGTTAGAAAGTACACTCAAATTATAAAGAATGATAACTTTCTTTGTTCTTCTTAAGACAAGGACAATTGAGGAGTGTCTATTCAAGAGGTACTATATCCACATAAAAATTAAAATTAGTGCTTCCTCCATATGCATTGAAGTAGTTGAATACTATCCGAATGTCATGAGCAATCCGGACCAGAAAATATGTCATTCCTTCAAATCTGTTCCATACTCTATCATGATATGTTCCATGTGCCTTCCTTTTGTACGTGATATGCCTTTAGCGCCTTTGAAACGGAAACTCCTCAATTACAATGATTTGTTAAGAAGCAAGCCATTCTTATTCAGTGTTGAATCAGTTAATAAAACATACGTTTTCAGTATGTCGAAAACACGAAATCTAACACTAAAACATACCAGTAAAATTATTCATAATTTGTCCCTTATAATTGTCCACTTTTTACAGATATGTTTTAATGTTACATTTCGTGTTTCCGACAGATTTAAAAACTATAAATAGTATCGATACTAAACGTCTCGACAAGAGGAATGATATCTTCACTCTTAAAGAAATCGTCTTCAAAACAATGTCAAATGTTAAAATTTAAAATTATCTACTGTAGATCGACTTATAAACGTAATAAATAAATAAATAAATAAATAAATAAATAAATAAATAAATAAATAAATAAATACAACTTAAAATGCTGAAATATACCCTGCAACATTCTGGGTTTTTTTTTTCAGATTAGAGGACGAAAGTGCGTTTCTATCTGTGGCAAAAAATCATGGTGAAATGTAGAAAGAGAAGGAAATAGCATAAAAGGTGAGAGAATGGAAATGCTTTGGGATTAATAAGGCTAGTTCCATCTCAGTTAATCTCTGTATTTGTCCGCTTAAAATCTTTATTATAATGCTGTACCCGTGCACTCGCTTTTCATTCTCTGACAGGAGTACGTTGCTATTATGCTTATCATAGTGGTTATCTCTTTCAAAGTGGTGGGAGAGTGGAATGCAGTGGTAGACCAAGGAAGAGAAGGTAATACAGTAAGAGAATTCGGATTGGGACAAAGGAATGAAAAAGGAAGCCGGCTGGGTGAATTCTGCATCGATCACAAGTTAGTCCTGGCTAACACTTGGTTCAAACACCACAAACGACGGCTGTATACACAGACGAGATCCTGAGACACTGGAAGATATAAAATAGACTTCATTATGATTAGGCAGAGATTTAGAAATCAGGTGTTGCATTGCAATACTTTCCCAGGAGCAGACGTGGACTCTGACCACAACCTGTTGTTCATGTAATGCCATCTGAAGTTGAAAAATAGAAGAAAGGAAGGAATGCAAGGAGATGTGATCTAGACAGGTTGAAAGAAAGTAGTGTGAGGGTTTGTTTCAAGGAACGTGTAACACATGGCCTAAAGGAAAAGGGTGAAGAAACACAATAGAGGAAGAATGGACAGTCTTGAAGAAAGAGATCAATAAGTCTGCTGAAGAAAAGTTAGGAAAAAGGAAAGATCACCTAACAAACAAAGGATAACTCAAGAGATACTAGACATGATTGACGAACGACGAAAGTACAAGAATGAAAAAATGAGGATGGCAGAAAATAATACAGGCGAATAAATATGAATGAAGCAGATGGAATGTGCAGAACAGCTAAGGAAGAATGGCTGAAAGAGAAGTGCAAGGATGTTGAAGGTTGTATGGCCATAGAAAAGGTAGATGCTGCATACAGGTAAATCAAGGAAACCTTTGGAGAAAGGAAGTGTATGGATATTACAATCTCAGATGGAAAACCACTTCTAGGGAAAGAAGGCAAGTCAGAAAAATGGTAGGAACATGTCCAAGAGTTGTATCAAGGTAAAGAAGTAGATGATAGTGGTTCTGGAACAAGATTATGCTGTTGATGCTGATAACATGGGAGACTCAATTTTGAGATCAGAGTTCGACAGAGCTTTGAGAGAACTCCATCAGACTGCTCGGTATTCACATTACGGACAATCTGAAATGGAATAAACACGTGGAGGAAGTGAGGTGTAAGGCATACCGGGCGCTAGGTTTCGTCCGTAGATGTCTCTCGGGAGGAAGAAGTAAAGCCCTACGAACGGCTTATATTTTCCTTGTGCGGCCCATACTATTATATGGCCTTCCTTCCTGGCATCCAACTACAACGGAAAATATGAGGAAACTAGAAGGTATCCAGCGACGAGCAGAACGTTTAATTAACAAACACATCCCCTTAAACACAGCCAGGTCATTGCCACCAGTGAACTCGCTATGTACACAAATAGATATAGCCTTCCTTAGGAAATCCCTGACAGATAACACACACCTCTTCCCTTTCCACCGCCTGCAGCTCAATTACCGCTCTGTTAAAAGAGGCCAAGGAGTTACTCTTGTCCCTCCCTTCGCTAGAACAACCTCATATTTAAATGGGTTTTACTCAAGGGCTGCTCGTACGTGGAACCTTATACCATCTGAGGTAAAGCTACTTCCTCTTCCTCACTTCCTCCGCGAAGTAAAAAAAATGTATATGTAAATATAAACCTATATGTGATGTATATAACTTGTATAAATTAGAATTGCAAGAAGGATGGGTGCAAGTACAGGTGTATGTGGGTGAATGTGTATGCGTGCGCGTGTGTGAGTGGTTGTGAGTGAGTGTGTATACAGGGGTCTGAGTGAGAGTATAAATGGCTGGGTGTTCTTACTCTAATATTTTCAGGATAAATCAAGATAATTATTATTCTAAGGGTACAGTGTTTGTAGTGTAAATATGTAAATTTAAAATTGTCTACATAAGTTTGTATGTAAATATTCAGTAGAGTTTATGTACACATGTGGAGATGGAGGCACTTCCGTGTATGTGGGGCTTGCCCTTTCTCCATCTACCACCCCTAAATTGTACGTGTACAATTTAAGGAAAATAAATAATAATAATAATAATAATAAGGCACCGGGAATTGATGACATACCCGCAGAAATACCGACTGCTTTAGGAGAATCCAGCATGGAGCGGTTGTTCCGTTTAGTGTGTAAGATGTATGATACTGGAGAAGTTCCATCTGATTTTCGGCAAAATGTTGTTATACCTATTCCCAAGAAGGCCGGGGCTGACAAGTGTATCTCACGCCAGCAAAATTTTAACACGTATTATTTACAGAAGAATGGAAAGACAAGTTGAAACTGAGTTGGGAGAAGAACAGAGAATTCCTTAAGAAGAAAGGTGGGAACACGTGAAACAATCCTGACTTTGCGTTGATCTTAGAGGACCGAATTGAGAAAGACAAGCACACGTACATGGCGTTCGTAGATCTAGAAAAGGCATTCGATAATGTTGATTGGATCAAGCTGTTTGAGATTCTGAAGGTGATCAGGATCAGATGTCGAGAAAGGAGAATTATCTACAATCTATTCAAAAATCAGTATGGAGTGATAAGAATCGAAGGCTTTGAAAAAGAGGCAGCAATCCAGAAAGGAGTGAGGCAAGGCTGCAGTTTTCCTCCTCTCCAGGTAATAAAGGAAATCAAAGAGGAATTTGGAAAGGGTATCCAAGTTCAAGGAGAGGAAATCAAAACCCTGAAATTTGTCGATGCTATTATTATATCCGACTCTGCAAAAGATCTGGAGAAATTGCTGAATGGTATGAACAGAGTCATGGGGAAGGAATGCAAGTCCAAAACAAAAGTAATGGAGTGCAGGCGAGCAAAGTCAGGTGACGCAGGGAATATTAGATTAGGAAATGAAGTTTTAAAGGAAGTAGATGATTTTTGTTACTTGGGTGGCAAAATAACTAAATAATAACTAATAACTGAATAACTAAGGAGAACTTAAAATGCAGATTAGCACATGAAAGGAATGCCTTTCTAAAGGAAAGAAATTTGTTCACCTCGAACAATGATATAGGAATTAGAAAGATGTTTTTGAAGGCTTTCGCATGGTGCGTGGCATTGTTTGGAAGTGAAATATGGACGATAAGTAGCTCAGAAAGAAAGAGAATAGAAGCTTTTGAAATGTGGTGTTACAAAAGAATTCTGAAGGTGAGATGGGTAGATAGAATCACGACTGAAGGCATACTGAATCGAATTGGTGAGAGGAGATCGATTTGGCTAAATTTGACCAGAAGAAGAAATATAATGATAGGGCACATCTTAATAGACCCTAGTCTTGCACAGTTGGTTTTTGGGGGAAGTGTAGGTGGTAAGAACGGTAGGGGTAGACCAAGGTACGAACATGACAAGCAGATTAGAGCATATAGGATGTAGCAGTTATGTAGAAATGAAAAGTTTAGCCGAGGATAGGGTGGCACGGACGGCTGTATCAAACCAGTCTCTGGACTGATGACTCAATGAAAATTATTATTATTATTATTACTATTGTTATTATTATTGTTATTATTATTATTATTATTATTATTATTATTATTATTATTATTATTATTATTATTATTACGGGGATACCCGTGGAGCAGAAAGAGGTTAAAGAAGGTGAGGGCTTGAATGGGTCAAACTACGATATCAAGGATTGATTTAAAACTTTAACAAAGGTTATATATATTTCAGAATTTCAACCTTAACAATTTTTCATAACAATGAAACATCAGGTACAATGACAAACTTGAAACAAGTCGAGGAAAATACAAGATTAGAGAACTTTACAAATCCTGGGCTTCAAGCCCCTCGCTTTACAATTCCTGAGCTCCCAACTCAAATATACAAACAAGAGCACAAATGTATTCAAGGGCAGAAATCCCCTAATTCACAGAGCACTCACTCCCCAAAATACAATCCCTGGCCTTCCAGAGGCACTCGTTAAACTTACAAAAACTTTGAAAAAGAACAAACGGGCTCTCAGTTCGTTACTGCCTACTCAAGGCAACCTTACATCAATATCTTGCCTCCCAAAACACTGTTTACAAATTGTACTTACATTACAGGGGTATTTCATACCCAACCTACTGGGCTTTCATGGAAAAAGAATAATAACTGGCCCAAACACAAGGTGAATGGAGGCACACTGCGCTCCAAGATAATGAACACTGAAAAAAACTAAAGGGCTCTAGGCCTATGAAACAGGGGCAATTCTTAAACTACTAAGGTGACTCGTATAGAAATTACTTTAACACATTACAGAAGGAAAAACAGTTACAAAACGTAGCCACCTTAAACCAAGATGAAGGGGAGCTCGAGAGGGTACATCACTCTCTATCCCCGATTTACATTTAAAGATTTTATGAAATTTTTACATTAGCCGGAAGAAGATGTACATTTTAGAAAAGTAGGTTACATAGTTAAAGATTCGGACCTTTCCCTCGGATTAAACTGCAGAGGTAGCAAGAAAGAATAAAGTTATGTGGCCATTACCTTGTAGATGTTCTAGCTGCCGACGAAATAGACCGCTCTCCTCCAGCTTAACACACACACTCAGATAGATGACGATCAATTGGCCAAGAAACGTGAAAAGCCGCAGTTTATAAACCCTCAGGGAAGATTCGAGATCATTCAAGACTAAACTGGACACACCCTCTCAATGTTATTGGTTGAGTTCAAAAGTAACACTCAGAATCGAACAAGAAGCCTGTGATAGGTTGAAAATTAATTACAGAAATTAGTGATTGGCTATATTCAAAACTGGCGGAAAGAAAGAGGAAATATTGCCAACCCAAAAATAAATGAGCAACAATCAGTTACAAAAACCTAGAAATAAAAAACTCCTTTAATTTATGAGTTCTTATACCTCACACTAGGGTGCATGATCATAGTTTTTTGGTACTGTCATCTATGGAAGAATGTCCAAACTTCTTGATGAATAGCAAACAAAACAAGGAGAAATTCACTCAGTTTAGGAAACTGCACAATAACAAAATTATATAATATTTCGGTGGTGACATCTTCTGATTAAAGTTCCAATTTGTTGTGTTATTAGTTCCACTTTTGATTGATAGAGCAGTTCATTTAGGCGCTAATTTAGAAGGCGCGGCGTTGAGGTGTACCTCCCGGTACAATTATGATGATGATGATGGTTATTATTATTATTATTATTATTATTATTATTATTATTATTATTATTATTATTATTATTATTATTATTATCTAATAGGCTAATAATCTACGCCGAAGTGCCGGAATTTTATCTCTGACCTCTATATTTAGAATCCTAAGATCTTCGTATATCATTTGATTTTGGAGTAATTAATCGCAAATTAAATCGTATATTTGAAAATCATCATTAATTTAAGCTCCCTACCATCTCACGTACTTAACTGAGTCCCGCGGAATGGCATCCATTTTCACGTGTATCATAAGTCCTATCAAGTGGTACCTAAATTTTCCCCTGTGGGTGGGGGTGATACAATAACACCCACGTATCCCCTGCCAGTCGTAAGAGGCGACTAAAAGGGGCCCTAGGGTTTCTTAACTTGGAAGCGTGGGTTAGTGACCACGGGGCCCTCAGCTGAATCTTGGAATTGCTTCCATTTACTTGTGCTAGGCTCCTCACTTTCATTTATCCGACCTCCCTTGGTCAAGTCTTGGACTTTTCGGATCCCGACGATATTAGGTTTCCAAGGGATAGGGAGTCTTTCGCTTTCACGCCCTTCGTGGCCCTTGTCTTTCTTTGACCTATACCTTCCTTTTCCTTCCTAGTTAATGTTATATAGTTATATGTAGTGTTATATAGAGGATCGTTGCCTAGTTGTACTTCCTCTTAAAACAATAATCACCACCACCACCACCACGACAACCGTACCTAAATCATTCGAACTGAATTTTCAGTTCCGGGGTTACAAACACGAATGTGTGTACGTTATTTCGTCGCATTAACATTAGAATATACGTAGTCTAATTTTGTAAAACATCCCGCGTAACAATTCTGATAATGACTTCTATTTTAATAAAGAAAGTAGGCTGAGGATTGGGGAAAGGACAGTATTTTCTCTCGCCATGCAGAGACCAGAGGTGAAACATTTGACAAACTTCTCTAAAACCTATACCGGTATGAAATTCATGGTGCTCGCATCCGGGAGATAGCGGATTCGAACCCCACTGTCGGCAGCCCTGAATATGGTTTTCCGTAGTTTCCCATTTTCACACCAGGCAAATGCCGGGGCTGTACTTTAATTAAGGCCACGGCCGCTTCGTTCCTATTCCTAAGCCTTTCCTGTCCCATCATTGCCATAAGACCTATCTGTGTCGGTGCCACACAAAGCAACTAGCAAAAAAAAAAAAAAAAAAAAAAAAAAACCATGGTATTTAACTTGGAGACTGGCTTTACTGCCCAATACATTTCTTCTCTCCCACTTGTTGGGGGATTTAGCTGCCACCTTTCGTAGAATGATGACGAGAATGTTATTTTGGCTGGATTTTTTACTTTTTTAACATCGCACTAACACATAGAAGGCTCTCGACGATGGAGCGATGGGAAAAGGCTAGGATTGGCAAGGTAGCGGCCGAAGCCTTAATTAAGGTACAGCCCCAATATTTTCCAGGTTTGAAAATGGGGAAACCATTTCAGGGCTGCCGAAGGTGAGATTCGAACCCACTATCTCCCGAATGTCAGATCGCGGCTACACGACCCCAAACGCACGGCCAACTCACTCGGTTTTGGCAGAAAATACATTATATATAATCTTCGCATTTTTCAAGTCTGTCGAAACTAATGCAAGATTAATACATGCTAGATTATACGCGATAAAGGTAACAATTAGAAACAGAATATACCTGAAAACGAGAACATTTATTAACGGAATTTTCAGGTATATTCTGCTCTTATTAAATGTTTTTTAAAAATATATTTTCTAGTATTTGTTAATCGCCAATTAGTTTCGACATACTGGAAAATTTCAGGGTTATATGTAAAATCGAAAGTGAAAAGAAAATAGCTTATAAAGGCATGATTTACCGAAGCAGGCATGCACTAATCAGAATCATCGTACGATAAACATTATATTACGATCCCTATTGAGAATTTGTAGATAAAATGGGTCCACCTAATCAATACCACACTAGTGTAATCAAAATTAAGTGTAAAGTGTAAATTTGTGTGAGATTGGTGTGTTGTGATGGAAATGAGAGTGAAGAGCGAGTGTGTGCCCGCGTGAGTATTGACGCAAGTGTGATAAAGAGATATAACTTGAAAACAATATTCTCTTACCCATGGGCAAATAATAAAAGTATCGAGCTCAGATTATTATTATTATTATTATTATTATTATTATTATTATTATTATTATTATTATTATTATTATTATTATTATTATTATTATTACTTGTATGTTTGGCTACGACGAGCCCTCTCTGTCGAGATGTAGTGTTTACAGTGCGCTGTGTCTTCTGGTATGGGCTAGAGCAATTTGTTACTTTCATTGACCTGTCTTAGTCTCGTCCTTGGCTTTGACTATATGAAAGTGACCGAGGCATGAGCGATGCTAGTAATACCATTCCTTATACAGCCAGCCCCTGTTATGATTGGTGTGAAAATATCGCCCATAGGGTCGGTTGGTGCATACATTTCAGTGGGCTTGGCAGAATGATATGCAGTAGCAACTTCTGGCTCGGTGAGGAAAGCAACGGGAAACTACCTCACTCCTCATTTCTCTAGTATGCCTCTTCGGTGACGCCTAGGCTGTGAGCCATATCTGCATGGCAAATTCCTAAATATTACTGTTAGGTTATTGCTAATGGCCTCTTCCGGCCTCAACTTGGATGACTTGACATCTTCCACGATTATACTAGAGAGGGCCGCTCCCTCGATGTTGGGCACTGATGGCCATATCATTCCGACGAGATATTAATTTTATCTCCTTGACTCGTTGGTTTTGCTTTGAGAGAAGAATATAAAAATGGACTCCACGCATATCGGAGTAGCGTTTTTGAAGTACAGAAAAGTTTTTTAACGCTTCAAACTTACCCTGTACTATTATCCTTCTCCTTTCTTTGACGGTTAATATACTCCAGGTATGGGTATTCATTCGTAATATTTGTTCAATTATATATAGGTGATTGATATGTGTTGTTCGCTCCGCAGTATGAATGGGCTACATGTTTTTCTTGTGGTTATTGAGATTATGATATGTTGATGATAGGGTCTCATATTACTTCTGTGTATGTGCGCTGCATTTTTATGTAATTCGCCATCTGATGACTGTTTGCCCTTTTTGTGTCGGCGCGAGCTTTCACTCGTGTCGTACGAAGTGCGAACCTTGATGGGTTTGTGCATGACTGCGGGATTTCTCTGATCACGCAGCTGAATTCGTTTGACCTGTGCACGCAACTTCTGAATAAATGAGACCTCGTTTGTGGCCTTGGGGTCATGTTATATGAAACTGAGTTCGTCATTTAACTGACGCTGCTGCTCGTATTGCTTGCCGATCGCGGCTGTGTCTGAATGTATGCACGAGTGTTAGTATGAGAGGGAAGTGTAACAAAGAGGTATCAAACATTTAAATTTGTAATCTGATCTTGTTTCAGTATTTTATTCATGCATTTTCGTATGGTGCAATTTCTTGTGCCTTCGCGCCTGTCTTAGCCGCACATTTATCTCTAGGATCGCCATGTTTTATGTTCCTTTCATTTAGGCTATGTGCATGCCTGGGATTTTCCCCTTTTGTTATGTATTATCTCCTTAGTCCAGAGTTATTTCTCTTTTATCCCATACTGAAATCGTACGTATTTTATTTTATTTTCAACTCGAGGTTTTCTCCCTGATGCGTAGGAGTTAGAAGATCTGTGGTGATTGTTATTAATGAGGGTGGTGTCTGAACGTTGTTGAGTGGAAAATGATATGAATTATACTCGTGGAAAGAACGATCTTTTTGATCTGTATCACCAATATTAATACTGGCACCTTTAAAATGGTATAGTACTTAACAGAGTGAGCCCGCCGAATGTTTTAATATTTTTTCTGTGACCTCATGCTCACGAATAATTTCGTGCCAGCGACTCGGCCTGGACTGCTTATGTATGTACCCGTTCTTTATCCTTTCTATTTGGTTAATTTCCTTTCCCTCTACCCTCATTTCATGATTTGAATAAACCCTTATTGCATGTATTTGAATTTTATTGCTTATAGATTTAGTCTCTTACTATATTTTTTGTCAAGAGGCTCTTTTCCAGTTCAAGGCTGTTTGCTTTTAGGCCTTTCCTAGTCGCGATCTACGCCTCAAATTTCTAATATTATTTATTTGTACTGGGATTGTTTCTGCAATGTGAGGGGGCGAGGCTCAGCTGCCTATGATAGCCTTTGGTGGAGCTGTGGAGGATCAGACCAGCCTTCGGGCTGAATACCCAACATACACATACAACATTGCTATGACGTGTTACATCCAGTTAGTATTTGTATTATTATTATTATTATTATTATTATTATTATTATTATTATTATTATTATTATTATTATTATTATTATTATTATTATTATTATTATACGATCGCGTTGTTTGTGAGGTTATGTCATGAAACATGTGTTGTTCAGTTAATGTAAATACCTGTAAATTAATATTAAAGCAAAATAGCAAAAAATATTATATAGTTTATCGTTACCTGTATATGTAAATTGTAATCCGCTACGGAATTTTGAAGCACACTGTAATTCAGAGATGCATTAGATGATGGTAGAATATTCTGTACATTATAATCATGTTGTTAGGCACTGTACAATTTTCGAGAAGGTGTTTTTGTAATGTAGCTTCTAGAAGCCTGGCCAGGCACATAAGGTGGTGGTCTTGATGGTAAGGACGAGTTATATTTTAATAGAGTTATGGTTTAGCAAGAATATACTTGTGACCTCGTGTTGTTGTGACATGCAGTGGTTGCAGTCTCCATGTTGAAGTGATCGCCAGTTGTTTAAGATGGCTTTGTTGATGTTCTCGGAGCGAAGTGTTTTGTTTATGATATCGTGATTAAGGTTATGTGTGTGTTAATTTGTAAATAGATGTGAATAAATAACTGTACCAACTACAGCATATCGTGTGCGTATTTGTGGATACGTGAGTGTGTGTGTGTGTGTGTGTGTGTGTGTGTGTAATGGTTCCTGATCTACTGACCAGCAGGTATAGAGGATGTATCTAAATATTTGTACTGAGCGAGTTGGCCGTGCGGTTAGGGCCGCGGAGCTGTGAGCTTGCATCCGGGAGATAGTTCGAACCTTACTGTCGACAGCCCTGAAAATGTTTTTCCGTGGTTTCCCATATTCACACCAGGCAAATGCTGGGGCTGTACCTTAATTAAGGTCACGGTCGCTTTCTTTCAACTCCTAGGCATTTCCCATCCCATCGTCGCCATAAGACCTATCTGTGTCGGTGTGACGTAAAGCAAATTGTAATATATATGTGTGTATATTTGTAAAAAACGCCAGGAATGGTTCCTGGAATCAATACAAGGAAAAAATGTCCCAATTAACATGCGTCCTACAGTGCGTTGGTATTGAGGCACAGGCGTTGCATGTGGCTACTACAATACTGACATTTTGGTCATCGGTTTTATTCACCGACGAGTCCACATTTAGAAGATATGACATTATAAACTTATATAACACACGCACGTACGCAGTTGAAAATCCGCGTGCACGGTTGTGGATAATCATCAACGGCTCTTTGGAGGCAATGTGTGGTTGGGCAATATCCGTGATTAGCTGATCGGTCCATACATTCTACCCTGACGACTAAATGGACCAGCATATCCGAACTTCTTTATGAACACGCTGTCTGTATCACTGGAGCATGTACCCTAGTAGTTCCCCGTGCCGTGAGGTTCACGCGTGATAGGGTTCAGTGCACTTCAGTTTGCGTGCATGCCCGTTTCTGAACACCATCCCTCGACGGTGGATCGAGCGTCGAGGTTCATTGCATTTGACTACCTGGTCTCCTGACTTTAATCCACCTGACATTTATCAATATGAGCACACGAAAAGTGTGCGTCTGCTGCTGTGGTTAATGGCATCAAACTACCTGGAACAGCGAATCAATGACCCCTGTGCAGCTATTCGACAGGCCCCAGGTATCTTCGAATAGCTACTCCAATTCATGTTGAGGCTGCTCATAGTGGACACTTTGAGCATCACCTGTGATGTAACCAATCCGTAGCATGTAACTCTCAGTAACAACGCACTGTAGGACATACATTCTTAGAGATATTACATTCTTGTTTTGAAACCAAAAATCACCACCGACGATTAGTACAAATGTTTAGATACATCCTGCATATGTCGACAGAAGCGAGATTTGATACCGTTTCTCAGACATATAATGGAATAAACAAATTAGCAATCTATACATTTTTTAGGCAAAATGCCCGAATGTTATTTGGCATATACGAGTATTTTGACTTTTACTTTTTTAACATTACATTATTTTCTCAAATGACATGACATTTTAAAATAGTGCAGCTAAACAACAGAAAAAGTAACAACCCTGATTCATATATCTTGTCACAAAATAATATTCTTCTGTCTGTTAATGACTTCATAATCCTGTGTAACTCACGTTATTTCACTAAGAGGGAGACCACTCTTTCCTGTGAGAAGCAAACACAATACGAGAAAGAAAGAGAAGTACACGCACAAATGAAAACAATATTGTTGTATTGATCACTGCAATTAGTTCTCCTCGAATATCAATTTTTTCTTTTCCACTCGGATTTCTATTACTTCATCCATGAAAAGAAATAAAGAAACCGCATCGGCCAGTTGTAATACTGTCTAAATTGTGTATAAGTTCTTGCCAAACACTAAACGAAGTGAATGCTGTTTCATTGCGTTCCACCTTTCATTACGGATAAGCTAAAAACAATTTGCAAAGGGCTGTCCCTGTAAGTTATGAGCACAAATGTTAAAGCGGGTTGTTCCAACTGTGAGCCACATAACAGAATTGAGTTTCTCAGTTGACACTTGCTTAATTTCAAAATATTGGAGCTTCTAGCTACTGTACCTTCACTGTCTACCCTACCCTTAATACTTCTACTGATTGCATTGAGTGTCCCTGTATTGCCACACGATGAATTTCAATGTTCCAGAGTGCCCTGTTGACCATATGATCGGCATATATAATCCATACTCTGCCCGTACCTTTTCGGCTTTTCGGCTGGAGGCACAATCTCATTTCTCCACTCATACATGTTCGTGCGCCATTCAGTTGGAAACGACCATTTTGAAAGTTCTTCCATATGTTCGTCCAGTCCCTCGTTGAATGTTTCACTTGTATATGCGGCCTGAAATGACCATTCCTGTAATACGGAAAGCTACATCCCTTTGGATACATAGGCTGTGTGGGCAGTTATTTTATTGATTCTTATTGGAACATTAACGGAAACACGTTTGGATAGCTTTAAAATATAAGGTGTTTGAAAAAGAACTCTCTAGATTTAATGTGTCCCAGAATCTATACAAATTGACATACGCTATTCTAGTTTGTGGTGTGTGACACATCAACTCTCCAAGTTTGGTTCCCTTGCAGTTGGCAGGTCTGCTTGACCTTAAGACGGCGCCAGTGCTGTTTGTTTCCTCTGTTCTGCACTGCACTGTACGCACACCTGGACTGAACTGAGGGAACAGAGGAAACAAACAGCACTGGCACCGTCTCAAGGTCAAGCAGACCTGCCAGCTACAGGGGAGCCAAACTTGGAGAGTTGATGAATCACACACCACAAACTAGTATAGTATATGTCACTTTGTACAGATTCTAGGACACATTAAAACTAGGGATTCCTTTTTCAAACACCCCGTACACAATGTCAACAAATACTAGAAACGTTATGGAAGAAGAAAATACTTGTATGTACAGTATTGTGTTGTGTCCACTGCTTAGTAATACGACACATTTCTTTGGCTGACAATTAAAATTTTGTTGTGTAATTACAATACTGTACAACGCTCCTCACCCGTTTAATTGCGAGACCGAACCTACCGAATAAAAGCGAACTCTGAACTATACTGACAGTTGACAACGGCCAACACCGGCGTGCGACTTAAGTGGCTGGGGCATCTTTCACCAATGGACAACAAAAGGCTTACTGATTAAAAGCTATAAGACTGGAAGCGTTCGGTTAAACGAAGTCCAAAATGACCTGGATTCCGCTGGGATTTCTGACCACTCCAAATTCTGTGATATGGTTAATAATCTTGGTGTATGGCACCCAAAGGTACTAAGTCCCTGCAACCACTCTCATAGGAGAAAAAGAAGAAAGTCATTAGCTAGGATCAAAAAATATTGGGAACGGAATCGAACCTCCGAAAACAACTAGTCTTAAGCGTTCCATAATGACATTCTTCTACTTGCTCTTCTTCTTGTAACATTCTATAACTCTTGACTCAATTGTAAGAAGCTCATTTCATTTATTTCCCATTTTGTCGATGGTCATTACGACGTATCACGCCATACATGTAACTATTTTACGTTACAAAGGAGGTTTAACATATAGTTTAAGGAGGGATCGCCCGTAATTTCCAAATGAATACATGACTCACTTTTAGCTGAGTAACGTACATTCTGTTTCATACTGTGTTGTCTTTATTTCTGCTTAAATATTATTAAGATAAACACATTATGTCCATTTAAGGGCCCACCTCTCAAACATAATGTTCAATTCAGGCCCCACCATTCAAATTGGCGATATCGTCTATAGAAAAATCGATATTATTCCAGAAATTCAATAGATGTTCTGACTCACGCACATGATACAGTGTAGACACCTATGGTATTTATGACACACCTCTGTACAGAGTTATCCTTGAATTACAACAGATGTTATGAATGTATGAATGAATGAAAACTCGTCTCTCCTACTTACGGATAACCACCAACTGGGGAGAGAGCATTCATTACTGAATGAATTCTCCAAGCCTACAGCTACGGAACCCAAGCAGTAGACGAGAGAACATTCTAATAATGATGAATGAGTGAATAAGTGAATTAATTAATTAATTAATTAATTAATTAATTGGCCGAGAATGCATTACTGAATGATTGAATGCTCTAAGTCTACACGTACGGAACCCCAGCAGTAGAAGTGAAAAAACTCCATTATGGATGAATGAATGAATGAATGAATGAATGAATGAATGAATGAATGAATGAATGAGCCGAATTTATGCATGCATGAAAGAATAAAAACTCTCCCACTCACTAAATCAAATAAATCACTACTCATCTTCATTTAGGGCAGTCGCCCAGGTGGCAGATTCCCTATCTGCTATTTTCCTAGACTTTTCTAAAATTATTGCAAAGAAATTGGAAATTTATTGAACATCTCCCTTGGTAAGTTATTCCAAACCCTAACTCCCCTTCCTATAAACGAATATTTGCCCCAATTTGTCCTCTTGAATTCCAACTTTATCTTTATATTGTGAGCTTTCCTACTTTTAAAGACACCATCCAAACTTATTCGTCTACTGATGTCCTCCCACGCCATCTTTCCACTCACAGCTAGGAACATACCACTTAGTCGAGCAGCTCGTCTCCTTTCTCCCAAGTCTTCCCAGCCCAAACTTTACAACATTTTTGTAACGCTACTCTTTTGTCGGAAATCGCCCAGAACAAATCGAGCTGCTTTTCTTTGGATTTTTTCCAGTTCCTGAATCAAGAAATCCTGGTAAAGGTCCCATACACTGGAACCATACTCAAGTTGAGTTCTCACCAGAGACAAATATGCTCTCTCCTTTACATCCTTACTGCACCCCCTAAATACTCTCATAACCATGTGCAGAGATCTGTACCCTTTATTTACAATCATATTTATGTGATTACCCCAATGAAGCTTTCCTTATATTTATATCTAGGTATTTACAATGATCCCCAAAGGGAACTTTCACCCCATCAACGCAGTAATTAAAACTGAGAGGACTTTTCCTGTTTTGTGAAACTCACAACCTGATTTTTATCCTCGTTTATCATCATACCATTGCGTACTCTCCATCTCACAACAATATCGAGGTCATTTTGCAGTTGCTCACAATCCTTTAACCTATTTTTTACCCTGTACAGAATAACATCATCTACAAACAGCCTTATCTCTGATTCCACTTCTTTACACATATCATTGATATATATAATAAAACATAAAGTTCCAATAATACTGCCTTGAGGAATTCCCCTCTTAATTTTTACAGGGACCGATAAAGCTTTCTGGAAACAGAGCCACCCATTCAGTCACTCTTTTGTCAAGTCCAATTGCACTCATTTTTGCCATTAGCTCCCATGATCTACCATATCAAATACCTTAGATAAGTCAATCGCAATACAGTCCAATTGATCTCCTGAATCCAGGATATCTGGTATATCTTGCTGGAATCCTAAAAGTTGGGCTTCAGTAGAATAACCTTTCCTAAACCCAAACTGCCTTCTGTCAAACCCTTTATTAATTTTGCAAACATGTCTTATATAATCAGAAAGAATGCTTTCCAAAAGCTTACATACAAAGCATCTCAAACTGACTGGCCTGTAATTTTCAGCTTTATGCCTGTCACCCTTCCCTTTATATATACAGGGGCCACTATAGCAACTATCCATTCATTTGGTAACGTTCCTTCATGCAAACAAAAATCAAACAAGTACTTCAGATATGGTACTATATCCCAAGCCATTGTCTTTAGTATATCCCCCGAAACCTTATCAATTTCAGGTGCTTTTCTAGTTTTCAACTTTTGTATCTTACTGTAAATGCCATTGCTGTCATAGGTAAATTTTAATACTTTAGTATTAGTCACCTCCTCTATCTGGACATTATCCTTGCAACCAACAATCTTTACATACTGCTGACTGAATACTTCTGCCTTTTGAAGATCCTCGCATACACACTCCCCTTGTTCATTAATTATTCCTGGAATGTCCTTCTTGGAACCTGTTTCTGCCTTAAAGTACCTATACATACTCTTCCATTTTCACTAAAATTAGTGTGGCCACCAATTATGCTTGCCATCATGTTATCCTTAGCTGACTTCTTTGCTAGATTCAATTTATTAGTAAGGTCCTTCAATTTCTCCTTACTTCCACAGCCATTTCTAACTCAATTTCTTTCCAACCTGCACCTCCTGCTTAGTCTCTTTACATCCCTGTTATAATATAGTGGATCTTTACCATTCCTTACCACCTTAAAAGGTACAAACCGATTTTCACATTCCCCAACAATTGCTTTAAACCCATCCCAGAATCGGTTTACATTTTTATTTACCGTTCTTCACCGATCATAGTTACTTATTAAAAACTCCCTCATGACTGTTTTATCAGCCATATGGTACTGCCTAACAGTCCTAATTTTAATCTCTTCCTGTCATTCACATTTATTTTTAATTGCCACAGAAAAAGCTTCGTGATCACTAATACCATCTATTACTTCGGTTTCTCTATAGAGCTCATCTGGTTTTAGCAGCACCACATCCAGAATATTCTTCCCTCTAGTTGGTTCCATCACTTTCTGAATCAGGTGCCCTTCCCATATTAACTTATTTGCCATTTGTTTGTCATGCTTCCTGTCGTTCGCATTACCTTCCCAATTGACATTTGGTAAATTGAGATCACCCGCTACGATCACGTTCCTTTCATTATCGTTTCCCACATAGCTGATTATCTTATCAAATAATTCTGAATCAGCATCTGCGCTATCCTTTCCCGGTCTGTACACTCCAAAGACATCTAGTTGCCTATTTTCTTTAGAAATGAGCCTTACCCCTAGAATTTCGTGCTTGTCATCTTTAACTTTTCGTAGCTTACAAATTCTTCTTTCACGAGAATAACTACTCCCCCTCCTACCTTTCCTATCCTATCTCTACGATACACTCTCCAGTTCCGTGAGAAAATTTCTGCATCCATTATATCACTTCTCAGCCATGATTCAACTCCTATTACAATATCTGGTAGGTATATATCTATTAAATTACTTAATTCTATTCCTTTCTGTACAATACTTCTACAGTTGAGTACTAACAATTTTATGTCATCCCTACTTGATTTCCAATTCCCTGTTCCCTTAACACCGCTCCCTAGCGCACCCTGTTTCCCTGAATGTACCTCCCTATAACCCTTCTAAACAAATTTCCTAACTTACGTGTACCACTGCGATTTAAGTGAAGGCCATCTGAGCTCAGATCCCACGGATGACCACTGAGGAGAAAGCACTCGTAATTAAATGAATGAATACTCTGCGTCTACAGCTATTGAACTCCAGCAACTGAGGAAGCATACCATGTATTGGAACGTAAAACAATTCACATACAAGTTAACAATTAATTACGTTAAGGAGCAACAATGTCAACGACAATGGAAATACAACAATAATAATACTACAATCAACATTGTAATTACCACTGTTAACCGGTCTTTCTTGTAATAACAAATTTAAGGCCAAACTTAGCTATGCAGCCTTAGTCTGCCCTGCATGTATTTCAAGTTCTTGCAATTTTCTTGTGCATGTATTTCCATTTACTAAGATTACTAGGCTTGGTCCATTCTTTGCTTATAATTCTGTCGATTCTACAAACATTCTCATCCTGATTTAACTCTTGTCGTTCATTGCTATTCACAAATTTCTTTTTAACCGGTAGGGCTTCTTTACACGATCCTAGCAAGTAAAATTCTTCCCTATTTTCACCACAGAGAAGGCGTCTTAAAGTATCCTTTTCCATAATCCATTCTTTAGTTTCATAAATTCTCATCACCCACCAGAACAAAACTCGTTTTTCCTCTTCTATTTACATTCGCAATAGTTATGTTCATACTCTGACTTATCCTATTGAATTCTGAGAGGGTCATCCTGCTACTACATTTGGACTCTAACCACTGTCTTTGAATATCCGTAAGTTGTATAATAATTTGTTTACTCTAAGATACCTTAACCCTCTCGAAGTCGTTCTCCCATTAATTTTCGAATCCCAAACTCTGTAGTACACTTTTCACATTAGTTAATTAGTACTCCCCCTGAATACTGTCTCCCTCTCTGATATTGATATGCAGTCTGCAGAAATTGGCCATCTACTTTTCTTTCCAAAATTAACCAATATTTCAAAATTATTTTAAGAAAACCAACTTTCATACTTTCCTCACCTATTGATCTTACACCACAATTTGCCGCACAATTTGGTAATGCCGTTTACAGAACTTACTCACGACCTGATTCAGCCTTTCACACTCTTTCTTTACGCACCACCATCTGAATCTTACAATCTATATTTGAAATGTTATTTTAAGAATTTTAATTATTGATAATGCTGATAGACCTTTCGATTTAGCTTGTTTTATCTGGTAGATCCATTTCCCATTATTTTCTGTCTGTATTCCTATTAGTGACCTCTACCGGGCGAGTTGGCCGTGCGCGTAGAGGCGCTCGGCTGTGAGCTTGCATCCGGGAGATAGTAGGTTCGAATCCCACTACCGGCAGCCCTGAAAATGGTTTTCCGTGGTTTCCCATTTTCACGCCAGGCAAATGCTGGGGCTGTACCTTGATTAAGGCCACGGCCGCTTCCTTCCAACTCCTAGGCCTTTCCTATCCCATCGTCGCCATAAGACCTATCTGTGTCGGTGCGACGTAAAGCCCCTAGCAAAAAAAAATTAGTGACCTCTACTTTACAGCCATCTATCATCCATTGTTCATTCTTAGCTCGTTTACTGCCCTGTTTAAAATAAAAACTTTCGTCTTGTAAATGCTAATTGTTAAAGACCATCTTTTAGAAAATTCTGTCACACCATTGATACTCTTTCGCATGCCTCCGGCCGTTAAAATTGACAGGACATCTTCTGCAAGAAATTAGGCCTGGTATTTCATGATTTACTAAAATTGGACTCGCGCACTTATCTCCTCCATACCCAGTTAACATATCATTGATTAATAACAAAAATAAAATAAGAGATAGGTTACACCCTAGTTTCAGACCCAATTTAGATTCTATTTGGCTAAATACTACCCCGTCACCTAACCTAATACTACACGGCACCCCTCCATAGATGGCCTCAATAGCTTGTGTAATCTTTCTAGACATCCCTAACAGGCTGACCGTGTCCAAGGTTGTTTTTCGAAATATTCTCCTCTTCATTTACTATATTTATCTATTATTGATCTTACACTCATAATGTTATCTGATGTTCTCCTTCCTTTCCTGAAACTACTTTGATATCTCGAGAGGATGAAAAATTCTTCCGCCTATTTCATTAGCTACTGGCTAAAATTCCTATGTAGAATTTGCTTCGGGTGTAAAGTAATGCAATGCCTCCACCACGCGTTTTGTAAATTGGATATATTTTATCCATCTGCCATGTTTTAGGAAACTCCGGAGACTCAAATACCTTAATGAATTATTTCATTAATATTTCCAGCATTTGTTGATTTTTTACTGCTTCTTTCCAAAACTCATTTGTTATTCCATTTGGTCCCCCAGCTTTCCTACATTTAGTCGTTCTTTTACATAAGCAAGGGATACGTATCTCTAACCCTTCGAAATAACCACAGACATTCCATATTTTAACTTTAACATATTCTCTATCAACTCTACGTTATATTAAACCTAACAAGTTGGCATTGCGATTAGGGTTATACAGCTGTGAGCTTGCATTTGGGAAATAGTGGGTTCGAAACCCACTATCGGCAGCGCTGAAGATGGTTTCCCGTGGTTCCATTTTCACACCAGGCAAATGCTTTGGCTGTACCTTAATTAAGGCCACGGACGCTTCCTTCCGTGCGACGAAAAGTCAACTGTATTATTTTATTATTCACGTTCCATATTTTATCACTATGATTACTTTTTACAATCAGTACTTATTAATTTAATCTGCTCCTGTTCCCGAATCCTCTTTTGTTGTACTTGTTACGGAGTTTTCCGTGGTAGTTAGAGGTGAAAGAAGGTGCGGGGGGTGAACAGGTCTCAGGCTACGAAATTAAAGTGAATTTAAAATTTAACAAGGTTATATTTTCTTAGCAAAAAACAAGAAATAACAATAATGGCAGGTACAGAGTAGCAAAACCACTAATCGAGAATGTACAATTACAGGATTTGGGGCTCCGAGAGCCAGACACACAATTCTTGAGCAATTAGCCCAACTTTACGATATACAGAATTCAACAAAGGGGCAGAACACCCCAATCAAGCCCAGGAGCACTTGCTCCCAATTACATCATAAAGCCTCCTCGAGGCGCGCAGAAACAAACTTCAAAAGAGCGATCTGCTCTCAAAGGTTAAGTCTATCAAAGGCCACACCAAACTCCACCTTCAAGTTGTCCTCTAAGGACATAAACACAGGGGTAAAGATACCCAACCTACTGAGGCCTATTAAGTGAGAAAATTTAATTACCTGGCCTCTAAAATACCAATTTGAGAGGAGGCGAACTTGCGCTCCTAATACACTTTGTTTAAAACCTACTTGGCACTAGGCCGTTAATGCAAGGGCTAATCCCATACTAAAGAGGTGACTTTAGAAGGAAACAATTTACATTACGTTAAGGAAGAAACGGTTGTGAAAATAAGTTCACCTCAATGCAATATGAGAGGGAGCTCGAGAGGGTTAAGCACTCTCTATCCCAATATGAAACTTAAAAGATAGAATAAATACAAAGATTCTTTACATTTTAGGGAAAGTTACATGGGGGAAAAGCTTCGGACCCGCCCCGAGAGTTAAACTGCTGAGCTAGCAAGAAAAGAAGTTATTAATCGGCCATTACCTTGTTGTTGAACTGCTGCCCGAAGGAAGAGGCGCTTCCCGCCCCCTGCTATGTACTTTACACACTGAAAGATGTTACTGAAGTGGCGCAGAGACCCTAAAATCAGCAGTTTATATACTCTCGCAGAAAGTTCGAGGCGTTTCAGGAAGGAAAACACCCGCCCACAATCATTTTATTGGTGGATAAAGAAAACCCCTACACAAGATGAAGAAGAAACACATTATTGGTGGAAAATTAATTAAAGAAATTCGGGATTGGCTAAATTCAAAACAAGGGGAAAGAAAGGGTTAATATTGCCAACTTAAACAATGACTGAAAGAAATTTAGCAAAGAACAAACTTTTGAAATTAAATTTTCTCCAAAAAAACAGTTCTTTCACTTCGCACAAGGGTGCACCGTTGTAGTTCTTCAGTAGTGTCCTCTAGAAGAGAATGTTCACACTTCTTACTACAAGCAAAACAAAAATACGTCGAAAACAACACAGTTCAGAAACTTCAAAATTTCCAAGTAGTGACATCTTCAGGGTAACTTGAAAATTAACACATAAGACAAAGTTCAGACTTATTCCAGTAGGGGAGTTTCAACTGGCGCAAGGTTTGAATTAGCGGCGTGGAGGTGTACCGCCCGGTACAGTACTAATAGCCTTTCGTATTCCTTTCTTAGTTTACAGAACTGTTCGCGTACCTCAGGATCACTCTCTTTCTTGAAGGCCTTTAGGTCTCTAATTTTACACAATTCTTTGTATCATAAGTTTCCATTACCTTTATTTTCTTCAGATTTATTTTCACATGGAAACCCAAACCAAACTGCATGGCGCAATAGCCCCGAAGGGCCATGGCCTACCAAGCGACCACTGCTCAGTCCGAAGGTGTGGAGGTGTCATGTTGTCGGCACGACGAATCCTAGTGGCCGTTATTCTTGGCTTTCTAGAGCAGGGCCTTTATCTCACCGTCAGATAGCTCCTCAATTGTAATCACGTAGGCTGAGTGGACCTCGAACAGCCCTCAGATCCACGTTAAAGTTCCTGACCTGGACGGGAATCGAACCACGGGTCTCCGAGTAAGAGGTAGACAATCTACCCCTACACCGGAGGGCCAGCTTTTTTCACATGATCTATTAAGTATCTAAGTAACTGTCCTTAAAAGGTTTCTGATTTAGTAATAGTTGAGTGCGGTAAGTAACTACAGCATCGATCCACCTCATTATTCTGAAGTACGTAATCAATTAAATTAGACACAGTATCAAATTAAATATGTTGTACATGATAAGGAATCTGCCACCTGGCTGACAGCTCTAAATATAGAACAGTAGTGACTAATTGGTCAACTCTACGAGATTACAGAGGAATTAATTACAGTGTAGTAATTATGTACAAACAGAAAACCAAACCCCATGGTGCAACAGCCCCGAAGGGCCATGTCCTACCAAGCGACCGCTGCTCAGCCCGAAGGCCTGCAGATTATAAGGTGTCATGAGGCCAGCACGACGAATCCTCTCGGCCGTTATTCTTGACTTTCTGTATCGGAGTAGTTATGTACAGATTTCTCAAAATCTGAGGGGAGCCCTCCGACGTCAATAGACCTACGTCCTAATGACAGCTTTACTTACATAGAGTAAGTGCCGATCTTACGTTTTCAAAACTCCTGGTGAACACATAGCCATGGAATAACTCCTTCCTTTTCGTGTTCTGCAGTTCATGGAAATAAAACGTAGTTTAATCGAAGTGGGTACAAAAATCACAAAATAATTTTGGAACTGTTCCCCTGCAGACTACCAGAAGCCTTATAATAATAATATCTTTAAGGTTCTACATGTTCTTGACATTTCTCCGTTGGCTAATATTAATTTTTCTTGGTCAGCTGACAATGGCTGATTTATATTAGTTTCCAACTGAACTGTGGAAACAACGATGAAGCATAGCCACCTTTTCTGATCGATTGTCAGGATGTAAATTTGAATAGTTTTGCCGAGGGATATATTCGACAGATTCCCAATTTCTTTGAAATAATTTAAGGAAAGATTAGATAAATAACTGATAGGGAATCTGCCACCTGGGTTGACAGTCCTAAATGTAGACCAGTGGTGACTGATTGGTCAATTCTACAAGTATTTTCATTCACTGCAACTCGCTGGACTTCCTCGTAGACCTCAGACTATTCAACGGCCAGGGCTGACGATATCTCAGTTAAGGGCGAATACCTGATTGTGAAATTTCAGGACAATAACAGGTAATTTATTAATCATAGGTATATATTATTGAATAATTCAAGAAATATACTATTTCTAAATGAAGTTACTTGATGTATCTCATAAACTTAGCACAACCATACAGAAATGTGACACCAAAGTAAATACAGTAGAGGGAAATCTGTAAGCTGAAGCAGAGCCAGGATGAGCAAATGCTAAACATGTTTAGAGAAGAGTCAACGCAAGCAGTCATTTAGAATGAAATAAGTATTAACCAAGAACGACATATTGTCAGCCCGAGTTGGGTGACTCCATCCCTACTGCACATCACTCTTCCACTTCAGTTCTAGTTTCACAAGTGTCTACTGGACGATGCCAAAGGAGTGCTGCTATGTCATTAGAGCTTGTTGGTGCATTCCAATCAGAGAGAAAGTTTCTCACATCTGAGGCAGTAGGCCTACGGGCTAATTTAATTGTAACATGTGGGCAGCAGTTAAGGGAACTTCGAGTGCTTATTCAGCGTTGCGTCTAGCTGTGTAGCGTCCTTTGAAAATACAGGGTTGTCCTACGTAACACATTTATTGAAATACATGAGGGAAAAGTGCAAAAGAATCGAATCAGTAAAGAAGAAACGCTCACTAATACTAATAATTAATATGCATACATACATCTCCATTATAGGCAATTATGTCTTTCAGTGTTCAATTTGCAAGACCTTGTAAATTAACTAAACGCCGCCGCAATATATTTTTAACTAGCTCTGTGACAAACTGCTTCATCTATCAGGCATTTATTTAAGAAATATACCAAGCTCGATAGCTGCAGTCGCTTAAGTGCGGCCAGTATCCAGTATTCCGGAATTAGTGGGTTCGAGCCCTACTGTCGGCAGCCCTGAAGTTGGTTTCCCGTGGTTTTCCATTTTCACACCAGGCAAATTCTGCGGCTGTACCTTAAATAAAGCCGCGGCTGCTTCCTTCCCACTTCTAGCCCTTACCTGTTCCATCGTTGCCATAAGAACTATCAGTGTCGGCGCGACGTAAAGCAATTTGCAAAAATTTAAGGAATAGATATTGGAGTGTTCTCCAAACTATACAGTATCGTTTGCCTTGATGTGCCAGCCTTCAGAAACATCATTTGTTCAGTGTTGCTGCCCAATATTCACAGTTCTAGAGGTGCCTTCACATTATTCAGCCACTTAGTTACGAAATAGCTTCAAAATGGAGTAACTTCATCTGAGAGTGAAGCGTCCGAAGCGATTACGAACCAACCTTCATCAGAGAAATGCGGTAGTGGTTAACGCCAATGCTGCACACATTTTGCAAAACTGTTGAACCTCCACGTTTTCCTTGTACTCGAGTGTCAGACCGATGCCGTGGGTTTTTCTCGAAGGGTACTTATTAAAATTAAAGTTGCAGCCAGGTATGCTGCAATCGGAAAGACGCTTTGTAAAGCGTTGATCACGACGGTTTCAAAATCGAGTTTTATTGTTTCGAGTTTCCAACCACAAGGCCAATTGCTTATACCTATAAAGAGGCGTTTCTTGGTCTCTTTTGGCTTTTCCGGAAGCAATGCGAAAAGTATTGGTATATTTGTGTTTCATCTTTGGTTGTGCCTATGTCAACATGAATGTTATACAATTAAGTAAACTGGCTTGGACATTTACCGAAGACCACGTCCATGATTTTTTGGCCATTATTTAGTAAAACACCATCAGCCTGCGGTTCGTAACAGAACAACCGTCTACTTTGAGAAAGCTACTGTCATCAGGAAAAGTTCATAATTCGTTGGGGCTGTTTCTTGGATTCTGATCGACTGCTAGTGGAATTCTCCTTTTCTTCTGCACAGTGCCGATATTACGTTCTCAAAACTACTGGTGAACACATAGCCACAAAATAACTCTTTTCCTTTTCCTGTATTGCAGTTTATGGAAATAAAATGTAGTTTAATCGCATGCTAGTGCGGGTGTCCACAATTAAAGTGATGGTGTTGAGTGCGGTACAGCACGGGCTGTAATAATCGTAGGAGTCTGAGATCTCGTAGATGTGATGATTAATCTTTGCGCTCGCGATTTATGCTACAAAAATTAGTTCCGAGTCTTGCCACCAGGAGAATATATGGCGCTGTAAGCAGTAAGAACGTGAAATAGGCTATTTCTAGCAGGCTTTCTGCATACTCCCATCACTTTCCTTATTTCGAAACCTGCAACATTTTGTATGTTTCCTGTAACTTCTCTCGATGAAACGATGATCTTAAGGCTCTTTTGGTGAAAACAGAGCCACGAAATAACTCATTCCATTTCCCAGTGTGTCCTGTATCCATATCCGTTTAACTCCAAGGATTGTTGTCTCATCCGCGTCTTTATAATTGCCAACTGATTACCAAGACAGGTGGACGAAGAATCGTGTTTAAAAAATGTGAATATCTGCACAGAATATAGAGACGAGTTGGAATATTCCGTTACACAGAGAGGAGTTGGAATTTCCCACGTGGCTGATCTGGACCCAGTGAAGTTATCCTCCTCGCCTACGTCGAAATTGTGCTGTAAGCCTCAACTACCATAAGCCTCGACCACGGAGCCGATCTGACCATCATGTTGTATGTACAAAGCATATATAAGATTAAGAAAACAATAAAATAAGTTGACCGTGCGGTTATGGCCGCGCAGCTGTGAGCTTGCATTCGGGAGATAGTGGGTTCGAACCCCACTGTCGGCAGACCTGAAAATGGTTTTACATGGTTTCCCATTTTCACACTGGGCAAGTTCTGGGGCTTTACTTTAATAATTGGGGCGACGGCTGCTTCCTTCCCACTTCCAGCCTTTTCCTATCCTATCGTCACCATACAACCTATCTGAGTCGGTACGACGTAAAACAAATTGTAAAGAAGTAAGTTATTATTAACAGTAGAATTAGTAGTTTCATTTATATATTTATTTTAACCCGACTTCCTTCTTCCTCTACAAGGCAGTCCTCTTCATTATCAAAAAACCTGTCATTTGGACTTTGGGGCACCTTTGATAAGATAAACTGGAAGATCAAGCATATGTATCGTAGATAGAAGAAATACAACTACAGAACCTAATATTATATCCGATGTTACATTAACTATTCACACGTGTTGATCGTCGGTCAGTGACCTTACTCATGCAATGAACTATTCCTAGATTAAGCTATTATAGTTCCACCTCAATCTGTTGATGCTATACCTGCTCGAAAGATTCAGCTGAATCCAGCGAGGTACAAATTCCCTTTATCGCGGCCACCGCCGTCTCAATCTCCGATCGCGGCAGATTCTTCCAAGTAAATCTGCTAACCATCAACGACCTCTGTCAACAATACTGTACAAGAATACCTCGGGAAGACACGTGTGGAGTTAATCAGGTTGTTCTCCCGTAAGAAATCCAACACACTGTCTGTTTCTAATTACTGCGTTCATGTGATGATAGCTGTTAGAGATATCAGCCTGAAAGTTTCAACCTTCTCCCTATTGCCCTGTTTAAAATTTAAATATTTAATACTGGTTCTTCATCACATACCCAATCACACGACGCTCCACCTTTGTTGATAAGAGTAGTTACGGCATACGCCAGCAGGTCTGTGTTTCATAAAACTCGATGAACACGACAATCGTGGCAAAATCGTTAGTTTGGCCTTTGTACCATTTCCTTCTTACATGCATATGACAATCTGACAAGTGTAACACGTAGAATATGATGTGAATACGACAATTATGTCTCGTCCGTTTGTCACTTATAAAAAACTTTCATTACATCTTTCGTGCCTCAATTCGAAATGCATAGCCACTATTTATAGTTGAGTGAGTGAGGTGAGGGGATCACAGTATATTTCCAGCGTTCATATCAAGATAAGCGGCAAGTTATGTTACTAGAAATGATCCAAAAAAGCATCAACCCGCCGTCGCATTAAATCCTCGAGGGCCGATGACCTTCGATGTTAGGCCCCTTAAAACAAAAAGCAGCACATTTAAATCCTCGATGCATTCTGTATGCATGTATCAACGCTAACGGCGGGCATTTTGAACGTTTCATGTGGTGTGCTGATACGTCTGTTCCTGTGTGTCCTCTATGGCTAATGTACTATGTAGAGTTGTAAAAATGTGTTCTAACATGGATATAAAACGTTTTTTAGACCCTTATCGATATAAAATATTTCCTTTTTCTTCTTTCTTTCTTCCTTTCTTTCTTAATCCGCTTACCCTCCAGGGTTGGTTTTTCCCTCGGACTCAGCGAGGGATCCTACCTCTACCGCCTCAAGGGCAGTGTCCTGGAACTTGAGACTTTGGGTCCGGGTCCGGGGATACGGCTGTAACATGGAAATAAAAACGTTTCCAGACCATTATCGATATGAAATATTTCCTTTTTCTTCTTTCTTTCTTAATCTGCTTACCCTCCAGGGTTGGTTTTTCCCTCGGACTCAGCGAGGGATCCTACCTCTACCGCCTCAAGGGCAGTGTCCTGGAGCTTGAGACTTTGGGTCGGGGGATACAGCTGGGGAGGAGGACCAGTACCTCGCCTTGCCGGCCTCACCTGCTATGCTGAACTGGGGCCTCGTGAGGGGTTGGGAAGACTGGAAGGGATTGACATGGAAGAGGGAACGAAGCGACCGTGGCCTTAAGTTAGGTACCATTACAGCATTTGCCCGGAGGAGAAGTGGGAAGCCACGGAAAACAACTTCAAGGATGGCTGAGGAGGGAATCGAACCCACCTCTACGCAGTTGACCTCCCGAGGCTGAGTGGACCCAGTTCCAGCCCTCGTACCACTTTTGAAATTTCTTGACAAAGCCGGGAATCGAACCCGGGCCTCCGGGGGTGGCAGCTAATCACACTAACCACTACACCACAGAGGCGGGCTTCTTCTTCCTCTACGTATGAGAAATGTGTACTGAAAATATTGACGTACCATATTGTAGGACTGTGTATATCAATCGCTTCTTTATGAAAATAACCGTAACCGAAACAGTTTCCCCTGTGACACATGGCCTATTACACTATTATTGGCGTCGGAGGACAACTAGGTTTGAAGAAGGAAGGTAAGATAGGAAAATTGAAAGTGATGAGCCTGGAAGAACTAAGTATTGCAAGACTCATTTAGAGGAGCGATAGTCGCTAACCCGCGATCACTGGAGGTTATCCCTTTTAGTCGCCTCTTACGACAGGCAGATGATATCGTAGATGTATTTTACTGCCCACCGACAGAGGATAGAAATTCTAAAGACATCCCCGAAAACATTTCTTTCCTTTTCTTAATCTGCTCTCCCTCCAGGGTTGGTTTTTCTCTCTGACTCAGCGAGGGATCCCACCTCTACCGCCTCAAGGGCACCGCCTCTTGGTACCGGTACTGTATATTTAGTTCTCTTTCTTTTCTAGATGTTTAAAGTCGCACTAACTCGGATAAGCACCTCAAGGGCAGTGTCCTGGAGCGTGAGACATTGGGTCGGGGGATACAACTGTGGAGTATGACCAGTACCTCGCCCAGCCGGCCTCAACTGCTATGCTGAACAGGGGCCTTGCTGGGACATGAGAAAATTGGAAGGGATAGACAAGGAAGAGGGAAGGAAGCGGCCGTGGACTTAAGCGAGGTACCATTCCGGCATTTGCCTGGAGGAAAAGTGGCTAACCACGGAAAACCACTTCCAGGATGGCTGAGGTGGGAATTGAACCCACCTCTACTCAGTTGACCTCCCAAGACTGACTGGACTCCGTTCCAGCCCTCGTACCACTTTTCGAATTTCGTGGCAGAGCCGGGAATCGAACCCGGGCCTCCGGGGTAGATAGCTAATCACACTAATCGCTACACCACAGAGGCGGACCCCGAAAACATTTACTACATTTAAACTTCTTGGTACCGGTACTTTATATTTAGTTCTCTTTCTTTTCTAGATGTTCAAAGTCGCACTAACTCGGATAAGCACCGTTGCCGGTAGGATAGGAAAATGTGGGCATGTCCTTGTACAGTTTCAGTATGATCACGGAACACATTAGTACACAAGAACCCCGTTTATCCGGATTAAGTGGGATCGGAACTGAACCGGATTATCGAAAATCCGGATAATCGGGAAAAACTAAAAAGACAAATACAGTAGATGTTATATAATCTATTAACATAAGTTGTACAGTAATACCTTTTTTTCAAATGTACAAAAAAATATAAGAACACTTTTCTTACATTAACGTCTCTGTTTTTGTACTAAAATAATGCGCGAGTTTTTTCTGTTTTACATTTGTATAGCGTTTGCGCGCAGCACGGTCACGAAGACGTTTTACTAACGGCAGTTCTGCCGGTGTTGTTTCAGTCTAGGATTCTAAGTAGGCCATCAGTTTGTCCAGCTGAATTGTTGCCTCTCCATGAGTCATTGTTTCTTTTGATGTAGCGCCTGTTTCATTTTCGAATTCACCATCAGTGAATTACTCGTATGTTGCTTTCAGAAGAGTGTGGGTTTGAATCCCACCTCGGCCGTCCTAGAATTGGTTTTCTACGGTTTCCCATGCTAAATTCCAGGTGAATGCCGGGACGGTACCTTTGATAGACCGCGGCTGAATTACTTCCAGTTCCTGTCCTCAACTATCCTTGGCGGAAAAGACATTCAATACGAGTCGACCCCGTAAAAGAAATACTGTACATGTAAAAACACACCGGGCGAGTTGGCCGTGCAGTCAGGGGCACGCGGCTGTGAACTTGCATCCGGGAGATAGTGGGTTCAAGTCCCACTGTCGGCAGCCCTGAAGATGGTTTTCCGTGGTTTCCCATTTTCACAACCGGCAAATGCTTGGGCTGTACCTTAATTAAGACCACGGCCGCTTCCTTCCAACTCCTAGGCCTTTCCTATCCCATCGTCGCCATAAGACCTATCTGTGTCGGTGGGACGTAAAGCAACTAGCAAAAAAACACATTTTTATTATTTTGGATCCGGATAAACCGGAGATCCGGATTAATGAGGGCCGGATAAACGACGTTCTTGTGTATCAGTAAAATTTTACAATTCTGGCAGTTAACAATTATTACAGCATTATATTTATGAGATTATGACCGGCATTTTTGGCGGTTTTTGGAGTAATATGAAAATTACAGCGCAAGCACGTCTGGTGGCCATGAGCGTTAATGCGTTGAAGTATAGACGGCCTGGCACTGTGGTTAGCTGGTTCGAGTCCCGTTGATCAAATATATTTTCGCCATCAGAATGTTGCCCGGCAGGGTAGGGAGGTGGTGTTATGGTATTTTTTTTTAATTTTATTGAACTGAACATCACAGGCTTTCGTCAAGTTACATTGTTCCAATATGCAATTCAAAATAAACACTCACAGACTATTTATAGCTAAGCACTAACTACTTACTACTTAACTACTTCTAAATCTACCATGTAGCATCTTGCACATGGGCGGATCGCCAGCTCCACATGCAGGATGGTGTTATGCAATTTCTAATCATTAGATTGTGTGCCAAAAGCCTGAATTAAATTCCAAACCTCTCCGCAGTGCTCGTATAGAGTGAAGGCATGCGATACTATTGATGATGATTCGTCCATGGGATGGGGGCGTTAAGCTTTGAGCAGTTCCCTTGGTGCTATTCGACAGGAGTAGACTACGTACCGACATCGGGTTCCAACCTCTTCCTTCCTAATATCATATATCACGTCATTCATTTCATCTCATTAACTTCTCTGATAAGGTTGACGTCGAGAAGGGCATCCGGTCATGAAAGTCCTCCCACGACAGATTCATTTCACCTCATACCCAACCCCTGTGGAGAAACGGGACACGGGTAGTACAAACAACAAATGGAAATTATAGTTATAGCGTAAAATACGAGTCACTATGTTGCAATGATCAGAGGCAGTTAGCTAGCACTTGCACTGCACTTTAGCATGTATTTCGTTACATGTTCCGTAACATGGAGGCAGTGTAGCTCTTGTAAAATTCTTTGGGTTAATTTTGTTAATCTATTCTTATAAAATGTATGGTCATTTATAAATGGTGAGAGAAATGTGTAGACTTAAATAGGACTGATATTTGAAAAAGAAAACTTACTAGAACATTGTATTAGGGCATGTTGTAGACTTACGCCCATAATTTGTCAATTACTCCTACTATTGGTCCAGGTAATATTTGTCAAGTAGAGAACTTTCAATAATTGTAAACTTTATATTTAAAAAATCTGTCTTAGTATCTCTCTCTGAAATCTGCATCATTATGTTATTCAAACTTCACAGACATAATACCCGACATTCTTTTATATCGTCCCTCGACCTCAACACGTAACAAAAGACGACATGTTAAAGCGCAGCGCAGAGCCAGTGAAAAATGTCGTGTGCGTGCAGTGAAATAGTCCTGGATATGTAGGCCTATAGATATATTTTAATGTTTTATAAATGAAAGAATGAACTAGCACTAACTTACTCTTGTTTTAGGTTTAAACTATCATTATCTTCTCATTAAGACAAGGAGAAATATCAAATTTTACCGATACTCATGTGTTACATAACCCTCCAGCGTTTGCCTGGTGTGAAAATATGGAACTATGGAGAACATTCTTCTGGAATGTCGGAGGTGTAATTCAAACACACCATCTCTATAACGTAAGCTTAATCACCCCTACCGCTTAGGTAACTCGTTCGGTGGTACACTTGGTATCACCATCACTGCACTTGACCTACATTACCTGGATTGATTTTTGTTACACAATTGGCTTTACGTCACACCGGCACAGATAGACCTTATGGCGACATTAGGATCGGAAAGGGCTAGGAGTGGGCAGGAATCGGCCGTGACCTTAATACAGCCCCAGCATTTGTCCGGTATGAAAATGGAAAGCCACGATAAACCATCTTCAGGGCTGCCGACAGTGGGGTTCGAACCCACAATCTCCCGGATGCTAGATCACAGCTGCGCGCCCCTAACTTCATGGCTAACTAGCCTGGTATTACCTGGAGTTGGCCAATGGATCGAAATTAGAACAGTATATTAATATAGGTCCACTGAACAAGAACTAGAAACTCCGGCATAGAGAATAACTGTCTTCAGTGACGATATTTAACTCTCCAAGCTTAGAAGGTTTTGGCCAGTATTCGAAATATCCAAAGAGATGACTTGAAATTTAAGTTGACCTACTGACCTCATGTTAAGGACAAACGTGAGCTATCGAGAAGGTAAGAAACGCTCCCGGGTTGACTAACAAAGCACTCTGATTTCTTGTTGCACGTAGCATAGTTTAGCAAACATGTCCTATTAACCTCTACATAACCGCAGTATTAAAAATTATACAATATTACATGATAAAGGTTAACAAGTTTGTCACACTTAGGAAACAATGGCGCACAGGGGTATCAGTTTCACGTGCATTAATATATGGTTTATAAATTAATTGATTGTTTTACAGTTTGATTAATGTACGAAAAGAAATATCAAATTATCGCCTGTTAAGTCCAAAACAGTGTGCTGTCAAACACTATGGTTGAACAACCCTGACACACTCCTGCATATATATATTCCTTAGCACGTTAGCTATTATCAGAACGGATGCAGACGCCACCAGTTTACTTGACAATCATGCTGGCAGCAATGTACATATTTATTTCATCCACACATTCAAATTGTGTTAAAATTAATTAGATGCCATACTAATGTGAATTTCATTCTATATTCTTCTCTAACATACGTCAGTATTGCGAGCCATAGGAACATTCTTCTTTCATAATTGTAGGGACGCCGGGACGGATATCACAAAATAGCAGGAAATGAAGGGATTTTTAAAACTGTTGATAAATACATTAATGTAATTCCTGGCTGGTACTGATAATATCCAACAAGATATTAGTTGTATTAGCTGCAGAGTACAGTAAACATTTAATCTACAATGATTAGATTGCAACTGTTCTTCATTTTTGCCACTGCCGCGCAGGTTGCTCATGTACTCTTGTCTCATCATGTTCATAGTTGGCTCTACCATACCCCCCCCCCCCCCACCGACGCCGACGCCTACAAGCCCACAGTTACTACAACCCAACACACGTACCCCACTCGAGTTTTCATTTCTTGGCTTGACCTACGTTAACACCACTGCCTGCAAGAAAATTGATTTAAATCCTTGCCCGTTTAGTAATTATTTCTGAGGGGTGTGACAGAATTTATATTTTTAAACAAATTACAGTCATATTTTGTCAAAGATGTTCGACTCACAGTAAATAACCTACGTAACAGTGCGTATGCACCTGATTCAATGAATGGCATTTGATGTTTCAAATTTGTAACATCTGTCTGCTTAATTCATTTGTGCTCCACGCTTGCAAAATGCGGAAACATAGTGGATATTTTCTGTTCTGAGTGCCATCAAAACTAAACAGAGGAATACAATGGTACCAGAATTTCTGAATTCACTTTTAATTGTTAATGCTTTTCTGCTGGCAGTGGACAACGAGGTGGAACTTACGTCATCAGGAAACAACACCTACCTCTCGACAACCGAAACGACTTCAGGATGATAGGACCAAATTCATCTAGTGAGTTCAAGGATATATATAATCGAATAACAGTAAAATGTATGTGTAATAAAACTGTTATAAAAATACGTTGTTTTAATCTTCTTCTTCTTAATCTGTTTACCCTCCAGGGTTGTTTTCTCCCTCGGACTCAGCCTGGGATCTCACCTCTACCGCCTCAAGGTCAGTGTCCTGGAGCTTGAGACATTGGGTCAGGGGTTACAACTGGGGAGGATGACCAGTACTTCGCCCAGGCGGCCTCACCTGCTATGCTGAAAATTGGCCTTGGTGGGGGATAGGAAGATTGGCAGGGATAGGCAGGGAAGAGGGAAGGAAGCGGCCGTGGTTTTAAGTTAGGTACCATCCCGGCATTTGCCTGGATGAGAAGTGGAAAACCACGGAAAACCACTTCCAGAATGGCTGAGGTGGGAATCGAACCCACCTCTACTCAATTGTCCTCCCGAGGCTGCGTGCACCCCATTCCAGCCCTCGTACCACTTATCAAATTTCGTGGCAGAGCAAGGAATCGAACCCGGGCCTCTGGAGGGTGGCAGCTAATCACACTCGTTGTTTTTAATACCTAGGGTAAACAATTATTTTCTGGGGACTTCAGGTAAATCGAAGTGACACGATCGAAATGGAGGTAATACTGATATACAGTAAGTTTTTCTGATACTTTTATATTTTTATAATGCATTACTGTATGGTGGGTGTAGGATTTGCAGAGCTTAAAAAAGGAGGGCGCTAGCTAGCAAAGTTTGGGAAGCACTGTTCTGTACAAAGGGAAAGACGAATCGTCCATCATTGTTTACTTAGCTTGCGGGTCATTTCAATCATCAGCATTACCCAACTGGATATAGCACAATTCTCCGATATTACCCCCCCCCCCCGACCTCACAGACCAATTGTATGGCCTCGCTTTAAACTCTGTTAATTGCATGAGCGGTGAGCGCTTGCCAAAAACGTTTAACACAGTACAGGGCCGGATGCTACAGGCTACTACATCTGTTGATATGCCTGAGACATTCTCTAGACTCGTATCCTGACTGTTTCATAATGCTACTAGGACGGATGTGCTGCTCTAAATGATCATATCATGAGCTACCCTCAAGAAGTGTTAATCTAGATTTTAAAAATAAGAATTTTGCCTGTACATTCTCAGCATTTAAAAAGAATGGTGTTTCTGTATCGGCCGTGTTCACAGTAAAAAGAAAATGCTCTTTATAATTTTCAGCGAGGGATCCCACCTCTACCGCCTCAAGGTCAGTGTCCTGGAGCTTGAGACATTGGGTCAGGGGTTACAACTGGGGAGGATGACCATTACTTCGCCCAGGCGACCTCACCTGCTATGCTGAAAATTGGCCTTGGTGGGGGATGGGAAGATTGGCAGGGATAGGCAGGGAAGAGGGAAGGAAGCGGCCGTGGCTTTAAGTTAGGTACCATCCCGGCATTTGCCTGGATGAGAAGTGTCTGTCTGTCTGTCTGTCTGTCTGTCTGTCTGTCTGTCTGTCTGTCTGTCTGTCTGTCTGTCTGTCTGTCTGTCTGTCTGTGTGTAGGGTGTATGTGTGTGTGTATGTATGTATGTATATATGTTCGCACATCACTAGAAAATGGCTGAAAAGAATTTAAAGAAAATCGGTATATTAAGTCGAAAAATGAGGTTCTACAATTTAGGCTGTAAGTAATTTTATTCACAATACAATACAATTTCCGATCATTACTACTAATATTATTACTAAATGTTTTCATTCCTCCCCTGAAGGGGGAGCGGGCCTCTTAGACGGTGACGCCGTCTAAGAGGCCGGGAAATTTGTTACGGTGAAGGAGATGTGCGGAGAAGGTGAGGGGGTGGGCGGCCGTGGCCTATACTACGAACTGTCCCGGCATTCGCCTTAGTGCAGAAGAATGGAAAACCACGGAAAACCATCCTCAGGACAGCCGACGGGTGGGGCCAGGCGTGAAGTCCGGCACTGTGCCCCAGGCCCGTCTCCCGAATGCAGAGGCGTAGAGCCGCGGTAGAGCCGTGGCCAACTTTCTTCTGCTCGGTTGGCCGGTCAGAGTACAGAGCTGTTGGACCACGGGCAAGCCGTGGCCTCTTAAGGGACGAAACCCAAGGGCCGAAACCCACTCTGCATCCACCGACCCCGATCATTAATATCTTATACAGTTTTACCGTACCGAGTATGATAACAGAATTCATGAATTTATACTTTTGTTGCCATGATACTCTATAGGCTTTTGGGCTTATGCCGTGTCAAGAAAATAAGGCGAAATTCTTTACGTTTCGCAGAGAACTGTGCTCTGCGTCATCAGAAGAAAATCTCGACTGTCCACGAGAAAGGCTTCTTAAACAATGACTTTTTTAAAAATTTAGACGTTATAATAAAATTGGAAATGGTACGTTCATTCGTCACCAAATGGCTCCCCGGACGTGGCACAGCGCTAGCGTTAGAAGCGGAAGTTGACCGAACCATCAGAATCAGTCTAAGAGGGTCACATAACATGTGTACGTAACATATGATATTGACAGGTGTATGACATTGACATAAGCCTGGAATGAAATATCTGGCGATGAGGAACGTACGAATTTGGAAAACATCGAGACGAAATAACAATAGTGAAGTTTATATCAACACCGAGCATTGCTAACATTGTTCAATCGTGTTAACTGGCGATGGTTTTTGTCATGAATGTCTTAAGGTGTAAAACTGCGTGGTCATGGGTCCATACCGCTCCATATCGACAAGGACAATTGTGAACATGATTATAAAAATGAGAAAAAACTGTAAAACAACGATCGCTTGAAGAATAAGACAATAGGGAGTCATGAAAGAAGGAAGGACTGCCTTTATATTAGTTGCCCTAATATCACCGAGTCGGATGAAAGCTCAATGTGAAAACCTACCATATCGACAGCTTATAAAACTGATCAATAATAATATTACATTGACCATTGTTGTGATGTGTTTTGTTTCTTCTGCTGCCACTCCTCCCTGATGTATGGGATTACTGCTGCTTCCCGAGTAAACGGCATGCCTGTGAATACCGGCGGGAAGTAGCTGGGGTGTTAGATAACTTTGCACATGCTATATGATTGTACGGCTGGTGCGTGGTCCAACAGCTCTGCTCTCTGACCGGCCAACCGAGCAGAGGAGAGGTGGCCACGGCTCTACGTAGCTCTAGGCCTAAGCCTCTGCTTTCGGGAGACGGGACAGGGATCGACCTCACGGCTGGCCCCAACCGTCGGCTGTCCTGAGAATGGTTTTCCGTGGTTTTCCATTCAACCACTAAGGCGAATGCCGGGCCAGTTCATAGTATAGGGCACGGCCACCAACCCCCTCACCTTCTCCGTGCATCTCCTTCACCGTTACAAATCTCCCGGCCTGACAGACGGCCTCACCGTGTAAGAGGCCCGCCTCCCCCTTCAGGGGAGTAATGAAAACATTTTTGGTAGCAGTAGTATGATTGTCCCCTCAACGACAAGTACAACAGCTAGTTAAAATAATCTTTGTTACCCACTTCCTTCATGATAGTTTTTATTTTATTTTTTCCCCTTGAATATACACACCAGACCATGTTAATTATGATTACATATACAGATTCTGAATAACATTCCACACAATTTCTATACATACAACGCGAATAACGGTATAATGTTCACGTTTCCCTAGGAGTTCGTTCCTTGTGGTGATCACCAGCTCGATGACAGAATACTGTACTTTTCCTTATCCGATTGTCGTAGGCCAACAGGCTCTCTTCCGACTCTAGCGCTGTTAAATTATTATTATTATTATTATTATTATTATTATTATTATTTTTATTATTATTATTATTATTATTAAATATAATATAATATAATATAATATAATATAATATAATATAATATAATATAATATAATATAATATAATATAATATAATATAATAATTCAACCAACAAGAGCATCCGGTACGAAACCGAAAGGTTGTGGGTTCGGATCCCACTGGTGTCCGGTTGGCCATTTTTATTCTGTATTCAATACGACTTAGTATGTTGAAAGTTTATTTCAATAATAATAGTAATAAAGCCAGGATTTACTTAAGTTACACTTTACCGCCTTATTCGTCTGATCAAACTTCCTGGGTGGATCGGTAATCGAGTGGCCGATTCGTTGATAGCATGTTTTCAGATGAGGCAGACAATTTTTGAAGGACGGTTCAAATTTTTGGCACTCCATGTCATTGTTGGAATGTCAAAATTCCTGGTAGCACTTGACAAATTAACACACTCGGTCATTGGAACAGTCCAGCAGGCTACCGATTTCGGAGACAACAGCACAATTGGATGTCAAAATTGAGGGGCAGGCTGCCTAAACAGCACAACCTCAGAAGGTCTCGAACTCGTAAGCTCGTATTATTATTATTATGTCCAACTCGTTGGCTGAATGGTCAGCGTTCTGGCCTTCGGTTCAGAGGGTCCCGGGTTCGATTCCCGGCCGGGTCAGGGATTTTAACCTTCATTGGTTAATTCCAATGACCCGGGGGCTGGGTATTTGTGCTGTCCCCAACATCCCTGCAACTCACACACCACAAATAATATCCTCCACCACAATAACACGCAGTAACCTACACATGGCAGATGCCACCCACCCTCATCGGAGGGTCTGCCTTACAAGGGCTGCACCCGGCTAGAAATAGCCACACGAAATTATTATTATTATTATTATTGAGCCGGCCCCGTGGTGTAGAGGTAGCGTGTCCGCCTTCTACCCGGAGGCCCCGGGTTCGGTTCCCGGCCAGGTCAGGGACTTTTACCTGGATCTGAGGACTGGTTCGAGGTCCACTCAGCCTACGTTATTAGGATTGAGGAGCTATCTGAAGGTTAGATAGCGGCCCCGGTCTAAAAGCCAAAAATAACGGCCGAGAGGATTCCTCGTGCTGACCACACGACACCTCGTAATCTGTAGGACTTTGGGCTGAGCAGTGGTCTCTTGGTAGGCCAAGGCCCTTCAAGGGCTGTAGTAATAATTATAATTTCGTATGGCTATTTCTAACCGAGTGCAGCCCTTGTAAGGCAGACCCTCCGATGAGGGTGGGCGGCATCTGCCATGTGTAGGTAACTGCGTGTGGTGGAGGATAGTGTTATGTGTGGTGTGTGAGTTGGGCTGTAGTGCCATGTGGTTAGTTAGGGTATTATTATTATTATTATTATTATTATTATTATTATTATTATTATTATTATTATTATTATTATTATTATTATTATTATTATTATTATTATTATTATGCTCAATGCTAGACACTTTGTTTGTTCGATAGCCTAATCCACAGGGATTTCAAAATTCTAATATTAAAATCACAATATTAAGAGGATAAAATTATCTCCTGTATTTATCCCTAGGGGGTGTCACTTTAAAATGGCACCATCACTGGCTGCTCACGAAAGCGGACTTGTTTCGAATCTTGCTCAATGCTTGCAAAATTTTTGACATGAAAAGTCACGACTCTGTAGTGGAGGTGTCACTTAAAACTGAAGGTTCCGCAACTATGATCACAATATCAACAGACACCCTACAGAATTCACGACATCATCGTATACGATGTATGATTGCTGAAGCCCTGAGAGAAAAGCACTATACAGTCTACGAGGAGGTACATGGATTGTCTCAGACAGGGTCAAGCCGGCGGGTTGACATGATTGCTATACCACCGGGTTCAAGTAAAGGGTTCATAATAGACCCCACAATTAGAACCGAGGCATCATCCACTCAATCACATGATGTACACAGAGAGAAATGTGATATACATGAACCTACAATCACATACTATGCCGAGAAATATCATCTGGACACCATACATGTATTAGGATTGATGATAGGAGCACGAGGCACCATTACTCACACATTTCACAACTTTTGTAAAAAATTAAATTTGCATAACCAATTAATTTATTTAGGACATTGGGTTAGCAGCTCTGAAAGGATCGTTAGCAATAGTCAAAAATCATCTATGCTTTTAGCTACGCCTTTGTCCAATGACGAATCCCTCATAGATTTCAAAATTATTGACTAATACACATTTTAATTACTGTATTAAGTAGGCTTTAGTGTAGTATACTTATCATTTATGGGCATATTATAAACGACCCTTGTAGTTATTAATCAAATTTTCATGTGAGCTTTGTCTTTTTGGCAACCTCCAAATGGGGGAAGCAGAAATAAATGCATTTTTCTCTTTCTAACACTAAAAGATTCCTTTTCTTGTTCCTTAAAACAACATCGCCACTATATGCTTTGTTTCTGAGGTCCGAAATAGTAAAATTACTGTTACAAAATTTGGATGGCATGTAATACAACTCCGAGCAATGATGTTGGACTTCACCATCAAGATATTATATTTAATTATTTCCTTATGTTTCCACTAATTTATTGCTGCTCTATATTAATGACGGTCGACTCTATCCTACAGCAATCTATCAGCCTTCTCCGCTTCATTTCTTCACGCGTTCCCAAAACACTCCACAATGCTCTTAAGCAAATTACAAAGTTTAAACTAGTACTCAATGGCTACAAGATTAATGGCGCTTTTCTGCTTCTAGTCTTAAAACAAAACACATTTCTTCTGGACCTACTGTAGTTATGGATCATTAACCCAGTGATACATTTCGGGATATATTTTGCTGAGATAAAATTAAGAAAGTAAACAGTCACCGGTTCGTTACCTGGGATAGAAGATATTTTGCATCTTCCAATTCCTTTGAGTGTATATTATTTTGTAATGGTAAATAAATACAAGAGTGTGCATTAAGTTCTTTCACATAGGTTTGGTCAATAAATGCATTTTGTTGTTGTTTTTGTTGTAGATTTGGCCAAAGAATACAACGACGATTATTGACGTTAGTATTGCTGAAAAATCTCTGAATACCCACGCTTTCTTGATAGATTTCCTGCATGAAACCAAATATTATATTTATAATACACCTGATACCCATAACCTCCCAACTGCAGCGGTGAACAGCATTGTGGTTTAAGGGTGAGTTTGTAGATGATAATATATTACTGGCACAGAAATCCATTAAGCATTACATTAGGTTTCGTACGAACATTTTTCATTTTACACTTTCAGTTCTTTCGTATTCTATCACTGAAGTCAATCATTTTTCCTTTATTACCTTCGCCGTTCATTATCTCTAGTTGCAACGTTACTACTCAGTATATCGAATTAATCATATTCTTGACATGATAAATCCACTGAGGAAATCCTAATCCTCATATCAGCATCCACGAAAAATTTTCAGAAAACATATGTTAAAACTTAAAACCTAAAAACAGTTGACATCTGAAACAGTTATCAATCTGAAAATTTCATTCATACGGCGAACTTAACTTGATGAACAATTAAACTTAGTACTCTGCCGTTCCTTTTCCAACTGGTTAAGAACTCATTCCATTTTCCTACTTTATCGTCATTTTCTCCCCTTTCCAAATAACGTATACTGTTTACACACTTGGTGACTCAAATCATTCCACTGTCTTCTTTCCATAAACCATGTCAGTGATGTCAACTGTGTTCCATTGAATTCCAGTCTGTTTACTAAGTCTTTTCCAAGGACTTCTTGGCCTTTCAAATAAAACAGGGACTCCATCAATCCCACAGTTTCGTGGCTTTCTGAAAATAAGCCATTTCTCGGTAAGCATCTACGGAGAAGGTTACTCGGCTCACACTTGTTCCTAGGAAGCTTCCAGCTCTAACGGATGAGAAGTTACTGGTGGAATAGGTAGTTCTAGCCGCCTGAACACGGCTCACAACATTTCCCAGTTCCTTTTCAAGTAAATGGTGGATTTAATAACTGCTTACTAGGCCACTCTACGGGCTGTCTAGCTCAGGTGCAATCGATTCACTCAGAAGGACAGGGGTTCGATTCCCCGTTAGGGAGGCGAAGAATTCAGAAACGAGATTTCAACTTCTAGAGCAGCACACTGGTCCTGAGGTTCAATGAGCCTACACCAACAATGAGTACCATGTTATTTCCTCGAGGAAAAGGCGACCGGGCATAGAGCTATGATCCCAATATCAACAGTAAAACTAGAAGCCTCCTTCCTCTCTTTTTCCTTACAAGGACATCGCCATTACCTCCTTTGCTTCCGAGGCTCGAAATGTTGCAATTGCTGTTGTAAATATGTATGACATGCAGTAGAACTATGAGCAATGACCTTGGATGTCATTATCTATATGTGCTATCTAAGAATGGATGCCTTTACGTTCCACTCCTTCGAGGGCCCTCATTCCTATAAGGAGGTGTCTTCGCTTTGCTCCTAGGCAATGTGGATATTACATTTCCCCCGAGAAGATGTGCACATTGAAAATATGTTTATGTTTCTACCTTTAATTGGTCCTGTGGAATCGAGAATTCCTACACAATATGCTTTTATCAGGACTACAGCCTCTTAAGAGATGTATCCAGATGAGAGTGTTCGTCACTACGTATGCAAACAAGAGAATCTCTTGAAGGCAAATGAAAAGGCTGCTGAATTTTGAACATATTGCATTTGATATTGGCAACGAGAAAAAAACACCACATACAGTAGGTCTAAAACCTCTAATCATTACGCTGGACATATCAATATGTAAACCAAAACCATGTGTACCATGAAATCGAGACATGGCAAAATATACACGCTTGAGCAGAGTTGAAAGGTGGTGATGGTAGTGATTACTGTTTGAAGAGGAACTACAACCGGCCAACCATCCTTGCAGCAGACGTTGCCTGGATTCAAACGGGGAGCGTGGAATAGTGACCATGAGACCCTATTCCTTTCTCTTACTTCTGTGAATCCCCACTTCAAGTTTTTCTTTCCGACCTCCAGTAGTCAATTCTTGTTCTGCTTAGACCGCGATGTGTTAGGTCAGAGTAATGAGTGGATGCATATTTCGTTGTATTCCCCCTTAAAACAGTAAGCATTGCCACCTTGGACGGGAATCATAAGAGAGTGTAATATTCAACAGTGATATACTGAGCCCTTGAACCTACCGTTCTATCGTTGGCCGCCTGCCTCGGATACTTCGGTAGAGGAATGTCGTACTCTCGGATCTTGGGGTCGTTCCAAGTTTTTTCTGTCACTTAATTGACCAAACGATAAAGTTCATAGAAGATAAAAGGTGCTTACTAACATATTTATTCAATGTAAATCACGATAATTTGTTTATTAAATGGGCAAGAAAGTTACATTTGTCGTAGCATGTTATAACGCAGTCACAACGCATAACGTTAATGGAAAAGTTATCTTGAAATTGTTTATTATAGTCTTCCAATGAATTAAAATCCAATATAAGATTCGTAGACAGGAAAAACCAGAAAAAGAATGGAAAACCTGAAAATCCGGCAACATTGACCCAAACTATAACTGAGAGTTTACCCACACGATCCGTGGGAAATCTGATCATCAGCAAGTAGAATTTCAGATTTACATTCAATTAAGGTTATCCTCCAGTCGACTATCCGCTCGGATATTGGAACATCTCCCGAATGGATCCTTAATCGAACTAAATCGACTATCAGTTGCTTTGGATAGGTTACGAAATATTACTTGAAAGCATGGTGTTCATTGCAAATTAACAGCACTTGTCACAATCAAAAATAAGATTCCACCATGCATTGTCATCTCCTGATACCCTTAAGTTACAGAGGAATCCCGATGCTGAAACATGCATCACCCAAATCAGATGTTCAGAAGAAAGCGACAACACTTGATCCGATGGGATCATGTGTTACATCGTTCTGAAGAAACTACACTGCGAAATGCAGGAAAACATCAATTCATTATGCATTTAGAAGAAGCGCCAAACACTGAAGTTACAGGAATGTGATAAGCCACTTGAAAATGTTCTTACTAAACCAACTTTTAGGTTATGAAACAGTTACACCGTTAAATTAGTTAAAATACAAGTCCACAATGAAAAACAAACAAAAAGAATTCTTTCCAATTTTCTATAACTACGACTACAATTACAAATCTTTCTACCTACACTTGTCCCATTAACCAAACTACAGTGATGTGAATAATGAAAACTGAGAATAAATGTATTAACAGCTGACGAATCAAAACCGCATTCGTTGTGTAAATCGTACATAAATCAACTAAGTGTCAACTCACAGCACTATCATAATATACCGGACACCCGAACAATAAATCTTAAATTAAAGAAAAAGAAACGACCATAAACCAAAGTTCATCGAACTTGAACACACGTGGCTAAGCAGTACGGATCAGTCTCCATTAGCCAGGTTTCCACATGAGATAACCCTTACATTCGTGCCGCTACTGAAGCAACGCTATTATGGGATCACCTTTTGGCTGGTAAGAATTATGCCGAAACATGGCCTAAATAGTACCTGCTAATATCTTCCACACTCGTATTCACTACGGCAAACGCTAAAATCGTTCTTGTCGATTCGCTAAAATGCCTAACCTATGACTTGGCTATGTACAGACGGCGTCCTAATCCTGTCGTTACCGGGCGAGTTGGCCGTGCGCGTAGAGGCGCGGGGCTGTGAGCTTGCATCCGGGAGATAGTAGGTTCGAATCCCACTATCGGCAGCCCTGAAGATGGTTTTCCGTGGTTTCCCATTTTCACACCAGGCAAATGCTGGGGCTGTACCTTAATTAAGGCCACGGCCGCTTCCTTCCAACTCCTAGGCCTTTCCCATCCCATCGTCGCCATAAGACCTATCTGTGTCGGTGCGACGTAAAGCCCCTAGCAAAAAAAAGAAAAAAAATCCTGTCGTTGAGTCAACGTTACTGCGTCTACTCATCCCAAATGATAATTATAATACACGCGGTATCCTAAACCTATCGTTGAGCCAACGTTATGGTATATACACATCACTCATATTGCCAGGTGAAATCGAAACTATAACACAATGTCCGGATATTTAAATCTAATCCTCATTGAAACTCTAACACATGAAGTGAAATTCGCTATAGAAATGAACTCGAATCTGGAAATGTTACTGTGTTATTTCCTACAATAAAACGAGAAATCGAAATTAAACAACATGTTCGAATAGTTTAATCTATTACGGATTACAATTTAAACACATGCGGTCAAGTTCGCTGAATAAAAATAAACTCAAATGTCGTTTGATATTATGTAATATCACTGAAAACAATAATCACAACCACCACGATATTCACGGCATAACTCGAGTGTGAAGTTCCAACTGACCTGCCATGTCAACACTCCAAACAGACGTTCATCGTGAACTGTCCAGTGAAGTAACTTCTCATCGAACTGTGTAGGCTAAACCAAATACTTTAATATGATAATACCGGACAGCTTGCTGTTTTCAGTGAGAAAGTCGATAATGCTGCTACCTACATGGCTTGGTGTGACCAACTCTTCAATAACATATTGTCATCTGTATGATTCTTGGCGCATTCCAGTGTTGTTTATAATGTATCTGTGTTTGTCACTAAATAATCTTATATTGTAGTTATATTCCAAGAAAAGTGTTATGCGCTGAACAAATTACCTACAAGCTAATGGGCATGGGAACTGATAAGGACAGCAAGTATTAAAAAAGTTATGACCTCGCATCTGTGTTGAGGTTACATTCCATGAGCCTTATATTAAGAAAATCAATCAAATAATCTACTGAAAGGTTAGTGGGACGTAAAAACAATAATATTAACATATACGGAACTCTAGTATATTCAAACTTGAGGGTCCACATTGTTAAACAGTACCATACATTTCACAAACGATAACTTGTGGGCCTGTAGCGTAATGGTTATCGCGGTAGTCTTGAAATTGAAAATTGAAGGCCATGAGTTTCGAATCCAGTCATTTTTTTACTATAAGAAAATAATAATAATAATAATAATAATAATAATAATAATAATAATAATAATAATAATAATAATAATAATAATAATTTTCTTTACGTCCCACTAAGTACTTTTACGGTTTTTGGAGACGCCGAGGTGCCGCAATATAGTCCCCCAGGAATTCTTTTACATGCCAGTAAATCTACCTACACGAGGCTGACGTATTTGAGCACCTTCAAATACCACCGGACTGAGCCAGGATCGAACCTGCCAAAATTGGATCAGAAGGCCATCGCATCAACCGTCTGAGCCACTCAGCCCGGCGTAAGAAAATTCTTCTTCTTTGTCTGTTTACCCTCCAGGGTCGGTTTTTCCCTCGGACTCAGCCATGGATCCCACCTCTACCGCCTCAAGGGTAGTGTCCTGGAGCTTCAGAATCTGGGTCGGGGGATATAACTGGGGAGGATGACCAGTACCTCGCCCAGGCGGCCTCACCTGCTATGCTGAACAGGGGCCTTGCGGGGGCATAGGGAGATTGGAAGGGATAAACAAGGAAGAGGGAAGGAAGCGGCCGTGGCCTTATGTTAGGTACCATCCCGGCATTTTCCTGGAGAAGGATGGCCACTTCCAGAATGGCTGAGGTGGGAATCGAACCCACCTCTATTCAGTTGATCTCCCGAGGCTGAGAGGACCCCGTTCCAGCCCTCGTACCACTTTTCATTTTCGTGGAAGAGCCTGGAATCGAACCCGGGCCTCCGGGGGTATTAGCTAATGACATGAACCACTACACCACAGAAGCGGGCAAGACAATTATTTCAGTGTATTACAGGCATAGGCTTGAGTACCAGTCCAACTAATTTAATACGTGTGTATGGCAATGCTCCATGCATAAATTTGTGAAAGAGACTTTAGGGAATTCTGAACACTTCTTCCTTGTCAAGAACATCCTAGTTCACTCACCGTAACCCCAATGTATTATACATATTATGTATTTCTGTCTTCAGAGGTAAAACAGACATTTCAAAGTACAGCAAAAACGAGAGAGCAGCGTGAGCTGAGTTCTCCTGTAGCATTCGGGAAGATCGGCCGTATCGAAGAAGAAGAAGAAGAAGAAGAAGAAGAAGAAGAAGAAGAAAAATAAGTCAAAAGAATGGATCAAAACTCATGTTCCTTAATTACAGCTTCTCTTTCCAAAAATTGTAATAAATCATGGATGTTGTTAAGTTATCTGCCCGCTCTGGCGCTTTGGCTGAATGGTTAGCGCTTCGTGCCCCCCGTTTTTATGATGCCTTCATTCTTCGGAGTGTTGGATCTCTTCCATTTCCCTACTGATAAGTGTTAATAGAGGATGGCTGGCCAGTTGTACTTCCTCTTAAAAATAATCACCACCACGGAAAGGTCAGCGTACTGGCCTTCGGTTCAGAGGACCCTGGTACGATTCCCGACTGAGTCGGAGATTTTATTCGCGTCTGTTAATTCCTGTAGATCGGGGGCTACGGGTTTGTGTTCGTATTCATACGCATCTTCAAATATATACAACACATCACACGAGAAACAACCACAGAAACACGAGGTAGTGAATATATATCCCTCCACATACGATTGATGGTAGGAAAGGCATCCGGCCGCAAAACTAGGCTAAGTCCATACAACGTCCTTCGCCAGGCTAGAAAAAACTGGAGAGAGTAGGTAGTTGTTAAATATTTCCCCCAGAGGATGGTTGGATCCTCAAACAAATGCTGCTTTTAATTTTCAAGACATAACGAAAGGCACGGCTAACATAATGCTCGTTTAGAGGTTTATGAAAGAGGCATTTCATATTTTAAAATTTCATTCTTAATTATTATGATTATTCAATTTATTATTTTAACAAAAATATTTCCAATGAGTGTAGTGCATTCCTCTCAACTGTAGCATAGACGAGTATGCAGTTCACACCAACACGCTAGATGTCACCACCATCGCTGTTCGCACTCGACTCAATGCTGTTGAGATAGAGCTGTCCGGTATTGGTGTATTAAAGTATTGGTTAAACTCTCATTCTAATAACATTCATTTTTGCACCCGCACTGTTTCCAGTAAGCGATGTTTCCTCTCGTAAAAATACAGAATAGAATTCAATTTACAATAATCAAGTATTGTCTTGACCGTATGTCAGAATGTACTTTGTTGGTGAGGTCGGCTATCACAAAATGCATTTGATTGATATCAAATAGAACCATCATCATGACGTAACTGCCGTTACCTTCGGCCTTACAAAAATAGTAATCATGGGAGAACATCAACTTGTACTTGAAATAGGCGTTACAACGCACGCACTTGGATTTGACAACCTTACATTCTTCAATCATTCTGGATTGCTAAAGGACATCGCTCCTCTTATACAGCCTGTCTCAGAAATATTATATATACTGCATGTCACAAAAATTTCTCTCCATCCAACTATAGGGCCTCTTATCCTCGGCGTCCTGCTTATTTTACATCACTCTTAATAATAATAATAATAATAATAATAATAATAATAATAATAATAATGATAATAATGCACCCGCTCTTGCAACGGTCAGTGCAAGATTATCCCGGTAGCTCATTAATTCTTCTCAGGGTATCCTTTTTCCGCCCATAAAATCTGAGATTTTATATGTAATTATTTAACGTGGTTTCGAAGAGAAATTGGCCGCTGGGGTACACGTGATGGGAGTATGAATATCCACAAGAATGACGACCGATATCTAGAGATCATCTCGCATTTCATTTGTAAGAACTTGTCGATTGCTTACATCTAGAAAACTTAACAACTAACTTAACTCTAAACATTACCAGAACAGAAATCATAACTCAGTCACATACTAAAGAAAATATATAAGATTATTTATTGACAAAAATTAATGTTCGAGATATAGTGAAATCTGGGTAGTATTAATTCCGTGTTATCTCATCATTTGAAAATAAGTTAGAGTCAGCGCTGGCTCATTTAAGATAAAATAGTGAAACTTAAAAAAACATGCTAACATTCTCTCATTTATAAGTTCAAATTCCAATAAATACACTTGTGAACCTTCGTAGCCATGTTCCGAAAGTATTACATTTTTTTAATAATATTTGCGATCATTGAGCATTCAAGGAATCAAATAAAATTTTCATATTGTAAATATTGCTCTGTTAATTATTAAAGTTATCCTCACAACATATGAGACATGTTTCCCAAGTATACACTTTCGCGTGTATTAAATTATGGCAGTGTTCACCGACCTTCCATTCATAAGTTAAAGTCTTTCATAGGTTTGAACTCCGAGTGTTAGGTAATATCTTTCTAGTGTGAACAAGTAACGATTTACGAGCTAAAGCAATACCACCCTCGTGCCTACGATATCTGGCTCCTAACTAACCATTGTAATATTCTTCATTTTTATATACTGAGTTAAAATCATATTTATCTGAGTAGAAATAAAAAAAAGAATCTAACTAACTCTTCGAATAGTTTCCAATCTACACACTCATCTATTAGTGGCTCAATGTACTCTTATAATCTGCACTGTCTCAATATTTCATTTATATACGTGCTACTGAACGTGTATGGATAGTATAGAATGCAGGTGTTTCATATCAACCTGTAAGATCACCGCTCCATGAAATACTAGATATATAATCAATCATGAGTCTATTGCATCATATATAAGAACACTCTCTTTTACGCAGTACCTGTTATTTACCCAAGTCAAACACAATATCACTGTCACGATACACATTTCTACATAATTCATGTTTACCTTACCTTGAAATGGTCATCTGCGCGGAATTCTCTTCTTGACGTATATTTTCAACATGGCATAGAAACTCACCTTATATTACTAATAAATCATTAACACGTCAAATAGCAATTCTTACACTTCCCGTAGAACATAACTAAATCTCTTCACTTAAACCATTCATCAATATATAATCACATTTCAATACACTACCGTCGATACTTTAACATCCTATCGGCTTCCATTTAGCCGCATGCATATAGCCATAACTCCGAAACCATATGCTAAATATTCAAGAATTGCTTAGCAAAATACGCAGTCAATAACCTCTATTTTTAATAACAGTAATATGAATTCATATGCCCTCTTTCTCTGACGAAAGGAATACTTAATTTGTCAATGATCATCGTATTGCGCAGGTAATTCGTGACGTAAACTATACTCAGGTGAAACGAGATTAATCGAACCCTTACTAGCAACTTAGACTCATTGATTCTAGCTCTACTCAAGTAACATACCTTTCTCTTATCGGATATTATTTCCACTATCGACGTGCTAGTGCAGTATCTAGTATATGTCATATCATCATTCTAATTCATCACTTCCATCTAATTTTAAAATCTTAAGTATTTCACACATTACTTATATTACACACGCGTTCTTAATTATTTCATAAATCACCAAATTCTCAGCACATGCCAAAATAGATTGAGGGTGCAGATTGCAAGAAACTACTCTACTATAGAAAAGTATGGACTTAGCTCGTCAGTTGCTACATCTGGTCTGGTGGTTGCTCCGTCCTTCACTTGCTGCTAGACCCTCAGATTGGAACTGGATCTCTGTCTGAACTGGACATTCGCGGTCATCTGCTGGTTACATAGCTCGTCAGACCACTCCATATCATCCGGTCTTTCGGCTGGCCGATGCTCATCCAACGTCATCATCTCCACTGGTTGGTCTGTCCAATAATCTCCGCCTGGTCATCTGATTCGACGGTACATTTCCCCAGTTCGGTCCATCTTGATGAATTAGCAGACAGTCATCATCACGTATCTGTTGACAATGAAAAGAATTCCCTGTGCGCAGTAATTAGTCATGATAATCTGCATTTTCTGTTATTTAAAATAATCGTTAAAGTTTTTCTTTCTGTAAAAAGTTTTCTCCGTAAATAATTATTTTTTTTGTTACTGCTACGGTAGTTATATTCTTCTCGTGTGTAGTTATTAAATATTTCACAATGGTGAATTCCGATTCTTTCGATCGTTACGTTGCTACTTGATCTTCCAAATCCGTCGTATATCACCAAAATTTATATATTTATATTTTTTTCTCGGCTCATCTGCTGGCATACAGCGATGAATACTTTAATTATATGCTGTCGCGAATATATATAATTAATATTCTTCTTCAGTAGGCAAATCTATTCTTGGAATATGTAGATCTGCTCGCATCTGCGTCTTGTCTACATGAAAGTAATTTTTTTGAGTCTCGTTAAACAATTCACCCGCTGCTATATTTTTTTAAAAACAATTCAAATGAGCCTCTACTGTTCTCCAGTGTCTTCGAAACCTATCCTTTCCGTGACGTACATAGCCTCCTATACGTTGCATTGATACGAAGTTCATTGCCTTAGTAGATCGCATGGGCCGTACCTTCCTACGCCGCCATTTTGTTGTTGGTCTACGAGATGCGAACGGGCACATTTAATCCCCCTGGCATGAAAAAAATATATTGGTCACGATATATTTTCTCATTGTTAACTTGAATCTCAAATGTGACTTTGCATCTCGTATATTTTCTGCCATTGCGATATTATCTATTCGATTATCGAATATCAGCAGATTGATATCGATTACGTCCTAGTTGCATTAATTTGTTTACATGTCCCGTAACCATGTATTTGGCAACTGCTTTTCTTCATTCTAGTGGTCGTAATAAAGATATTTATTCCTTCCTCTTTGCGCATTTCACAATGGTAGGTCATTTAATGGCTTTAGACTTTCTTATCTCTTAAGTTCTTATTACATTTGCTGATTCTCTTGGAAGTACAACTTGATATTGCATGCATTATGTACGTTACGATATTTGCCATTTAAACTTGCTATTTCGTACGCATTATTCCCAAGTACGCGTTCGATTCTGTAGGGACCATTGTATAACGGCAGAAATTTAGCACATATTTTTGCTGGTGCATTTGATATTGGTGCAGTCTTAACCAGAACTAGATCTCCTTGTTTGAAATGTGGATGGAACTTCTTATTCTGTAGTCTTCTTAACCGTTTTTGAGACTGATCCTTGAGTCTCTGTTGGATCTTTAGATTTATTTCTTGAGGATCTGGCTTTTTCTCTAGCTGCATAGTGAAAATGCTGTCCCATGTTCTCTGTGGGTGAACATTTTTATGGGCTACGCTAGGAATTTGGGCTATTGATTGATTAACCGTGTTGTTTAAACTTTCAGCTATGATATCTAGCATATCTATCCATTTCCAATGTTGTTGACTACAATATATTCTCCCGAATTTAGCGATCTCCTTCATATATCTCTCTACGGGATTAGCTGCTGGATGACGAACTGAGCATAACGTATGCTTGATGCCCTCATTTCTTATTCGTTCGCGGAACATAACTGAAGTAAATTGTGTTCCTCTATCAGTAAGGATCCTCTCAGGTTTTCCCATTTCAGGAAATGTTTTATTAATGAGGCCGTGTAAAACTTGTTTAGTATCTCTGTATGGCTTGCAATGAAATATATTTAGAGAATATGTCGATAACCACTAGTATATATTTCTTTCCCTTCCTAGCAGTGGGCAACTTTCCAAAAATATCTATTGCATAAATTTCCTGAGCTCTAGATGGTATAATTGGGATCGGTTTATGTCCGCATGTGTAATTGTTATGCTTTACTCTCTGACACACATCGCATGTTTTTGCTATGTTTCTTACTGATCTTCGTAATCCATTCCACGTGAATTTCTCCATTATCGTCCCTATAACCTTGTCTATACCAGCATGTCCTGTGATCTTATGAGTATGCCAGATTAATTCTCTCTGTAGCTCTTCCGGTATTACAATTCTTTTGCTGTTACTGATCTCGTCCACTACTTTCAATAGTATTCCGTCTGCGATTTCATATTTCTTTGTGAGTTCTGGCGTTGATTCCCTGTTAACCAAATTATCGATGATGATCTTTAATTTCTGGTCAGATTCTTAAAATTCTCTCAGATTCTCTAACTTTCCTAGTAGTTGTTCGTCTTGAGTATCCAGTTCGATTGCTAGCACATGTTCTTCACCTTCATGTGGGTTTCTACTTAACGCATCAGCTAAGATGTTTTCCTTTCCACTGCAATGTTCAATCTTTAGGTCAAACTGTTGCGTGAATAACATCCATCGCGTTATCCTTTCGCTGATCATGACGGCTTTTAACCCAAAAGTCAACGCCTTGTGGTCTGTCCGTATTGTTACTGGGTAGCCATAAATTATACGTCTCCAATGTTGTAATGCGTGCACTATTGCGAGTAGTTCAAGCTCAGTAGTAGTATAATGTTGCTCATGTTTTCTAAGTTTCCTACTGGTAAATGCCAAATAAGTTCGTCTTTTGGTTTCATTATCTTCTTGATATAGGCATGCTCCTAAACCAACGTGTGATGCATCAGCTTGAATTATGAATCTCTGTTGATAATCAGGATATCCCAGTTTGATACTTTTCTTCATCAGCTCTTTCATATTGATGAATGCTTCTTCTGCCTCATCATTCCACTTCCATTTATTGTTGACCTTTAGCAAGTTCTGTAACGGTGCAGCCGTATCTGTGTAACCTTCACAATGGTCTGAGAAGAATCCAGTCAACCCAAGAAATTGCCTTATATGCTTTACTTTAGTCGGCCTTGGGAAATCGCATATTGCCTTTATTTTTACGGGATTTGGTCTTATCCCTTCTCCATCGATCACGTGACCTACAAAAAGTACTTGACTTTGGCAAAATTTAGATTTTGATAAATTTATTTTGAAGCCAGTTCTCTGTAAATTACTTAATAGCTTTTCCAATTTGACACAGTGTTCTTCGAAGGTAGTGCTCGCAAAGACTAGATCATCAACATAACAATTTACAAAGTCCTTTACTTCACTCGTTAGGCTCCTGTCTAGTGCCCTTATCAATACTGCCGAACTGACCTTTAATCCGAAAGGCAACCGACAATAGGCATATGTTTGGTTATTAAACATAAAACCTGTTAATAACCGTGACTTTTCTTCAAGTACAATATGGTGAAATGAAGCTGTGCAGTCCATACTTGTAAAATATTTCTGACCTCGAAATCTCTTCACAATGTCCTTAATTTTAGGGGCCTGACTATACTCTGGAATCAGTCTGGAATTTAGGACTCGCGCATCGAGGCACAAACACAGTTTTCCGTTGTTTTTCTTTACAATTACTATAGGGTTCAGAAATGGAGTGGTAGTCTTCACGATCAATCCATTAACTAACATTTCCTCGATGATTTGTTTAACTTCAGTGAAATACTTCTCTGGCACATCATATATTTTTCCCTTATATGGCGTACAGTCAGTAACTATCAGTTTGTACTTGTAGTTAGGAATCTGTCCTGGTTTATCACTAAAAACTTCAATATATTTGTTTATGATGTTGTACAATATTCGTTTTTCTTCTGCAGATACCGCAGCTTGAGTAATAGCCTCCCAAATTTCAGATTTTTCGTAGCTCTCCTCTTCGATTGCAACTATCTCTTCAATTCTCATGACCAATTCCGGTTCTATTTCTGTGCTAAGATCTTTTTCTTCTAGTTCTTGGCTCTCTTCGTCCAATAGATCCACTTCTTTTCCCTCGATCTTCAACCATTCATTTTCTTCAAGTGTGCTACTAATTTGAACTCTTTCTACAGTTCTATTTCCATCATTTTCTACCACTGGAAATCGAATTTCACCCTTATCCATATCAATTGTCATCCTAGAGCTTATCATGAAGTCTATTCCAAAAATGACGTTGTATTTTATTTTCTTCATAACCATGAATGGATGCTCAAATTCATATTTTCCGATCTTTATACTTAAGTAGGCTTGTATCTTGCATTCAACAGACTTGTCTGGAATTATGCCTCGGATTTTTACACCAGATACAGGTATGATTGGTATCTGTATTTTCTGATTTAGCTCTTGGAATAAGGTATATGACATTACACTTATGCTAGCTCCAGAGTCCACTAAACAGTACAATCGGGTGTTGAACACTCTCACAACTATTACTGGTAACTTGAATTTAGGTTGAGTTTCGTGACAAGTATCTTCTTTAATTAAATCTTCAGGTTGAATGTCCCAATGATCTATTTGTGCTACTACCCAACTGCGAATTTTGACAATATTCACTAACGGTTTAATATTTACAATTTCGTGTTTAACTAGTTCATCATCGGCGTTTTATTTTCGCTCAGATGTTTGGGAAATTTCTGTGTTCCCATGATTTTCATGCTCCTTCCAACCTTCTTCCTGTCTTCTTCTTTTATAATTCTGAAGTTCGAGACTTTCTGCGCCTTCGAGGTCGCCGTTTATATCCTTATTTTTGATGGCTTCCTCCCATCGGCTCCTATTTTGTCTCTCTTCTCTTAGCTCTTGAAGATATCGCCTATTCTCTTCATTTTGATTATATTGTGCAGGTCTTCTCCTCTCATCGTATCGCCTTCTGTTCCTGTGATATGGTCGACTTCTATTGTTCCCATATCGAATGTTACTCCTATACTGGAAACTATTTCTATTTCCAATTTGCCCACATCTTCCGTGCTGTTGACCACTATACTGACAATAACATTTTCTTGGTTCTTTGTTTTGGGCTCTAACACAATCTTCTGTCCTAATTTCATGACCCTTATCTAGTCCTTGGTTAGTGATTTCGGAGCTGAGCGTATTGACTGCTTCTATTTGTCTTATATTTCTGGGGTTCCTCTCTATTAAGCAGGATGACGTTAGGTCGATCTGTCTTAATCGTCTCTCCATGTCAATAGCAGTTTGTATATCAGAGGCTGCTAATAATCTTTGTATTTCGAGTGGTAATTGCCTCTGAATAGTTTTAATTGCCTCCAGTTCGCTAGGTGGAGAATCTAAGTCCTGAAAACGATGAAATTGTAGGGAGAAGAAATCACTAAAGCGAGTTTGGCCTGCAGTCGAAAATTTCCTTGAGTACAGCTCTAATCTTAGCTGTTGCTGGATCTCAGGATCCCAGAACTTCTTCAGGAAAGCTACCTTAAACTCGTCATAGTTATGGAATGTGTACTTGAAAGCCTGGAACCAAATATTTGGGTTCCCGTCCAGATGTTTTTCGATAATTCTCAATTTCTTTTCCTCCTGAATTTTTCCTTCCCTAAAATATTCCTCTATGTCCCTAAGGAATTGTTTCGGTGAGGTCTTAGCCGAACCGTCGAAATGTTTCGGGCGGTCGTCGTAATTTTTAATAATATGAATTATCGTGCTTCCTTCACTCTGATTACTACCGTTTAATATTTCTATATCTCTTCTACTTGGGTCGCTTATCCCTGAAGGTGTGTTCTCTCTCTCATTAATCTGTACCTCTACTGCTCTCTGCCTATCACTAGAGCTTGAGCCCATTGATTTTGCCGTGTGCGATTCCACCTTCATCTCTTGTATTTCTCTTCTGATCTGATTCACCACTTCTTCCGTCTTTTCGATTTTTCGTTCCGATTCCTCCTTGTTATCTTCCATTTTCTGCTTCAATTCATCAATTTTCTGTGCTACTTTGCTCGCCGCTTGGTCATATTTCTCATCTAAGTCTTGCTGTCTTAGATTTAATCCTTGCATACCAGCTGTTATATCATTTATTTTCTCTTCTTCCAATTTTCGGATCGTTTCCTGGCTCTCTGTTACCATCTCATTTAATTATTTATTTCCTCGTGTATTTCCCTGTTTCTATTCTCCATGGTTTCAGTCAACCTCGTCTGCATGTTTTGGATTTCGTTCCTAACTTCATATACTTCCGACCGTGTTTTCGCTGTTTCTTCAGTCGCTTCTTCTTGTTTCTTGCGTAGCTCATCGATCATCCCTTTATGTTCATCTTCTATTTTCCTAACGAATTCTTCTAAAGATTCTTTCTGTTTCTGTTGCCATTCTTCTTGTTTCTTGTGCAATTCTTGCATCAACTCATAATGTTCTTTCTTTCTTTCTTCGCGTTGTTCTTGTTGCCATTCTTCTTGTTTCTTTTCTTGTTCCTTTTGAAATTCTCTAAACAATTCTTGTTGTTTTCGTTCCTTTTCTATCCGTCTTCTTTCTTTTTCTTCTTCCAGCTTCCTCTCTTTTTCTTCACGCTCCAGTTTCTCCTTCTGTTTTTCTTCTTCCAGTTTCCTCTCTTTCTCTTCACGCTCCTGTTTCTCCTTCTGTCTTTCTTCTTCCAGTTTCCTCTCTTTTTCTTCCAGTTTCCTCTCTTTTTCTTCACGCTCCTGTTTTTCTCTCTGTCTTTCTTCTTGTTGTTGTTTCAAATATTCGAGAAACCATAATGGAGCTCCTTCTTGTTTCTCTTGAGCTCTTCTCATCTCCTCTTCTTGTTCTCTTCTTGTCTGAACTCTACCCTGTGTTGCCATTTTATGTCGTTTTCTATATATTCGTTATAATATCTCAAAGTTTATATTAAGCTCTCTATTTTGTTAAAAATCACTTATTTGCCTAACAGTCCTCTAAGTTCACAAAATATTAAATATTATATCACACACACCACAATAACTTAGTCTACAAGGTTTAAAAATAGTTCAAGGTTTGCACTATATGCACTAGTTTGAAGTTTTCTCTTCAGTAAATAATAATATTGATGGACCTTCCTGGAGATCGGCACCATCTCACCAGATAAACCAACAACAACCAGACCAAGAGTTCAAATCTATGATTTCGTTCACATTTCGGAACATGTTACGAAATAAATAAATTAAAATTCCGTTATGCTGCATTCCATATTTATATGTATGGCCATCAGCCTATACCATAATTAAAATTAACTAAGTTTCATTTCATATTGACTTAAAATCACCTTACCCTAGATTATTATTATTAAAAAGAAGCATTCATCTAATAAATACAATAATTCCTTATTAATATATCTTCACAGGTTCAGCCATGTGGTAATAATTAATAAATTACTCAATACATTAGTGACATGTTTTCTATACCCGATACCTACATTTCGAGCTTCGTCACATGATTGCCTATTAAGTAATATAAATTATCAGACTATTTTCATACACTCCCGCGATGTGTTTCTCTTCAGGCGCCAACCATTAATGCGACATTTAATTTATTTCAAAGTGAAGACCGTTTCCAATACATTTTTCACTTTATTTGGCGTTCCCACGGTGTATTTCTCTTCACTCGCTCCACTGTTGCGGCATTTTATTCTTTGGCAACCAACAGTTCCCACGGCATCTTTCTCCATTTTAAATCACGTTATGATGTCGAAAATTACCTCTGGCAACCAATATTCAATGATCCCGCGGTGTCTTTCTCTTCAAATCGTCACACATTGCGGCGTCATTTTAATAACTTTCCCACGGTGTGTTTCTCTTCAATCGCCCCACAGTTGGGCAGCCATTTTAAACACTTGCACCCGCTCTTGCAATGGTCAGTGCAAGATTATCCCGGTAGCTCATTAATTCTTCTCAGGGTATCCTTTCTCCGCCCATAAAATCTGAGATTTTATATGTAATTATTTAACGTGGTTTCGAAGAGAAATTGGCCGCTGGGGTACACGTGATGGGAGTATGAATATCCACAAGAATGACGACCGATATCTAGAGATCATCTCGCATTTCATTTGTAAGAACTTGTCGATTGCTTACATCTAGAAAACTTAACAACTAACTTAACTCTAAACATTACCAGAACAGAAATCATAACTCAGTCACATACTAAAGAAAATATATAAGATTATTTATTGACAAAAATTAATGTTCGAGATATAGTGAAATCTGGGTAGTATTAATTCCGTGTTATCTCATCATTTGAAAATAAGTTAGAGTCAGCGCTGGCTCATTTAAGATAAAATAGTGAAACTTAAAAAAACATGCTAACATTCTCTCATTTATAAGTTCAAATTCCAATAAATACACTTGTGAACCTTCGTAGCCATGTTCCGAAAGTATTACATTTTTTTAATAATATTTGCGATCATTGAGCATTCAAGGAATCAAATAAAATTTTCATATTGTAAATATTGCTCTGTTAATTATTAAAGTTATCCTCACAACATATGAGACATGTTTCCCAAGTATACACTTTCGCGTGTATTAAATTATGGCAGTGTTCACCGACCTTCCATTCATAAGTTAAAGTCTTTCATAGGTTTGAACTCCGAGTGTTAGGTAATATCTTTCTAGTGTGAACAAGTAACGATTTACGAGCTAAAGCAATACCACCCTCGTGCCTACGATATCTGGCTCCTAACTAACCATTGTAATATTCTTCATTTTTATATACTGAGTTAAAATCATATTTATCTGAGTAGAAATAAAAAAAAGAATCTAACTAACTCTTCGAATAGTTTCCAATCTACACACTCATCTATTAGTGGCTCAATGTACTCTTATAATCTGCACTGTCTCAATATTTCATTTATATACGTGCTACTGAACGTGTATGGATAGTATAGAATGCAGGTGTTTCATATCAACCTGTAAGATCACCGCTCCATGAAATACTAGATATATAATCAATCATGAGTCTATTGCATCATATATAAGAACACTCTCTTTTACGCAGTACCTGTTATTTACCCAAGTCAAACACAATATCACTGTCACGATACACATTTCTACATAATTCATGTTTACCTTACCTTGAAATGGTCATCTGCGCGGAATTCTCTTCTTGACGTATATTTTCAACATGGCATAGAAACTCACCTTATATTACTAATAAATCATTAACACGTCAAATAGCAATTCTTACACTTCCCGTAGAACATAACTAAATCTCTTCACTTAAACCATTCATCAATATATAATCACATTTCAATACACTACCGTCGATACTTTAACATCCTATCGGCTTCCATTTAGCCGCATGCATATAGCCATAACTCCGAAACCATATGCTAAATATTCAAGAATTGCTTAGCAAAATACGCAGTCAATAACCTCTATTTTTAATAACAGTAATATGAATTCATATGCCCTCTTTCTCTGACGAAAGGAATACTTAATTTGTCAATGATCATCGTATTGCGCAGGTAATTCGTGACGTAAACTATACTCAGGTGAAACGAGATTAATCGAACCCTTACTAGCAACTTAGACTCATTGATTCTAGCTCTACTCAAGTAACATACCTTTCTCTTATCGGATATTATTTCCACTATCGACGTGCTAGTGCAGTATCTAGTATATGTCATATCATCATTCTAATTCATCACTTCCATCTAATTTTAAAATCTTAAGTATTTCACACATTACTTATATTACACACGCGTTCTTAATTATTTCATAAATCACCAAACTCTCAGCACATGCCAAAATAGATTGAGGGTGCAGATTGCAAGAAACTACTCTACTATAGAAAAGTATGGACTTAGCTCGTCAGTTGCTACATCTGGTCTGGTGGTTGCTCCGTCCTTCACTTGCTGCTAGACCCTCAGATTGGAACTGGATCTCTGTCTGAACTGGACATTCGCGGTCATCTGCTGGTTACATAGCTCGTCAGACCACTCCATATCATCCGGTCTTTCGGCTGGCCGATGCTCATCCAACGTCATCATCTCCACTGGTTGGTCTGTCCAATAATCTCCGCCTGGTCATCTGATTCGACGGTACATTTCCCCAGTTCGGTCCATCTTGATGAATTAGCAGACAGTCATCATCACGTATCTGTTGACAATGAAAAGAATTCCCTGTGCGCAGTAATTAGTCATGATAATCTGCATTTTCTGTTATTTAAAATAATCGTTAAAGTTTTTCTTTCTGTAAAAAGTTTTCTCCGTAAATAATTATTTTTTTGTTACTGCTACGGTAGTTATATTCTTCTCGTGTGTAGTTATTAAATATTTCACAATGGTGAATTCCGATTCTTTCGATCGTTACGTTGCTACTTGATCTTCCAAATCCGTCGTATATCACCAAAATTTATATATTTATATTTTTTTCTCGGCTCATCTGCTGGCATACAGCGATGAATACTTTAATTATATGCTGTCGCGAATATATATAATTAATATTCTTCTTCAGTAGGCAAATCTATTCTTGGAATATGTAGATCTGCTCGCATCTGCGTCTTGTCTACATGAAAGTAATTTTTTTGAGTCTCGTTAAACAATTCACCCGCTGCTATATTTTTTTTAAAACAATTCAAATGAGCCTCTACTGTTCTCCAGTGTCTTCGAAACCTATCCTTTCCGTGACGTACATAGCCTCCTATACGTTGCATTGATACGAAGTTCATTGCCTTAGTAGATCGCATGGGCCATACCTTCCTACGCCGCCATTTTGTTGTTGGTCTACGAGATGCGAACGGGCACAATAATAATGATGTTATTTGTTTTACGTCCCACTAACTCCTCTTTTACGGTTTTCGGAGACGCCGAGGTGCCGGAGTTTAGTCCCGCAGGAGTTCTTTTACGTGCCAGTAAATCTACCGACACGAGGCTGACGTATTTGAGCACCTTCAAATGCCACCGGACTGAGCCAGGATCGAACCTGCCAAGTTGGGGTCAGAAGGCCAGCGCCTTAACCGTCTGAGCCACTCGGCCCGGCACTCTTAAAAATACAGGCTTACTCTGCCTTTAACATCTTCCTAATTATACTCATAATATTTCATTTCCATTGCAATCCAAATCTGCTTGCTTGAAACTTTTCTTAAATACAAGCGGTCCCATGACCAAAGAAAATTTTTTGAACTTTATGATGATCTCACAATGAACTTCACAAATTTTTTCCGGACCTCAGAATTAAGATAATATCCCGTGATTTTCTATATCACAAATGCACGGTGTCACAAAAATAAACTTCGCAAAATGCTAAACTTCATCATACTTCACTGGATTTCGATACAAACCACAAATCTAGCTTACTTAACTGCTGGACGCGTATTATTATCATCTCAGTTCTCATCCTGACGTGGAATTATCATTATTATTATTATTATTATTATTATTATTATTATTATTATTATTATTATTATTATTATTATTATCGGAAACGTAGTTATTTTACTCTATAACACACATAACGGTTATTTTATCGTTATCATTATTGAAACTTTTACCGGTTCGAACATTATATCATTGATTTTCATTGCAATATTTAACTTCACTTTTATTTTTAAATAAATTTAAACAGAGTTTAACGTCTCGCGCGCCGACATAAATAACAGACAATTCGCCTCCACAATGGAATAATGACAAGACACGTCGTAGTCATCGCATCATACATAATTCTACACACGCCACATATACAACGCGATGTTATGATGTATTCATTAATTAATTTAAAGGGACAAGCATTTACATCACTAAGTAAAAAAACATAATATTTGAATTAGACAGACCTGTAATTGTGCCGCTTGGCGTGGGATTATCTTGGCTTCATCATGCGCCGGTCACCTCTGAATTTAGCCCCTCATAATTGCAGGAGACATCCTTCGCTTTATACTACCTTACTAATACACTGATTCTGCACTCGTCTTGAAGCAACACACATCGGTTTCTTTTATGAGTTGTAACTTAACAGTAAATTTTATTCTGTACACATGTACAGCAGTTAAACCACCCAGCCTCGTATCGAGAATTCAACTGATGCAGTTTGTGGAAATTTCCAACTCCTTTTCCTCCAGGTGTCCCACAGATGTGAATGACCGTGAGACAAAAGCTTATCTTTGCCAGACTACAACAGTCTTCCCTTACGGATTATCAAAATAACCTTGTCCGCAATACTTCAAAGTGCTATCTATGAATCTGCTGTCTACCTACACAGAAGTTTATGAATCCTACCAGGGTGGATGTCGAAAATACAATGTTTTAACATCTAAGTTGTCTTCGCTCACCATTACCACTTGGTAAAATATTCATCCCTCAAGCCAACTGATTTTAGAGATTCTCCAAGTCTGCACTTTGCCCACTTTAACCTCTTCAGTCCCGAAACTGTTCTGCATTCGGTGTGTTATATTTTCCTCAAATAATTTTTAAAAATTCATCATCATCTTCATCATCTGTTTACCCTCCAGGGTCGGTTTTTCCCTCGGACACAGCGAGGGATCCCACTTCTACCGCCTCAAGCGCAGTGTCCTGGAGCTTCAGACTCTTGGTCGGGGATACAACTGGGAAGAATGACCAGTACCTCGCCCAGGCGGCCTCACCTGCTATGCTGAACAGGGGCCTTGTGGAGGGATGGGAAGATTGGAAGGGATAGGCAAGGAAGAGGGAAGGAAGCGGCCGTGGCCTTATGTTAGGTACCAACCCGACATTCGCCTGGAGGAGAAGTGGGAAACCACGGAAAACCACTTCTAGGATGGCTGAGGTGGGAATCGAACCCACCTCTACTCAGTTGACCTCCCGAGGCTGAGTGGGCCCCGTTCCAGCCCTCATACCACTTTTCAAATTTCGTGGCAGAGCCGGGAATCGAACCCGGGCCTCCGGGGGTGGCAGCTAATCACGCTAACCACTACACCACAGAGGCGGACTTTTAAAAATTCACCATAGAAAATTAGCGTGTTTCACCAAGTTGTTTTATGGCGTGTGGCATATATGCTACATCAGGACTCAGAGTTGACTTTCCTACCATTATTATTTGTTCCTTTAAATTGTTTTGTATTATTGTAGGTAAACAAAACCATATGTAGAGCATATGCTACATACGGACTGATGAGGTTAAGTCCTCTTCTTAATGTCACTTTACGTAGGTTCACCCTCTCGGACAACTGAATGATGACTGACTCTCTTGCTTGAGGAGGGGGTATTTATGCATTCTCTAGAGACGTTCTGCGTGGCGTTATCTACCGTTGTGCAATCATTCCATTTGATGACCACTTGACCGATTTGTTTCAGACTCACCCCAGGGATTCCACCTATTTTTCCAGTAAGTCGGTGTTTTTCGCCGATGTTTCCTGTTTCTTTAACGGGCGTAATTAATTAATTTCGTACACGACGGTTCGCGCGCATTTTGACCTATGTCCTTGACACGTGTGTTCCACTCGGCCAGGCTAAATGCTACCTTCTCTCCGAGCCCATTTAAATATATTTCCACCCTGTGAAATTTTGCTTCATCAAATATTTCCCAAATTCTTAATTACTTATTTCTTTGTTAATGGCAGTACCTAAACCTCTCACAATGAGGGTTATTAGCCAGAATTTTATTATTAATTACCCGAGGTCTTCCGAAAGTTCAGACTTCGTTCAATGTTTTGGGGTTTCGCCTCCCCTATGAGTTGGCATGCCACGGAACACGAGGTGAGCTTGCAATAGAAGTATAAAGATATAAAAGTATGGATGCACTCCATCTTGTAGTTGACATTTCAGCCAGGTAGAATTATGGGCTCAATACAGGATACTCTATTTTGGTGTACAGTAGGGGCGATTAGGTGGGGAGAGGGAGGTCAGTCGACCCAGCCCCCACCCACTTTTTGGAGATAAAATAAATTTTTAATTGCATTTTAACCGTCCAAAACTGGGAATTATTACAAAACCATTTGCACAAACCTTGTATTTTCAGCTGTTTATTTCCTTTTAATTTATTTAATTATTAAGAAAAAATACTTAACGAAAATACGCACAAAATGTCGTTTGTTGCGGCTAACCGAATTTTACAGCGCCACAGCAAGTATTGGAGACCAGCAACTTCTGCGACGGAGGGGGTCAGGTGTATATTCTGCCACGGTCACCCACTTGCCGCACGCATTCGTCGGTCTGGCAGTTTCACTCCGTCAGTGTGTCCGATTAGTTGTACCTAGCGTCTGTTACTTTGTTAGTGCGTAGTAAAATATTAAATTACTATTTAATTGTATAATCACGCCATACTTCTATTTGATTGTATTACATGTGAGATTATTGTTCCTTTAGTGAAAGTTTTATTCTATAGTACTATTATTACCACACTTAAGTTGGTAGGCTGTCAGCCATCGAAATCCACTCAGAGAGCATCAAAAACTTACAATTTCATAGCAATTTACTTTAATGTTTAGGTCTACGCCCCGCCACTCCCCACGCGACATCCCTTGGACCCGAGGACTTTTCGTCCCCTATAATGTTGTACCCTCTCCCCCCATCCCGCTTCGAATTCCCAGTCGCCACTTACTGTGTATGTATGTAAAGATTTCAAAACATTCAAGCCTCTTTTGCGAAATATATAGATAATTCTTTTATTTTGGGGAAAGTTAGGTTCCAAGACCCTCCCTTACACTTAACCACTAGTAGAGTGAACATAACTGCATAATTTATAATTACAAATACAAGTAACACAAATAATATTAATAGCGATAACAATAGTAATAATGTTTATAGTGTGTATGTTTATTAATAAAATATTTACAAATCGCTTAACGTTGCACTGACACAGATACTGTGTGCCTTACGGCGACGATGGAATAGGAAAGTGCTAGGAGTGGGAAGGAAGCAACAATGGCCTTATTAAGATACGGCCACAGTATTTGTCTTGTGTGAAAATGGAAAACCACGGAAAACCATCTTCAGGCCGCCGACAGTAGGATTCGAACCCACTATATTCCGAATGCAATAATAATAATAATAATAATAATAATAATAATAATAATAATAATAAGAGAATAGGACAGAATACGACAGGAAGGGGTCATAACATGTGTGGAAATGAAAGACTTCCTCGACATCCTAATCTAATAACGTGGGGCCCGTTAGAGGATAAGAGGTGACCAAGGGAGGTCAGATAAGAGAGATCAAAGGGAGAAGTCCGGCATTAATAGGTGGAGGCATGCTGAACTAAACTAAAATCCCCCTGGTCACCAGCCCATGCTCCAAATTTGAGCGCCTCCGGAACGGAGTAAGCGGTGTGGGAGGATAGTTGTCAAGGGTGATCAGATAGGAAAGATGAAAGAAATGAAGAAGCGAAAGTCATATAAGACTCAACTGCGGGCCTTAGTAATCTTTCCACGTTTTGCAAATTGCGATTGCCTGGTATGAATCCTCCATCCATACTGTAGGGATAGAATGGGTTACTAAAGTAGTCGATGATGTGCATTTGTCATGTAATGGCTGTAATGGCTGACGGTCACCTCCACATAAGGGCAATAACTTCCTCTATTGAATTAATTATTCATCTCTCATTGGCAGTGACAGGCAGGCTGACTAATCGGAAACCTTTCCGTTGTCGCCCATACTACTTGCTCTGAATTAGTTCGACGTTTATCTTTCTTCCGCTATACAGTTCAGCGCGTCTATTACGTCAAGCTCTATCTACTTACAACATTTCTCCCATTGGGACATGTTAAAGCGATTGAAGCAAATAGTTTTCTGCCATTTGCTCTATCCGAAATCCAACTATTTGAAAGGTCTTTGTCTGCGGGAGAGGAGAAATGTAGTTTTTGAACACTAGAGTTAAATTGAAATTATAGTAACCCCATTTTTCATGGCACTGCTCTGGGAAGCTTACAAATCTTATACTTCAGAAATTATAGTTAGATAATCAGCCTGCAATACCCATCGTAAGTTGCAATACACTGTATAGAACTTTCTTATTCATCCCTGTAAATGCCTCTTTAATTTAGTGTGATGTCTCATTCCATGGCTAGTCCGACTCGTTGGCTGATTGGTCAGCTTACTGGCCTTCGGTTCAGAGGGTACCGGGCTCAATTCCCGGCCGGATCGGGGACTTTATAATTTCATTGCTTAATTCCAATGGCTCGAGGTCTGAGTGTTTGTTATGTCCCCAACATCACTGCAACTCGCACACCACACTTAACACTATCCTCCACCACAATAACACGCAGTTACCTACACATGGCAGATACCGCCCACACTCATCGGAGAGTCTGCCTTACAAGGGTTGCACTCGGCTAGAAATAGCCACACGAAATTATTATTATTATTATTATTATTATTATTATTATTATTATTATTATTATTATTATTATTATTATTATTATAATTATCCATGGCTAACTCGCTAGCGTGCTAACTTTAGGTCCAACGAGTCCCGGGTTCGATTGCAGGGTGGGTCAGGACTTTAAATGCATTGCTCAATTCCTCCGGCCAGAAAACTGGACGTTTGTGCAGTCTTCATCCTCAGAATTTATCTTAGTTAGGGTCCCATCGACAGAAACTCGCAGGTGGCTTACAGGGCTTCATCTCGAAGGAATAGCGCCAGCCCCCTCCGTAGGCCACACACAATCTATTGCACCTGTTCCAGGCCTCGACAGAGTACTAAATATAAGATCTTGCTTCACATATATGTCATCAGATGGAAATCGTATGTATGAAGAACTTCCGAAAAACAAACCCGGGCATCGAAGTCCCACCCTCCCTACTTTCAATCAGCACAACGGCTGCGCTCGAGAGCATACGGGTCAACGGTCCTTTTCTTTAAAGCAAAGTGGGCAAGTAATCTAAATATCTTGAAAGTAGGGCACTGTAGTAAGAGGAATACGCTAATCTGCTAAATAATAAGAATGGATTTTCTCAAAATCAAAAGCACAATTTTAATCACTGAGAGAATCATTTGTGAAAATTTTACACACACACGAGACATTACATATAATTGGCTAAATAATAAGAATGGATTTTCTCAAAATCAAAAGCACAATTTTAATCACTGAGAGAATCATTTGTGAAAATTTTACACACACACGAGACATTACATATAATTGTCTGCGTAGCAAATTAAAAAATGTAATACACTGAACTTTGTCGTATGGGTAATACCCTTAAATGTCTCTATCAGTTGTTGATCACTCCTGAATCTCATTCTGGTATTCCCAAACCAACTCATTAAGCACTACATGGATATACTTTCATTACAAATTGACAGGGATCTGTCCCTTTTACCTCAATAATGAATCACGTGGATATCCACTGTATTATAACATAACAACATAAATCATACAGAAAAGATGACATTCTCCTGAGAGAAGAAAATATTTTACATCGTTAACATGTTATTGAAAATATTTAACACGTTCATCTTTCTTCTGCCTAATTATCTAGTCATGAAAATCATGTCGTCGCCTTTCGCTAATGTGGCCCACAGAATTCAACATACACTTACAAAATACACAAATAATAAACACTAGATGTGGTGGGGCGTAATGTCTGTGAACACACAATAAACACACTTTAATGCTCTCTAAACATAGTCTCTGACCGCTTTTGGGTCTCCCGGTGTCGATCCAAGGTCTTCAATACCGGTCGGGCATTGAACCACGCCATCTTGACTTCGAGGTGCTATCTAAAAGTTCCTAGTACGATCTTATTTAAATACACTAATTGGAGGAGGACATCACCTATTACGATGGTAAAAATAATTATTAGCACGTGAGTATTTGAGTGCAATGTGAAGTGAGCAGCACAATCTGCAGGTTAAAGCGACTGAAGCAAATAGTTTTCTGCCATGTATCTCACGGGACAAGCAGCTGGGCGTCAACAATTCACTTTTTTACCCTCCATTCTAAAACCATATATCAATTATTTCGAAATGAAATGGCGAAGACTGCCGAGCTTTCAAAATCAGCTGAGCAGACACAACATTTTCATCCGGAACAAACGAGTAATCCTAAGTTAATTATCGTGTGCTTTCCGGACATGTACCCTGCTGGGCATTCTGCACATATAATCATTTTATCTCAATATCTCGACCAATTTCAATGCTGGCTTATCTCAATATTATTATTATTACGAATATATTATGGAGAGCAGAGGTGAAAGAAGGTGCGGGCATGAATGGGTGGATATGCTAAAGTCAAAAGATTAATTTAAAACTTTATAATTGGCAGTTTCCTTTCTTTACCTCTTTCATTTTTTTCTCTTTTCAGATGCTAAATTTTAACAAAACAATTCCCTGAGCGAAGAACAAAATCTCAGGTACACCAATGAGTTTGAGAAGTAATATTATGAATTCCTAGAACAATTAAACAACATTAATTAACAACACGAGCTTGAAGCTCCTAACTTGCCAATGTGACGAGAGCAACCACTGCTCCATTCAATAATATCTCTAGGAGACAGAGTATCCAAAATATGCTACCTTACAAGAGCACATTTTCTCCACAAAATTATCTAGGAGACTTAACTCCGAACATTATAAGATTCCAGCCTTCCAAAGGCACTATTCAAGACTTACATTAATATCTTTTCATTAATAGGAAGAGCGTTTTCGCTCTATAAATTTACACTTTCCCGGCCTATTATAGGCACAACCTATATTTAACAAAATTAAAGAGTATTAAGTGTCTTATATGCTTAACAGTCTGATATCTTTATCATGATAACATGCAATTGAGTTTAACAGGGGTAACAAGTACCCATTCTACAAGGCCTTTGGTAAAAACAAAAAGGTTATATTTACTGGCCCAAAAACCAAAATGGTGAGGAGGCGAACATTGCGCTCCTTAACATTTACATTAAATGCATAAAACCCTATTTGGGCTTATGGCCCGTCGTTACAGAGGCTAAGCCTATACTACGGAGGTGACTAGATGGGGAGAAATATTTAAGTTACAGAAATTACAAGATTGAAAAAGTTACAAAATCTTAGTCACCTCGAAATCAAGTTCAGCGAGGACACGAGAGGGTACCTCACTCTCTATTCCCTGATTTCGGTTCAGTTCTTTTGGCTTTGTTTGAAATTTACATTTAGAGTTTGAATTTTTCATTTTAGAAAATAAAGTTAATTACTAAAGATTTGAAACCTTCCCCTCGGGCTAGCTTTGAAAGAATATCACATTTTAAACTGGATCTGCCATTACTTTGAGCTGGTGGACCTCCCGAAGATGGACTAGGCACCTCTGCCTCCATTACGAACACTCACTAGACTGTAAACTTGAGTGATCACAAAGACAACCTGGTCAAAAAGTGTGCCAGGTTTTATAGCCGAGAGGAAAATTCCAGATAACTCTGGGCTAAGGCCCTGACACACCCCAATTGTCATTGGATAATCAAATAAATATCAGAAAATTTTGATTGGCAGAAAAATAAATGTAAAATTTTTTTCGTTGGTCAACATCTTAAGTTGGCGGGAAGAGATAGAAGTGTTGTAAACTTTAACACACCGAAAACAAAGTGCAAACAATTCAGTTTAGGAAACCTTAACATAAAAAACTTGATCTAGAATTTTAATAGTTCATCTTTACTCCATAGGGCACAACATAAGTTTATAGTAGTGACATCTGTTGAGAAATATTCAAAATTCTTGCACTGGTCGTTTCAAAGTTTACTTTACAGAGGGCCTTATCCAAGGCACTTAATTTAAATGTACGGGGCGGGTGTACCTCCGGTACAACTATTATTATTATTCATTCCTGTCCTGCACATTCTCATGTATCTGGATCGTCCTCAGTTTCAGATACGTGTACATAATATCCACATTCTTCAAGCACGTTGGGATGTTCTACCGACAGGGACTTAACATATACAGTATCACTCGCGTATCTATCTAAGTCATTGGTTCGCACCTTGAGTCAATTGCTTTTTTCTCTACTCGTCAGCACTCTTAAACTAAAGGAGGAGTAACTGTAGTCATGCATGAATGTTGTGAAGCATCTGAACAATCTATATTCGAAAAATTTAGAAGATCCATATCAGCTGATTGAAATTGGGAAGGCTTATGAAGTCCGCCAAATTATCAAAGTCCACCCCTATACAAATACTTCACTAAACACGTAACAAGCTATGGGGACCTTATAAACCAGTTCATGGAAATTACCGAAGATAGCCTTGTGATTAACCAATAATCATATAGAAAACAAGAAAATAAACTAATAAAACCAAACTCTACCTCATTGAAAGTATATTTCGTTACCTACACGTTATATAGAAAATCAAAATGCATGCTGAGAAATGTTATCTACAAAGTTAACTTTACATTTTAAGGTTACATGGGCTGATTTTCATGCTAAGATATCATTGGAATGTACTTATCATTTTGATGTGTAACCTGCTAATATCTGGCGACACCCATTTGGATTTAGTTATCCATAGCTGCCGCCTCGCTAGTAGGGGGTCCTGGGTTCAACTCGTCTAGCGTTGACTTCATGATGTCCTGGAACTGCTACCTCCAGCCGCTGAAAGTTCCCCGCTGTCTTCACACAGGATTTCCGCTGGCACACAGGCGCGATCTCGATGTTGTACATCCTGAGTTCGAGGAACACTCACATACATGCGAACAGCATTAAGAATTGGATTACTTGAAGCAATGTTCATATGACTTCAAAATAATACGACACTGGTAAATGAACTCATAAGCTCGAGATGGACTACCACAAGTAGCGATTACTGTTCCTGAAGACCGCTACTCGAACATCGTTTGTCATAGAAAGAGTTATTCACTGATTTGTTTATTCCTAATTGAACGTCAATCCCCACTGATGGTTCACTTTCCTGGCTACTCTGACAACGTCTACTTTATTACGTGCATTGCCTCTGATAACTGCACATGCGTTAATTATGGTGCAATAAACACTGGCTCTCTATACTCACTAACACATTAAGTCATGACGATTTTAGGTAGCACCATGTTAAAAGAAAAGAATTAGGAATGACTGTTCACCTTTGCGTAGGTTTTATTAAACAAATCTCAGCATATAGGTATGAGACTATGTTATGTAATACGTGAACGAGGTTAACAATAAGTCAAAGAGCATTAAACATCCAAAGAGTTCTCATTAGATACATTACGTATAACTAACTTCCATAGAAGTTATATCATCACATTCACCCCCTCCTCAGAATTGAACAAAGTCCTTCAGATAAGCTGGAGGGTGCGGGATGCGACTGCTGCGACGTAGTGGCGTTTCGTCTTGAGTACGAATCGGGGTTCGAAGTGGACTGTCAGGAGTTACAGGGATATTGACCTGAGTTGCAGGGCTCCCTTCATTGGAAATCTCATGACCGGCGGTGGATTCACTAGGGAGTGGCGCTGGTCCATCATTCGCTGTGGGAGTGTCTTCTCCTCTCGGTGCCAGGTGCCTAGTAGATACTGTAGACTCTCGGCCGTCAGGATACCGGATTAGGGCATAATCATGATTACCATTTAGGAGGGTAACTTCTTCAACCAGTGGTTCAAATTTAGATTGGCGATTGAAGCGACGGAGTAGCACAGTTCCAGGTTTCAGTAGCCATGTAGGAGTGGAGTAGCCATTGCTACTGCGTCGTGGGTGGCCAAACATGCGCTCGTGAGGAGTAGCATTTGTGGCTGTGCAGAGTAGAGACCGAATGGCGTGAAGCGCTTCTTGAAGTACGGATTCCCACTCGGTGATTGACAAACTTTTATCTTTAAGGGCAAGTTGAATTGTTCTCCAGATTGTCCCATTAAAGCGTTCAACCTGGCCGTTACCCTGTGGATTGTAGGGTGTAGTGCGGCTGGTGGCCACTCCAAACGATGCGAGAAAGTTCTTGAGATCCTGAGACATAAATGATGAGCCTCGATCCGTATGTATGTAGGATGGGGCTCCAAATATGCTGAAAAGTTGAGTTAGGCAGGAGATGACTGTCGAGGAACTCGTGTCACGACAAGCGAAAGCAAAGGGGAAACGAGAAAATTCGTCAATTACGGTGAGAATGTAGCGATTTCGAGTCTTAGTAGGCAACGGTCCTTTGAAGTCCAGATTTAAACGTTCAAAAGGGGCTGTAGCCTTGATAAGAGAGCCTTGATGTCTGAAAAACTGAGGTTTTACTTCCGCGCACGTCCTGCATGCAGATGTGACACGCCGGATATCTTCTATTGAGAAGGGAAGATTTTTAATTCGTATCCAATGACCCATTCTTGTGATGCCTGGGTGACAAAGAGATTGATGAAGAGACAGTAGTTTTTCATAATCTGTATTATGATTGATGGAACCGACTCTCGAGAGTGCATCAGCAGCTTGGTTATGGTTTCCTGGTCGATATACAATGTCATACGAATAAGGGGATAGTTCCAAACGCCAGCGCATTATCTTCTCATTCTTTATTTTCCCGGGATGTTTTGAATCAAACATGAAAGTTACAGAGCGCTGGTCAGTGATAAGGTGGAAATGACGGCCCATGAGGAAGTGTCTCCATTTACGAATGGCTTCCACAATAGCATAGGCTTCCTTTTCGATTGCTGAATGGTGGCGCTCAGAACTTGAGAGCGTTCGAGAGAAAAATGCAACAGGGCGTTTATTTTGGGAGAGGGTAGCAGCAATAGTAGAATCTGATGCATCAGTCTCGACTGTGAACGGGGCATTGTTGTCTATGCTACCAAGAGCGGCATTTTCTATAGCAGACTTGATATCTTCAAAAGCTTTAACAGCAGTGGCAGATAGAGGTAGTGAGGCTTGACACAGAGGTTGAATTTTTGCTGAGAAATTAGACACGAAGGGCGAATAATGTGAGAACATGCCAAGCGCTCTCCTAAGAGACTGGTGGTCACATGGAATTGGATAATCTCTGAGCGGCTTCAATCGATCAGGATCAGGCCTAATAGTCTTGTTACTGATTGTATATCCCAAGAGTCTGATGCATTTTTGTGAGAAGTAGCTTTTCTCAGAGTTGATTGTTAGATTATACTTTAAGGCCGCTTTAAGGAATTTATCGAGGTTCACATCGTGTTCATCTTGGTTTGCTCCACATATTGTGACATCATCTAGGTAAGCGTAGGTATCTGTAAGACCTTCAGCTTGAATGATCTCATCAATTACTCTCTGGAATGCTGATACTCCGTTTGTCACACCGAATGGTATTCTGGTAAACTGGAACAATTTTCCACAAGCCTCGAAAGCGGTAAAGGGGCGATCGTGCTCAGGGATGGGTACCTGATGGTAAGCACTGCGTAAATCAACGGTACTGAAAACTTCATATCTTGCCACCTGTGTAATTATATCGTTGATTTGTGGCAGGGGGTATGCATCCAAAAGGGTGAACTTATTAATAGTCCGAGAATAATCGACTACCATGCGACGTTTGTGATTAGATGTCGATACGACATGAACCTGAGCTCTCCAAGGAGAAATACTACTCTCAATTACACCTTCCTTCAGTAGTTTTTCAATTTCAGCAGCAATGAACTGCGAATCACTATCAGAATAGCGACGAGATTTAACAACTATAGGTTTACAATCAGGCGATAAGTTAGAAAATAGTACAGCAGGCTTAACTTTGGCTGCCGCTAGTCCACAAATATGGAGAGGGGCTTTAGAACCTCCGAAATCGAACTGGACAGAGGAGTGCATCTTCATTAAGTCACGACCAATTATCAGATCACAACAGAGGTTAGGCAGGACTGACAATACTATTTTTGAATAATGATGTCCACACATTTTTATATCTACAGTACATTGACCAATGATTTTAGCTTTATGTGTGGTAGAAGCAAGACCCACTTCTACAGAGGTAGGATGAATTTTTAAATTCAGTTCTCGAGCAATGCGATTGTCTATAAAGCTCAGATCGCTACCAGAGTCGAGCATGCCCGAAATAGAATGTCCGTTAATTATCACGCCTGTCTTAACCTTAGATATTTGAGAAGATATGGAGCACGAAGTGATGACTGACAATGGGGCAGATTGTTTTAATTTGCTAGTTTTAACCGAGGTAGACCTGCAAACTGCAGCCCAGTGTCCACGTTTTCCACAGGAATTGCAAACGGAATCTTTGGCAGGGCATTTGCTCCTGTGATGCCTATGTAAACCACAAAAGTTGCATTTAGGGAGCGATGTTGCCGCTGTGGAATCAGGAGTAATGTCATTTTCCTCAACTGGAGAGTGATTATTTACCTTTCGACACATGTCATCTGTATTTCCAATACTGTTAATTGCGGGTGAAGCATTGTCGTATAAGTGAGAATGCAATTGGGCCTGTTCTAAAGACCGTGCCTGAGTGTAAGCATCCGAAAGGGTAAGAGTCGTGTTCTCTAATAAGCGTTGGCGAATAACAGGACTGACTAATCCTCTGATAAACGCATCTCGTATGCAGTCGTCACAATTAGTTTCAGCAGTCACAGCTTTAAACTGGCAATCTCTGCTGAGAATTCTTAGCGATTCTAGATAGCGGTCGATTGATTCATTAGGTTGTTGCCGCCGAGTAAATAGTTGATGTCTAGCGAATATTTCGTTTACCGGCTTGACATATAAGTTCTTAAGAATAGATATTGCATCATTATAAGAACGGCAACGACTTACGTGTTCGTAGACTGCAGGAGATATATAGTTTATTAGCAGACGGAGCTTTTGCTCTTCTGTAGCATCCGGAAATTCTCTTAGGAAGTTTTGAAATGTTTGGGACCAATGATTCCAGCGAGTTGTGGCTGTTGACGAATCTGGATCCAAGTCGAGTATAGTTGGTTTCAGGTGGTGTTGCATTAGATTTGTTTAATAAATTGTTAAAAGAAAAGAATTAGGAATGACTGTTCACCTTTGCGTAGGTTTTATTAAACAAATCTCAGCATATAGGTATGAGACTATGTTATGTAATACGTGAACGAGGTTAACAATAAGTCAAAGAGCATTAAACATCCAAAGAGTTCTCATTAGATACATTACGTATAACTAACTTCCATAGAAGTTATATCATCACACACCACCGGCACTTTAAATGAAATATATTCATTTAGCCTGAAAAAAATATTATTTGACTCCATTCCCTTACTGAATACGGAGATTGGTATTTCACACATCCACACACAATGGCTGTAATTTCATACAAGAACTGTAGCTGTACTATGAAAAATATTGCGTATCGGACTAACACAGAATAAGCCTCTCTCTGGAACAATACGGAGTACACTGAGTGTCGATGAGCCTCGTAGGGTTCATTTAGTGGTGGCTAGGGTCGTCTACTATGGAGAGAGAAGCTCCTCCCGCATTGGAAAAATCGCTCCGCTAATAATCATCTTTCAGAGTCGAATGGATATTCAGTTGAGAGAACTTGACATCCTCCACTTACTGCTCTATTTTCATTCAAATCGCATCATAGGTTTACTGGTAATGTCTAAAGAATTTTGTTACATTTTAGCGAGCAAGGGAGGGGGTATGGGGATTCCATCTCTGTGTTGAGATTAGCACTATGAAGATCTGGCAGTCATCACTGCACGGCTACCTTAAGTGCGTCATTAAGAATGTGCATCTCCTTACATTATCAAATACTACAATTTACGCTGAGTTTATTGTTTTCTTACTTGATAATTTCTTGGGCTTGTGACGAACTTTCCTTATTATTATTATTATTTAGGCCGCGAAACTTGTGGGTTGGTATCCAAGAATAAGCAGGGAAACCGGTGGGAATATCCAGTTCTCAAGTTAAAACCCTGTAAATTTAACCACGCCCACTGACACAGGCAGCAGTTGAACATAGCGTCCTCTTTGATTCTCCCTTCCATGATAGAGAGCGCGATACCAAGGCCACACTGTACTTAGAGCGTCACTCTCTCTGTACGCGCAACTACAGCTTCTGCATCGAAATTCGCACGGCGTTGTTCGTATCCTGGAACGGGCATAAAATGCTGTTGCAACCACATACATTATAAATCAATGCTGAAAATGGCACATATATATTGACGGGTTTCATGACGACTATTAACGTGGTATTGAACATTTTCATCATAGGCCTATATATAAAACTAGACGTAGTGCCCGTCGTTAACGGGACAAAATCACTTAGCATGTGTATGATGACACATTTTGTCCACCCCCTGACATTTTCCGTAGATTCTGAGGGGCTTAAGTGGGCCATGCTCCCCTGTCAACAGCTTCTTGTGACGAACTTGCTTCCTCGCTCTCTGTGGCGCCCTACAGTTTCTTTTTTGGTATCATTGCCGATCTTGATTTGATCTCTTCTTTACAGTATAAAAGAAAGCCAAGTATCTGGTTAATATAAAAAATACTAACATATGTACAAAGCCTTTAAAACGTTGCCGCAAGATCTCCATAGGATCATCTATTATATAACATTTCCTGATTGACTGATTCATCATCGCCGAGCCAAAACCACTGGGTATAAGGAAACGAATATTTTGGGATATATTTATATTAGAGTGTAGGATTTTTGGATTGTCCGTCACTAACGGGGTGAAAAGGGGGTGCATTATTTAAATGAGCCTATCTATATCTCAAAAACTTGAAAGTTTACAGATGTAAAAATTGATATTAATAATATTTTTTTTTAAATAAACACGTATTTTTTGTTTTCGGAAAATACCCTTAACAGGGGTGAAAAAAGAAGAAAAGGGTGTTGAATACCTTGTATGAGGATACTTATATCACAAAAACTGTTGATGTCACAGATATGAAAATTGGTATTTTCAATCTCCTTTAAAAATAAAGGCGTATTTTTTGCCTTTCAAGAATCCAATTAATGGGGGTAAGCAGGTGTGACAAAAGGCGTGAATTTAAAAAAGACTATATCTACAGTATATCTCAGAATTGTAAATTGTTACAGACGTGAACATTGGTATTTGGAATATCCTGTAAATGTAAAGAAACATGATGATTTATTTTCAAAATATGTACTTACGGGGAACTGAAAATGTGGGTGATTTTTTAAAATGATAATATCTACAGAACATTTCATAAACTTAAAATGTTACAGACGTGACAATTGGTATTTTAAATGTCTTTTAAAAGTAAACAAACATGTATTTTTTTCGGAAAACTTGGGGGGTGGGAGTATGAAGGAATGAAATGGGGGTTGAAATCTTTCTCTTACGATAGTGATATCTGAAAAACTGAATATGTTACAGAAATGAGAATGGGTATTTAGAGTCTCCTTTCAAAATAAAGAAATATATTGAACCGTAGTGTCCATGTGGAATGCGGTGATATTTAACGCAATTATAATGTTGCACAATAGGATGCTATGATAATAGGGAACATGCATGATCCGGGGTTTTAATTATAAATATGCTAATCTGATTCAAAATTGCATGCAGAATTAAAAAATGTGATCAGAATGTACAAATAATAACTCCAAATATGATAAAAATCTACGAAAATGTCACGTCACGCAAGTACGCGATCTCATTGGCCTGACGTCATCGTACAGGTTGACTGAATTAGCAGACGAAATAACACATAGTGTGCTGTGAGAAGCAGGATACACTTCGCGTATTTCTACTTTACGTTAGTGTCTAGTATGGTTAAATTCGAGGTCTATACATTGGATAATAATCTGAGTGGTATATTTTAGACTCAAAATGAATCCTGCGCAGACAGTGAGGCAGAAAACTTATAAATGGTGTAGAGTTCCGATGTGCAATAGCACTTCGCATACCATACCAAACAAGTTGTTTATAAACGTTCCAAAGACGCTAAAACTAGGGAGAAATGGATTTTGGCGAGCTGGATAAATGCTGGTGATATATCGGAAAAGTCTACAGTTTATTTTTTTTGGAAGATTTTGACGTAATATGAATTTGTTTGAATTTTCAAATCACTTTTCCATGTCAGCTGTTCTAGTGGTAAAACTTTAAATTTTAATGTATGATGCTTTATTTAAATGCTTCAATTACATCTTGGAATATGAAAGTAATAAACAGTGCATTAAATAATGCTGATTATTAAAGTATTCTCCAAACCTAACCTATGTTTTGGGTGATCCATGTCAAGATAATAAATCAAAGGGGTTATGAACCATTTTGACAGCTCTAATTCTACCAATATATCTTGGCATGGGACAGTTATGTATGTCTTTATTGAAGAGCTTAATTGGTAAAGAAATTTAGGCTATATCTAAATACTCTATAATGTAACAAAGAATAGGCGTGTACATCATGAAAGGAAACAACGTGAATTTAACAAATGTATAACTCCACACAAAACCAATGCTTGTCTGTTGGGGTCTTATAAGTTAACAATGCTCAATTATAATAATTATCATAATATTAATGACATAAATAACATAATTGCACACAGGTGAAAATAGTGATGTAGGTGTTTAAAATATTATCCAACTTAGCCTAAGTTTTAGGTTATACAAGCCAAGTCAATAAACCGAAGGGTAAAAATACCGCGCGAGTTGGCCGTGCGGTTAGGAGCGCGCAGCTGTGAGCTCGCATCCGGGAGAGAGTGGGTTTTGAACCCCACTGCCGGCAGCCCTGAAGATGGTTTTCCGTGGTTTCCCATTTTCACACCAGGCAAATGCTGAGGCTGTACCTAAGGCCACGGCCGCTTTGTTCCCATTCCTAGGCCTTTCCTGTCCCATCGTCGCCATAAGACCTATATGTGACGGTGTGACGTAAAGCAAACAGCAAAAAAAAAAAAAAAAAGTCACAGCACCCAAAGACATTCCTGTATTGAGCGACTAAAATGTCACCAGGACACTTTTCTTTCCTGATATGCTCAGCTTGTTAAAAGCCAAATGTAATTAATGTTACTGGCTTCACGCCCCACTAACTACTTCTACGATTTTCGGAGACGCCGATGTGCAGGAATTTAGTCCTGCAGGAGTTATTTTACGTGCCAGTAAATCTACCGACACGAGGCTGACGTATTTGAGCACCTTCAACTACCACCGGAATGAACCAGGATCGAACCTGCCAAGTTGGGGTCAGAAGGCCACCACCTCAACAGTCTGAACCACTCAGCCCGACTTGTGAAAACTAGATGAAGTCATATTTATCTTTATCATGTTTAACTTTTCCCCTCCACAAAGATATTTAATTCTCTTTCATGGGCCCCGGAAGTGGGTAGGCCAGTTGTCCCAACCATAAATATATATTTTTTGGGGAATGATAGATTATAGCCCTATAGTACTATGATCTTTCTTTCTTTCTTTCCTTCTTTCTTTCTTTCTTTCTTAATCAGTTTATCCTTCAGGGTTGGTTTTCTCTCGGACTCAGCGAGGGATTTCACCTCTACCACTTCAAGGGCAGTGTCCTGGAACGTGAGACTTTGAGTATGGTGATGAAACTGGTGAGGAGGGCCATTACCTCGCCCAGGCGGCCTCACCTGTTATGCTCAACAGGGGCCTTGTTGGAGGATGGGAGGATCGGAAGGGATAGACAAGGAAGAGGGAAGGAAACGGCCGTGGCCTTAGGTGCCTGGAGGAGAAGTAGGAAAATACGAAAAACCACTTCGAGGATGGCTGAGGTGGGATTCGAAACCCTTCTACTCAGTTGACCTCCCGAGGCTGAGTAGACCCCGTTCCAGCCCTCGTACTATTTGTTTTCAACTTTCATGGCAGAGCCGGGAATCGAAACCGGGCCTCCGGGAGTGGCACACATTAACCACTACACCACAGAAGCGGACTAGTACTATAATGCTACCTATATGTTTATGTTTAGTGCTGAAATCCGATTTCTTACTTTACTAATGCTGAAAGCCCGAAAATGTAATGTTATTCTTTAATAGGGGAATCAGTCTAGAAGGAAATGTTGAAAGTGATGTGATATCTATCAAGGTTCGTTGTTATCCTAATACTATGGGTTACAGTACATTGCACGTATATAAAAGACGCCACTTACAAACTTGCTTGTTATCCGCGAATTTCTGCGGCCACAAAAGTCACTATTTTTCAAGAATGATGACATTTACACATGATAGATTGTCTGATTGTGCTGTTTTGAACCTTTCTTCTGTCATTTTGAAGTTATTCGCGATCATGAATAATAAACAATCGGCTTTTAGCAACGGCTGATGCACAACGGCTGGTAGAGCTCCATGCGGTACTGGATCGTGACGTCACAGCGCGCCGCTTACGTCAGAGGCCGTTTCACTCGCCTTGCGGAAAGGCACTATTAAATATTTTTTTAATGGTAGAAAACAAGGCAACATACCACAATCTAATACGTTTACGTACTATTTCATTAGTGTACTTTTCAAAAAAAATATTTTTGAAAATGATGCATGTTCCCAATTGGCGCGAACCCAGGTTGAAAGTAGGAGCGTTGGCGCTGTCCTCTAGTACGGGTGTGGCATTTTATGTGTGAGACAGAAGATGTGTCAGAGTAAGATAGAGATATGTGGAGCTTGTTTGGGGAAGCCCTCTGCCACATTAACAAAACTTAGAGCGGCAATAAACAGGCTGGTCACTTCGAAGGAATCGAGTGATATCTACTCTCCCTGAAGACTTTTAGAGGAAATAAATGGATGACAATGATCTTCAGAATGTTAGGAACATTATGATGTGTCTCATGTCACTAATAAGCAACGAATTCGATAATTCTGCATTAGCGCCCATCTCCGTGGGAAGATGTCAAGTATCTGCATTCCAGTGTGAAGAGTGTATCCCGGGTAGTCCCCTAGTGTGGCTTCGCTAGAGGCTCCCGATAAGTACTGACTGATTTGGATGGAGGCATCCCATTCTGCAGCAAGATTTTCTCCTGTGCGTTTTGTGAGTACGACCGTCAGTTTAATAATTGCGCCATAAACTTTACTTAGGACAAAGACTGTGATTACTTTAGTGCAGTCGAGCTAATAATTATTCAGCGGATCGATTATCAATAAACTTTGCAGTAACTGTCCATTCTAATGATTGTATTTAGACACTTTATAGTGCGGTCGCGAGTGTTTAATTATCCGACCGTAGAGACAATGCCGCACAAATAGACAAGCGGTACGGGTAACCGCCCAAATAGATGACTAAGTGCTGAAGAAGTGCAAGTATAAACGAAAGCCATTTTGGGTTCCTCCCGCTAGACTTACGTTTCCGAATCAGTTGAGCATGTGATAATGACAATTTGTTCGACAGATTAGGTCGCTGATTTCAGATCGCAGGTATATTAGCCTACACATATGTGCACGGTGAAGCAGATAAAAGGGGAACAATGATTTTAAGGTCGCAGATTGCCAGTAAATGATTTATGCCTGTGAAAATAAATAAAAATGACGGTAGTGCCGTGCTGTCAAATAATTAGGCAATTCATTCTAATGGAGACCTGTCCCGTGTTTCAAGAGCCTAGGGGCACGAGACCTTCCGACCATAACTTCAAGAAGACGGCCTCATGAACGAGTCATCCATGGAGGCTGGACCAAGAGGATCGACCCAGGCTAACAGCTTCACGATGATGGGCTAGGCAGGAGGAGCCATGGCCCGAAGGCGGAAGCGAAGAGGTCATCAGTAATGAGTTAAGTGAACAGATATTTTGGCATGTGTTAGGGATAGTAAGGTTTTCGCAGATATATATTTGTTTCATTATGTAGATAAGATTCAGTTAAGCCCTTTTGGCAATAGTGTAATTTAGTTAAGATGATGGTTAAGCCCTTCAGGCAGCTGTGTAATACAGTTCCGATGTTAAGTAAGCCCATAAGGCAACATGATGATATAATCATTAGTTTGAGTAAGCCCTTACGGCGAGTAAGTAACTTACACAGGACAATTGCATGGTGTATTTGTATAGTTATAATTTATGGGAAATTTGGGAGCTAGGTGTAACATAGGATTGTTGTTAGTGATATTTTCCAGTTATTCTTTCTGCATGTTAACATAATCTGTTGCAACGTAAATGTCTTCAAAGGAAAGTTCTGATAACCTAAGACGGTGTCTGGGAAGATAGCAAAATGTTAGTTAATTTATGTCGAGATCTGCACGTTTTATTTTATGAATTTCAATAATTTGGGTGAGGCTGTGTATAAGCTGCAGCAACGTCGTAACAGTAAGGTTATCAAAATTTCCCGCAAAGTTTCTTTCACTATGCACTTGAGTTGAACCTGGGATGAGGTGTTGCGCCGTATGAAATATGCGCCCTAGCGTTTGTGATGAATTAGTGCGTGAGTGTACTGTGATTTAATGAGGTAGACCGCATACGCAGTCAGGCGAACGAATCTGTTGTATTTGTGAAAGTTAATGATCCCTTGTATTCGTCAGGCAATGGCCGAGAGAGCGTCTATATGCCTGTTTTGTAAGTGAGGAATACTAAGAGTCCTTGTCCCGTCAAGTTCGCATCAGCTGAGAGGAACTAGGTCGAGGAGGCGTGCTTAAGATTTTTTCTTCTAGTAGGGGAGAGCTACTCACACTACTCTGCAGGTCAACGACACAACCCACACCCAGCCAAGGGAACTTTTCGTCTTGGATGTCTGCATGTAAATTGTTATTATTGTTCTGTTTCTGTTGTGTTTTATTCCAGGTGATATATTTGATGTCTGTTCTTGTCATCCGTGTGTATGTTTATTTGTATTGTTCATGTGCATGTTCATTGTCCTACGCTTGTCGTTTAATAAGTGATGTAACACGCAAGTTACCAGGGGTCAAGAATACGTTTCTCATATATGTTTGTGGAACCGCGTCCACATTAAATTATGTGTTTTGGTAGATGTCAGTTAGTCCTGTGTTTTTGTACAGTTGTACGTAATTCCCGTATGTAAGGGATTTTTCTAGGGTTAATTATTGATCGGCGAAGCGTTACTAGTCCTAACACTACAATTTATTTCTTCTATGCCATCGTGTTGTACACCACGGGCTTGTACACAATCAGCTAAGATTCAAATGATGTAGTAACATTATGAAAACTTAACGTTTTCTATAATTCAAAGACTCAACGTTTTGTATAAGCAAAGATTCAACGTCTGTTTAACACAAGAAATTACTGTACGTTTTGTAATATCACAAAGATTCAATGTTTTGTTTATGTCATGGCCACTTCATGGCATCTATCGCACTGGATTTTAATGCATCGGGTTATGTTATAATGAGATTTCAATATTCCTTTTATTGTGCTTTCATGTATTAAATTGATTGATTTTAAGTTGTTTCTCATTTACGCAAATACAACGAAGAATTCCTGTCCATTTATATCCATAAGATCCTTTTAGTTATTAATGGGAGGGCACCGGTCCCTTTCCTACGATCTACGGCTGCTAGGCGGTGCATTCTGGACAGAAATAACAGGTAAGTTATCGAAACCCCAATATTTACTCGACTTATCCATTCACTTATGCCCTTATATTTATTGAATTATTTGTATGAGGATACTTATATCTCAAGAACTAAAGAAGTTTCAGACGTGAAAATTGATATTTGGAATCTTTTTTTAAAATAAAGAAATATGAATTATTCTGTTTCCGGAAAACCAAATTAAGGGGGCGAAAGAATTGAAAATTAGTTGAATTATTTGTATGAGGACACTTATATCCAAAAAACTAAAGTGTTACAGACGTGAATATTGATATTTGGAATCTCCTATACATATAAAGAAACACGCATTTTTGGGCGAAAGTCAACTTGGAGTGGGGGTGAAAAAGTGAGTAGAATGATTTTTATGAGGATACATATATCTCGAAAACTGAAGATGTTACAGTAATGATAATTGGTACTTGGAAGCTCCCTTATAAATAAAGAAACACGCAGTTTTTGTGGGAGGGAATCAACTTAACGGGGGTGAGGTTGAAAAAGGAGTTGAATATTTTTATGAGGATACATATATTTCAAAAGCTGAAGATGTTACAGACATGAAAATTTGTTTTTGGAAACTTCTTTCAGAGTAAGGAAACACGTATTATTTTGTTCTTGTAAAATCCACTTAAGGGGGGGGGGTGGATGAATTGAAAAACTAGTTTAATTCTTTGTATTCGTTTATCACTTATTCCTCAGAAACGAAAGATGTTACAAGCGTGAAAATTGGTATTTGGAATCTCCTTTAAAAATAAAGGAACATGTATTCTTTCGTCACAGTTTATCACATGTCCCACTTTTCGCGAACAGTCTACGCTGGCGTTCTAATAGTGGCAAGTTTCAGAACTAGAATGACCCGACTACAGACAACGATGAACACGGTTCTACCGTTTTCAATTAAGAGTGGACACTCCTCATTTGTATCGGCTCCTCAGATCAGGGATCGATCAGCTGGAATACTATAATGAGCCAGTGTGTTACTTACCAGCAGTATCAGAAAATGTATGAAACAGAGAAATGGCATGGTAGAGAAGAAAGTTATCTAGACATGATATAGACTTTTGGGCTTATGCCGTGTCAAGAAAATAAGGTGAAATTCTTTAAGTTTCGCGGTGAACTTTGCTTTGCGTCAACAGAAGAAAATCTAGACTGTCCACGAGAAAGGCTTCTCAAACAAAGAGGTGTTTGAATTTAGACGTTGTAGGCCCTAATAGAAGTGGAAATGGTACGTTTATTCGTCACCAGATGGCCCCCCTGACGCGGTACAGCGCTAGTGTTGGAAGCGGAAGCTGACGGCACCATCAGAATCAGTCTGAGAAGGTCACATAACATACAATAACATGTGTACGCACATATGGAGGTATGAAATTGACACAAGCCTGGAATTAAACATCTAGCGATGAGGAACGTACGAGTTTGGAAAACACCGACACGAAATTATAGTGAAGGGATAGGGAAGGGAACTACCTACGTAAATCCTTAATGGCTAGCAACCAGGTATTACTTAATTCATAACCAGTGTCCCTGTTAAAATTGTTAGCACTTCTACGTATTTCCACAGCTTCCATTATAATCCTGGACCTGTAGTGTCTAGTGTGGGTAAAAGCACGAGCATCTTGGAACATGACATCATGACCCGACGATAGAGCGTGCTCAGCTATTGCTGATTCGTCTGGCTGGTTGAGACGAACATTACGTTCATGTTCATTGATACGAGTACCAAGGGACCGGAATGTTTGGCCAATGTACACCTTACCGTAAGTACAGGAAATTTCGTATACCCCAGGATGTAAAAATGGGAACAATTTGTACATGGTTTTACCCAGACTGTGAGCAATGTTAGTGACGGTGCCAATCATGACTTTTATATTTTGTTTGCGGACAACCTTGGCAATTCGGTCTGTGGTCGGGTCATGAGGTAATGTTCCAAGATGCGCGTGCTCTTACCCACACTGGACACTACAGGTCCAGGATTATACGGTAAGCTGCGGAAATACGTAGAAATCCTAACCATTTTAACAGGGACACTGGCTATCAATTAAGTAATACCTAGTTGCCAGCCATTAAGGATTTACGTAGATAGTTCCCTTCCCTATCCCTTCACTATTGTTATTTTGTTTCGGTGTTTTCCAAATTCGTACGTTCCTCATCGCCAGATGTTTCATTCCAGGCTTGTGTCATATGTGCGTATACATGATATTTTATGCTATGTGACCCTCTTAGACTGATTCTGATGGTTTCGTCAGCTTCCGCTTCGAATGCTAGCGCTGTACCGCGTCCAGGCAGCCATGTGCTGACGAATGAACGTACCATTTCCACTTATATTACAACGTCTAAATTCAAACACCTCATAGTTTGGGAAGCCTTTCTCGTGGACAGTCGATATTTCCTTCTGATGACGAGAGTAAAGTTCTCTGCGAAACGTAAATAATTTCACCCTATTTTCTTGACACGGCATAAGCCCAAAAGCCTATATCATCTCTGTAAATACGGGCCGTGAAAGCATCAATGGCAAAAAGAAAGTTATCTAACTCCGCAGCTATTTCACGCCAATATTCAGACAGGCTGTTAAACACGGTATGCAGCATTAATACCATCTATCGGAGATGAGTGGCAGCATAAGAGTTGTTGATCATTCGATATTGTAGGTCTTCACACTTAGTTTACCGCCGAATCTGAAAAATCAGTATTATCATACTGGTAGTCGGTACGGTAAAACTGAATAAAACATAAATGATTGGAAATTATATTCTCTATAACTCTTGTTATGTAGGGACTAGTACTTTTCGGTAGGGCCAATAACATGGGTATTTAAAAATGAAATTTTAGACGCCTTCCCCTAAAATACCGTTTCGTCCAGGGATAATAAATTAATTTATAGCCTAGACTCTAGTCTCTTATTCCCCGACTGTACATACAGATTTTCATTTAATTCTGTTTACCAATTTTCTTGTGGCTTGGCGTTGATATGGACTTAGCAACAAAAATCGAAATTCATGAATAGCTCTGTTATCATAGCCGGTGCGGTAAAAATGTATTTATGACATAACAGATTGGAAATTTAATTCTATATAACTTTAGTTGTGTAGTATTTATCGATATGACCACTAATGGCATAGATATTTGAAAATTACATTTTAGGAGTTAAGATGGGAATGCAGATTAACGCAAATATATGTATTAATTATGTTCAGGAAATATGGATCCTTGGCTGAATGGTCAGCATACTGGCCTTCAGTTAGAGGGCGCCGGCTTCAACTCCCGACCAGGCCGAGGATCTTACCTGCATATAATTAATTGTCCGTCTCCTCCACTTGTCTTCATATTCACAGAACACATCATGCCACTGACCACCACAGAAACATGCATGAATGAATACATCCCTGCACATAAGTTTCGTGTCAAGAAAGACATTTGGCCGTAAAACTGGACCACAATAAAGCCGGGAATAAGAACTTACGCTTAGTAGGTTTTATAAAAAATGAGTTTATGTTAGGTTAAATGGCAGAACCTTAAATACTCACTCTCCTACTGGGACGTTGCAGAGGGATGCCCACCATGCCATAATCTGGAGGATCACAAGTAAGAATTACTATCCTTGCCTCAATTTACGTTGGCACTTATTTCATATTATTGGCGTGGTGAATTCAGGAGCTTTCTTTCGTCATCGATTGTCATACGAAAGTCATTGACTTTGTCTAGAAACATCGAATGAATCCTGCTGTTCCATGCGCTACCTTTCTTGGGAAGTGTACAAGTACCAATTATGGAAATGAAAAATGGGAAGGACGTATACATTACGTAAAAAGCATGCTAATTTTATTGTGTATGCTATTCTTATCAAATTTTGTTAAAGCAGATATTTTTGTTCTTCAGTTTGTATATATGCCAACGACCGTAGCCGTGTTGAAACACCGGATCCCGTGAGATCTCCGAAGTCAAGCATCATTGGGCGTGGTCAAGATTTGGATGGGGTGCCACGCGCTGTTGGTGGGTGGTAAGGTAATAGAGGAGCGGAAAGGAAGTAGCCACTGTACCGTACGTAAACTCCGGCTCAGGCACACCTCTGCGGAGATTCAGACCTGCCTTCGGGCAGAATACACCTTTACCCTTATCCTTTAGTTTGTATATATAGATCTCTACCAAATTATTCAGTTGTTGGATGTGTAGGCCTAATTGCATGTTCCTACCAATTTAATCCTTAAAACTGGGTATTAGGCAAGACCCAACAATGGAATAGCAGATTTTCAGTTTATGTGCGCGGCCCCTGACAAGATGTCCTCACTCTATTATTTATAATAATAGATACCTTGGTGACCTCCGGTACCCATTTATTTCAACTGTCAGAATATTGTGATTCTTAATGTGTGGCTATGTGGGCTGTAGTATAACATGCCGGAAAACTGCATGAAAGTAGCAGGTTGAATTATATTTCTCGCTGGAAATTATTATACTAATCAAAACTTTGTATTACCTATGGTTATTAATTTTATTTTGAAATACGCTAAAAATTAAAAACGGTTCTGATTTTTTGGTGTGTTTACATAGAAACTGAGGACTTCGAGCAAAACTAAATGCGTCATAATCATATGTGACACATTATCTTTATCATCATCATAAAACCCCTCCAGCGTGCCGGGCATAGAACCTACTAAGCATAATTTTTTTCTTCCTGGCATTATTATGGATTTGGTCCATTTATACTAATGCATGTTTCTGTGGTCATATCAGATGCTTGTTCTAGGTTTGTTTTCTTAACTTTTAAATGAAAGTCCAGCGTACGCTGATGAAGACACTTTAATATAATTTATCTTGTAGTAGTTAAACAGCATTTCTGTACTCATGAAAGTTTCTTGGGTAGTGAGTTTTAATTTGAAAACTGACAAACATTTTTCTCTTACATTCTCTTATGAAAGCAAACCTAGAACGAGCATATGATATTATTATTATTATCACCATAATTCCCTGCCCGGCACGCTGGAGGGGTTTTGTGATGATGGTGTCACATATGTTTATAACGCATTTAGTTTTACTCAAAATCCATCAGTTTCTAGGTAAACACACCTAAACAAGGGCCTCCCCAAACAACCAGAATTGTCATGTAGAATGTCAAGATGATTAGAGTCACTTTTGATAGTTTCAAATCCTTCTACATATTTACTGGTTAGTGGGTTTAGAGCATAAAATAACGCTTCTAATTTGGTATCTCTTTAAAATGCCACTGACTTAGTACATCTCTTGAGTTCTCTATGAGTAATGTTTTGGAGGATACTTCACTTTTATGAAAAATGTTGCTCTTAAAATTAAAATTAACAAATTGTACCCATTCGGTTGAGCATGAATGCGAATCAACAAAATTGCCGACAATCTTCAACAACACTAGGATTTTTGGAAAACCAGGCGTTTATAAATGTAAGCATTTAATAAATTGGAGTTGAAATACAGTAAATACTAATTTCATTCACAGTACTGTGCAAATTGATTTCAATCGGGAGTCAGTGGTGAGAAAGGAAGCATTTTTGGCCAGACAACGATGGCGAAGATTATTCAACACTACCCTACTCGGAACGTGGGAGGGGTTCTAGGATGATGATGATGTATCACATATGTTTATAACTTATTTAGGTAGTGGTGTGAATTAGTAATGTCTTAGTCTATCTACACCACTTCAACTCATGTAAGTGATCTTTTTTCAAAACGCGGGTATTTTCGAAGTCTCTACATTAAATATTTGTTAGTAATTCAAAATGAACTTGCATTCTATTTATACCCCCTTATACAGTCTGTACTACTGCGCTTGTTTAATGAACACTTTTCCTTGCAGAAAATTTCTAGGATACTGCAAAATTAAAAATCAATTATATTATAATATTAATAAATCAGGAAAGAGTGAGTGGTGTGAAATAATGGGCTATATCAAATTTGTTACTTTCATTGACCTTTCTCAGTCTCATCCTTGGCTTTGACAATATGAAAGTGACTGAGGTATGAGTGATGCTAGTAATACCGTTCCTTATGCAGCCAGTTATGAATGGTGTGAAAATATCGCTCATAGGGTCGGTTGGTGCATGAATTTCAGTGGGCTTGGCGGACTGATATGTAATAGCAATGGCTGGCTCGGTGAGGAAAGCAACGGGAAACTGCCTCAATCCTCATTTCCCTAGTACGCCTCTTCAGTGACGCCTAGGCTATTTATGACAGCGTTGGCGGAGCTGCAGAGGATCAAACCAGCCTTCGGGCTGAATACCCAACATACGCATACGTGAGTTTTATACAGAAAAGTAATTTAAATATTATTACTTTAGTATTAAGAACTATTTCCAACCATTTATGGTAGAGAATAGACGTTTACTTGGTTCCTATGTTAAAACCTAGAAAATAAAAAAACATAGTCACTCAGTAGAATAAACGTAATGTTTCTACCACTTTCCATGGTTCAGCGAGATAGAATCTTACAAAAGTGCATTATCATTCTGAGTTTTGAAATATTATTTATTACATTCTTTCATATGATCTAAACATCAAGTACAATGCATACACTTTTCGAAAGCTACTATTCTAACTTTTATACAGGACTATGTACAGCTTACTAATAAGTTCATTAACTAAACAACAAAAGCACATCAACTGTTCAAGTAAGTTTGGAAATCAATTATTACAATATTCCTCTGTTACATTAAGCGATTTCATTTTCGTTACTTCCTGAATGACCTATTTTATAAGTTATCGTTATTTATGGCATATTTATTTCATACTCACCGAAACAGGCAACGTATAAAATGTAATAATTAATTCTCAAGTACATATCTCATTTGTGCATATCACTCGTAAAGTACTTTTAGAGAAAAATAGATTTCAAATAGAAAAGGATATTCGGTGAATGATCAAAATGTAGAAGAAACTTGAAATTTACGACGCACACACGTATAAACGATTACTTTTGAGCACCGTCACTTTTATATGACCTTTAGTAGAAGAACTATCAGTTAAAAGCTTCAGAGTCTGATCTTCAAATCTAGTATTTATGGTACTATATGTTTAAAATGTATATAGTTTTCTGTCTTGTATGAAATGAAACTATACTTTCAAATTAGATGAGAAAGAGTTAATCTCACTTCATGAACTTGTTCATAAGATATTTGAACATGAATCAGAGACAATCGATTTCTTCGTAGGGCAAGTGAGTAGAAAAACGAAATAAACACAGTGTCATTCTACTTTAGACTTGCTGTTAATTTGGGGGTTTTAAACAGAAATTGATGAATTTGATGTGCTCTTGCTGCAGTTTTCCTGAATGTTACATGTCACTTGGGTACCTAATAGATATAATTGTCGCTGGTGATGAACGTGCAGTCCTTAAAATGGACAATCTTAATAATTAAACAGACTAATTACTCAAAAAATTTCCTTCAAAAATGATGGTATTCAATATAAATATCAGCCTTCGAAGCTAATGAATACTATCTTCGTTTGTTCACTTTCTTTATACCTTCCACAACTTCCTCCAAATTCCTACGTTTCCGTCCAGTTACTTTCGTGTCGATTACTGGATTACTTACAACGGAATTTGGTGTAAGTAATGGACAGCGTGGAAGAAAGTTAGCGCGAATCCCGTGAAACTGTGGAAACCTCGTCCTGTCCGTGTATGCAGCAGGGGCATACATGGGTATCCGAGGTTCTTGCCCAACACCTTCAATCAATGGAAACCTTACAGGGTAGCGTTGAAGTACAAATGGCTTTGCAGGTCCGTATACCCAAGGTGGTCGTAAACCTGGAGGCGGTCGTTGGCCAACAGGGTACGTATTCCTCCATACAGGACCAGGAAACATGAACCAAAGATTGTTTCGTGGAGGTGGAGGATATCCTGGAAAATACGGACCGAAGACCGTAGGCCAAGGAACTTGAGTTAAAGTTGGTGGAGTAGGCTGACGTTCGTTCTGAATAGGTTGTACCTTTTCATTGACAGTATTATTTTTTATAAATGGATCAAGTATCACTGGTCCAATTGGTTTCTGTTCTTTCCTCTCTGGGACGGTTGGAATTTCAAGGGGTACCTTCAAGGGATGTGTCTGGACATTATTTGTGTTCGAAGACTCTTCTTTCTTCTCAGCAACCTTGGTGGATATAACTTCCGGAGTCAGATGTGGTGGACTGTCATGGCGAACAGATTTCTGGGAGGATGGTTTCTGTTTGCGTGAAGGACGATGAGTATCAGGCTTTTTCAGCCTTTTTCGAGGCCTTTTATTTTTTATCAATGTAGCAGGAGTGTCTCGATCTAGGTCTCTTATTCTTTTTAGTGCTACACGATGGAGAAAGTACAAATGATCGGTTGATACTGGACTAAAATACGGAGGTTTGGCACGATAGAGGTCAGCAATAGTTGGCATATAAGGGTCATGTAACTCAGTATCAGAGGCTGGTGATGAATCATGTTCATCTTCATCAGCGATTCCCATTTTAATTAAGTTCTCCAGCGACCATGCTAGACCTTCGTAAACTTGAAGGTCTATTAATCCGTGGATTTTCTCACGAGTTGCAGTTTTCTCTTCTACATCATTGCCTTTCTCTAAATGCTCCAGTGATACTTCTTCCCTGACATCACGGTCAGTTTTACATTCTTCGTCCATGCGTAACTTTATGTTATTTCCACTTGACATATCAGTAGAATGTTCTACAACGCTTAATGGATTTTCTGCTTTATTTTCACGTATCCCACTAAGTTGGAATTCGTCATTCTTGCGTGAGATTTCTTTGTTAACGTCAACGACGTTAGGCATACGATCTTCGTGACTATCAGAATCGTACGTAGTCGGGCGTATATCTATTTTTACACTGCCTGAATTAATTTCTTTGCCATCAGTCCTTCCACGGACGTTGTATTTACACGTGTAATGTGTAGAAACAGGTGTACCCCTGTTTGCAGACTTACAGTCTTGTCTTTCATGACAGAGTAGATTTTCGGAGACATATTTTGTGCAGTGCTGAATGTTTAAATTCATACCTGCTTGTATTGGAACGAAATTATGGTTTCCATCCCCTATGCACTTGTTCCGTAATTGGCTGGATTTCTGGATAGAGTGAAAGGGGTTTCTAACACGAGTTTCCCCTACATTATCACTTCGTAACACTCCGCACGACCCAGAATTCCTGAAGGCCTTTCCGTAGTATCTATTTGTAGAATCTACGTATTCCTTACTAATATCCTTACCATATTCTTGAACAACATCTACTTTCGTAAGGTCATAGTGACTTCTGTCGCTGTTAGCGTCGTACTGATATTTTCTTTGAAAGCCATGTTGATTATCTAGTACATTACAGTTAGGAGTTTTATTAAATGATTTGTAAGGAATAGTTTGATTCCGCTCATCATCTATTTCACTAAATGTCCTACTCTCGAAGTGTTGCCTCTCATGAGTACTACTGGGGGAAAATGCAGTTACGTTGCTTTTTAGGACACTCCTCCGCTGGGAGGAACAATTGTCTGGTTTAGATTCTATATCTCTGTACAGCACATCACATCGGGTAAGTTGCGGGGAGTCTGAATAGTTATCACTCGGCTTCTGTCTTTGTTTTAGAGATGTATACTGCAGATTTCCCCTGGATGGCTTGTTTGCAACTAAATATGTTTGTTCAATATTTCCGTAATTCATATCCTGACACGTTTGTGACATTGTTTCTTTCAGCACATATGAAACACCTCTATTTATCTTGACAAATGTATCATTAGGTTTATATTTTCCATTTTTCAGCTGATTTTCATTTAAAGGAAAGTCAGGATATCCACTGACATAATTATGACTAGCCTGACAAAGTTGAGCATTGGACTCACTTCTCCCTGTCACATGTTTGGGATGTTTAGTGCCCGTGTCCGCTGAACATTCTAGAGGAATATTCGCATTCACTACTTCCATTTCTAGACTTCTTTCGTGTAATGTGTTACCATCAGATTTAGTTGGTATGTTACCACAAACTCCAGGAATTACACTATGATCGCTGACACTGCATCCTAAAGTATTAAACTCGTTTCTTACAGTCACATCTGATATCACTTCTTCTACAAGAGGAACATCCATGAAATTTGCCACAGTTAATGTGTCGCTGCCGACATCAATTTGACCTTTTACGCTATTGACGACATCCGAAATTCTGCACTCATTGTTCATTTCAACACTGGACTGCCCTAGAGGCATACCTCTGAATTCTGACGTATTTTGTGTTGAGTCACCTCCATACCGAAGTGAATTATTACCACAAACCGTACGTGTTGGTTGACTGTCCCCTATGTTCGGATAACGACACGAGTTATTCTCTAAAAAAACACCATTGTTATGATTCTTCATTAAATAATATGCGTTCAATAATTCTTGAGCTCTTAGTGGTGGAGTGACGTCATTTTGCGCACGAGTGGATGGGGCCTTGGCAATTCCAGGTTTCGCACAAATCTTATAGAACCAGTCACGCTGCCTTTGATCAATATCAGCAGATGCCATATCATAAGCAAATCTAGCTCCCTGATCTCGATTCATAGTATGCAAGCTTGGTGCTGGTACACCTAAAAACGTATTTCCTGAGGATGTTGAAGCCGCTAAATGTTCAGGAACACTCCGTCTCTCGCCGCACTGATCATAAGCGTACATACTCTCCACTTTTCGTGGATTATTGTCTGAAGTTACACTACACTGTTTGTGCAGAGAGTATGTATTTCCTTCCTTCATTGTGGGAATTGAGCAATCACCAATGTGTTCGTTGTACTTTGGACGATCACGATAAATTTCAATGTATGTCGTGCTTTCACTGCATACTTCCGTTCGCTTTCCTGTAACTTGAACTTCTTGAAGAGCACGATCAACTTCTGCAACTGAAAATAAGACACAAAAATATTATAATATTTAATTTGTAATGTATTTTTCTTCAAATTTGTCTCCAAATGAACAGAATATTATAGGTTTCAAAATGGTGTAATTTTTTAAACAAACTGAAACATGTTATATAATCACCTACGTGAAATAACTGAGGGAGTTCCTGCATAAAACTTGATCTCCCTCTCTTCATGTCCAAACAATTCACATACATTTCGTTTGTCATCCCCTCTGTCCATTATTCCTCTCAATGTTATTGGGTTACCTGAAAAATCACAATAACCACCATTAAAATATTAATCGAAAGACATCTTAATGCATAGCCCTCATGTTACAGGCAGATATGTCCAAATGACATAAACATGTATTTCACACACCCTTCAAACGTCATTCAAGAGACACGGTTTACAGAAAATACTGTTAAATTACCATTTTTCAACGTTATGATCATTAGAAATTAATGAAATACAGCAATTGTGCTTGAGAAATAAGGAACTCAAGATAGCTGTAATTTATATTTTCTTAAATTCAAACACCCCTCACGGTTGATACATAAAATAACATTAACCAAACCTTTCGTAGATTTGGGCGCCGGAATTCAAATTTTATAGGGCATAAAAATTTCTCTTCTCACCAGGGGTGTACTAAATGTTGCGTTCGGGTGCATCTAAATCCGGCCCTACTAACCCCTCGAAGATAAATAGAAGTGTGTAAAAGTTCGGATCTGTAGCTAGGTTGCTCTCCTGAAATAACTGCCAAAAATAAATAAATAAATAAATAAATAAATAAATAAATAAATAAATAAATAAATAAATAAATAAATAAATAAATAAATAAATAAACTATTTATATTCTGCCATAATAGTATTTACGTATTCACATATCGCCAACATAAGCACAAAACAAAGGTATCAATAGGTCCTACTTAAATTTACAAAATACTGGGAAGTTCCAACTGTAACTTTAATCAAGTACAACACAGTTAATCCTGCAGTTAAAGTGCATGGAAAAATACACTCATCTTCTTTCGTCAAGGTGATGGCGATTTATTACCATTTGTAGTAATCGACATATAACGACGAAGAAGTTCTAAAACAACTGACTTCAGTGAATTTGTGTAATCATACATAAGTCTCGGAGATCATACTACCGACATACGGTATTCTGACACAATAACATTTCCAGTAATGTACCTTACAATCACACACTGATTTTAACACTGTTTTAAAGATACCGTTCACTTTGCAAAAACGAGGCGTCTTCTGCTCAAAACTCATCTAGGCCATAAAATCAGACCGCATACTCCAATTACCCGTAAATACGAGGGCCATAAGTTAGTGATAATATTGATAGAACGCAATATTTAATAAACTAACAAGTACAATTGCATTAAATTACTTCAATGTTAACACATTTTGCCAAACAACGGGAAGCCGTTGGGGAACGTTGACAAGACGTTCTCTGTTGATGACAGAGACGGAGCGCCCTAGTGCGCGGAGTACAGATGCCACGTCAGGAAATAGATGGCCTCGGAAGGAAGGGTTCCTTCAACTTCGGAAACAGGTCGAAGTCACAAGGACTCATATCTGGTGAGTACGGAGTGTTCCAGGACCTCCCAATGTCACCATGTCACTGTTTGCGACATAATAACGTGCGTTGTCATGCAACACGATAGGGCGATCTTCTCGCAATAAACGTGAACGTTTGCGCCGCCTAGCCGGATGCAGATGTCGCTTCAGAAATCGGCGATAGCAGTCGCTGTTGACGGTTTGTCCATCAGGCACAGCATGGCTTAGAATAATTCCCTCCTAGTCGTATACCACAATCAACATACCAGTAAGCTTCACCCGACTGGGTTCCTGTCGAAATTTCTGTGGAAGTGGCGAACTTGGGTGACGCCATTCATTCGATTGACGACTTAATTCAGGTTCGTACGCTCGTACCCATGTCTCATCAATGGCGACAATACGCTGCAGAGATGCGCCTCGTTCGTTGCGGTATCTGTCCAGCTGGATGCATGCCAGTGCATACCGGTGCCATTTCTGTACGTCGATGAGTTGACTTGGAATCGAATGGGACTCAATTTTCCTCGTGCTAAGACATTTCGTTAGTGTGTGTCACACCGTTTGATGACTGAGACCAACCTCTGCGGATAATTCCCAGACAGTTCATCGATGGTCTACGGCAGGGCTCCTCAAACGTCCAAAATATCACGCGTGCAAACCTAGGCGCGCAGAGGCTCCGTGCACTGTGCATCAGTCGGACTCGGCTCACCTCGACTTGACTCGGATGGTGTAGTCGGCTGAGAGCGACGAAGCGTTCGCTGATAAACGGACGGCTTGTTTATCAGTGAAATGGATAAGCGCAATAAAACAAAATAGTGGAGCAACCTGTTTCGAAGAAAGCAAAGACTTCCGAAAGTTCATTTCAATCGAAATGGGAACGTTCGTATTTTTTCGTCAGTCGTGACGATAAAGCCAAATGTTTAATCGGAGGGACAATAATTACGTGATTATCAAAAATACATATTTTTCAATACAAATCTTTGCCCGAATTCTACCACAATTTGTCGGAGGAAGATTCTTCTAATCTGCATTGAGAAGCACCTATGTTTAGGTCCACATGCATGTGTTAAAGTTATTTTTCTATTTTGACTTGTACGAAAACTATATTGCATTCGAGTATTTCTGATAATAATTTAAAGAACGCTCTCAGAATTGCTGTCAGCAGATTCTTGTTCCAGACATTACTGGTATAATTGCAAAGAAAAAGAAAAAGAAAAAGAAAAAGGAGAGTTTGAGAAGATAAATTGTTTGTTCAAACAAAAGTGAAGGAAGAGATTTTTAACACAGGTAACCTTGTCCCGTACAACAGAGTGTCTCCGCTCACCGCACGTAAACATTTCGCAGTGAGGGGAGAAATAACGGGGACAGTAAGGAAGGCGGAGTCAGGCCGAACGGGTGAGACAGATGTAGGAAAAGAGGAGTGGGGATCTACACTCTGGTCAAATAGTGAAGTCGTCTCCTGCACCTTGCGCCGTGCAGTGCTCCGTGGTCTACGGGAACGAGACCACTCAGCACAAAACGCCTTGACCGATCTTATACGGTAATGCATTCTCTCCACAGACTTCGTGTAATCCTCGATAACATTCTGATGGATTTTTGCCACAGGCAATGTTGATCACCTTTCCAATACATGCTTTAGAGTAGTGAAATCGACACTCTTTATTTCAATGCCACACAGCAACAACACTCCCAACTGGGTGTCCATCAAATGCACACTATACACGACAACAGCGCCACCTGACCGCTTCCATAACCTATTTGTGCATGCCCGATTTCCTGCGAGTGTCTGGACTACGCTGTCACTACTTTATTTATAGCCACCGGGCGAGTTTGCCGTGTGGTTAGGAGCGCACAGCTGTGAGCTCGCATCCGGGAGATAGTGGGTTCGAATCCCACTGTCGGCAGCCCTGAAGATGGTTTTCCGTGGTTTCCCATTTTCACACCAGGCAAATGCTGGGGCTGTACCTTAATTAACGCCACGACCGCTTCCTTCCCATTCCTAGGCCTTTCCTGTCCCATCGTCACCATAAGACCTATCTGTGTCGGAGCGACGGAAAGCAAGTAGCATTATTATTATTATTATTATTATTATTATTATTATTATTATTATTTATAGCTCTCATAGATTTCTCTGTAACGACACAAAGCTCGCCTGTGTAAGTGGAGTTACAAGCAATAAGTATAGCAATTCAACAACACATAAAAAATATTTTAGCACGCCATTCCTCTGGTTGATACATGTTCTCATAACTGCTGGTACGTGACACATTGGTCCATCTTTGTATTTCAGCTATTCGATCCTTGGTATGAGGAATGGGGAGCGTATACACTTAACGGAAATCGGCAGAACAGTGTTCGCCGTCGTCTGTGGCCGGGCTATTCCACCTCTAGAACTTGGCATTGTTAGAACGCCATTGTAGTACTGTTCGTGAAAAGTGAGAAACTGTGCCGTTTTTTCATTTGATCGAGTATTTCATATGATAGCATTGCTTTTGAAAACGATAATCCTGTCAGTTAATACTGTATTCTGACAAGAATATTGACGTCATTGTAATGATCTACATCGAGTTCATTTTAATGTTTGTCTGTGCCTGTTACGGGGAGATGGATGGGTGGATTTTAATTAAACTTTGTATTTCTGTTTAGATTAAGGTCGAGGATTATTTTACCTGAAAGTTGTTCAAAAAACGTGCGCCCCTCTCGATTAATACGATATGTGGTTGTGTCAGACTAGCCTATGTTATTCTTCTTGCATGCCCACGGCAGGGTTGGGCACGATGAGCACCGAGGAATAAATAACCAGAAAATATAACACATACACAGGCAGAAAGATATCGAAAATGAAAACAAAAGCTCAGTGGAAGCTCAAATCTACCAGAGGTAACGGCCGGGGCAATAAATAAATACTTACCTATCATAGTTTGAGCGGACCGGGTCGAAAATGACCAGAAACAAAAGTCATGACCTGAACTTGAGCCTATTAAATCAAAAGGGTAAAATTTAAAAGGCTACCCCTCCTTCTCCTACAATAACAACTCTCAGTAGGAAACAAAGAGTTTATTAAATAAATATTATATCAAAATTATATCAATGGCCACACGAAAATCAGAAATAAATAAAATAATGAAAGAAAACCGGCCCTTGTCGTGTCCTCCCAGGGACTTGAACCCAGGACTGCTGTTCCCTCCGAGGATCGAACCCAGAGAACGTAGGAGGAATAGCTGTACCTGATGTATTAGGAATTAGCCTGTCATAAGAGGCTAGGAGTCAGGTATAAGCATACCTAATGGGCGTACCTGATAATAATTAAAAGATGTAAAATAATTATATTCATGGAACTGAATAGTCAGTTAAGAGTGGAAATCATGTTGCTTGCATGTTAGGAAATCTTGAGTAACAGAGAAGTTTGTCATAGGACGTGAGTCATGTTGACCAGGGCATGGTTCAACCGCATAGACGCAGTAAGAATATACTAGAAGGGTCTCTTGGATACAGGCCTCTGATTGGCCAGAATCACGGAAAGTGAGGCAGTCACGTACGCAGGTTACGACAAGCTTCGAGAATATTGGGCGTTGGCCCCGGAGGCTATATAAAGGCAAGGAAGCCATTAGTCAGGGCTTCTACTATTCACTTCGCGGACCAGTTGTCAGCAGAATCCCTGCCGGTCGGTAGGACGATTACGCAATCAGTAATAATAATAATTATTATTATATACTTCAACAGACGACTAGTAGACAGACTTCTCGCTCAAGACTTGCCAACATAAGTCTTTATTTTATATTGTACATAGTGTACATATTGTAGTCAACCTTCAGTATAAGAATATATTAACTTCTTGGGAATCCACTTCGTCTTCCTCCTGATCTGCACCTTAGTTGAAACATCCCAACCTATACGTTCCAACCGCTCGGGAACGATCCAAACAACCTTCCAACCAATCTGACCTTTCCTAAGAGCTCACCTATAAGCTCAAATCCTGTCTGTCACGACACCCTGATTGAATCAATGCATAGGCCTAATAAACTATTTACTACCTAATGTTATGACGGACAGTGCATAGTCGCACAAAGCAAGGCTCCTTATTAAAGTTAAGTTTGCAGGTGTACTTTTTCAGTGTAAACGATATGTGACGCTGATACTTTTCCCTATACAGAAATGTTAGGGACGTATTACGTGTGCTTCACATCTACCAGCAGACAAAAACATTATGCCGCGCAAAATGAAGCAAATACCGATGGTGAAACAAGCCGTCCAGAACGCGCTGTGTAGCAAGGATATCTTGAGCACGCTTTCCAACCTAATACAGGAGCAAGTGACAAAGGTAGTAGTAGAACAATTGCGGGAGTCTATAAAATTCAATGCAAAGGTAATTGGAGACTTGCGGACTGCTCTCGAATATAGGGACAAAGTCATAAAGAGACTAGAGTCCCAGTTACATGAGAAGACCGACGATCTGGAACAGTACACGAGGCGCCAGTGCTTGCGAGTGTTTTGTGTAGCCGAGTTCGCACATGAGAGCACGGACGATATCACTTTAAATATTGCCGAGGAAATTGGGGTCGATCTCAGTCTAGAAGACATTGATATGTCACGCAGGGTAGGGAAAAGGGAACGCAGTCGTCCGAGACCAATAATAGTGAAGTTTGTGTCGTATCTAAAGAGGAACGCAATGTTCACAAACAAGAAAAACCTGAAGGGAACAAATCAATCAATCAATCAATCAATCAATCAATCAATCAATCAATCAATCAATCAATCAATCAATCAATCAATCAATCAATCAATACTGATCTGCATTTAGGGCAGTCGCCCTGGTGGAAGATTCCATTTCTGTTGTTTTCATAGCCTTTTCTTAAATGATTTTAAAGAAATTGGAAATTTATTGAACATCTCCCTTGGTAAGTTATTCCATCCCTAACTCCACTTCCTATAAATGAATATCTGCCCCAATTTGTCCTCTTGAATTCCAACTTTATCTTCACATTGTGATCTTTCCTCCTATTAAAGACACCGCTCAAACTTATTCGTCTACTAATGTCATTCCACACCATCTCTCCGCTGACAGCTCGGAACATACCACTTATAATACCAAAATAGAGCACCTCGTCTTCTTTCTCCCAAGTCTTTCCAGGCCAAACATTGCAACATTTTTGTAACACTACTCTTTTGTCGGAAATCACCCAGAACAAATCGAGCTGCTTTTCTTCTTTGTTTCGAATCTCTTTATCCCAGAAGTCTCCCATTCTTATTCTATCTAACATTATTTTCACCTTGGTTACTCAATAATCATCGTATAAATGTTTCATGTAGTGTTATATTCTAAATTTAGTATTTCCCTCCCATTTTAAATCTTAGCCAATATTTAGTTACTTTTTTAAGCTATATCTAGTTGTATTCTTATATCTTCATATAGAATTCTAACTCCACTATTAGCTGTACATTCTGGTAGCCCCATTATTATTTTGCAGAACTTAATATCTATTACCTCTAGTTCCTTACTACCTTCTTCAATGCCCTATATTTCTGCTCCATACAATGTTCTGGATTTTACAAGTGAATTTAGAACATTTTTCTGCAGTTCATATTCAGTATTTCGCATCTTCCTCTCCAAACATCTCATGCTAGATAAAGCTACCACTCCTATCATTTTTTCGTCTTCTTTGTTCTTACCAATTACAATTAGATGCTAATATTATTACATTATGTGACTGCCAGATTTGGTTAGCTAATGATGTAAGGCCTATAACAGATTTTTTTAGCAGGTTTCATATTTTTCATGCATTCATGTTTTCTTTCCCCCATTGCTAGGCCATAGGTCAGTCGTGGTTCATGAAGTTTCGTGATGGGGGTTCATGCACTAACTTACAAAATATACAACATTGATATACGTTACTATAACATTTTTCCCCCATGGATATTAACTCGTTCTAAGGTAAAATGATCATAAAATTAAGCCATATGGGTAAAATAATTATACACCTAAGCCAGAAAAAAGAAAAAGAAATAGAAGTCAATGATGCTGCTACTGAATGTCTGGATCAAAAATAAAGATGAGGTTTGATTATTATAATCTACAAAACAATTTAACTTCACAAGACTGGTCCTGAGAAATTTTCAGAAGTGGAAGCGGCATTCCATATGCCTGGATTTCAAGTACAAACAAAACTATCCGAGAAGATCTCAGGTGGTGATTATTGTTTTAAGAGGGAGTACAACTGGGCAACCATCCTCTATATAACACTAACCAGAGGGAAAAAATGGAAGGGATCCGACACTTCGAAAAATGAAGATATCGGCTATAGGACTACAAGGGCCACGAAGCGCGTGAAAATGAAAGACTCCCTAGCCCTCGCAAACCTAATAGCGTCGGGGTCGGAAAAGAACAAGAGTTGACCAAGGGAGGTCGGATAGGATAGATGAAAGTGAGGAGCCTGGCACAAGTAAGTGCAAGCAATGCCAGAACTCAGCTGAGGGCCCCATGGTCGCCAACCACGCTCTAAAGTTCAGAGCTCCTGGGGCTCCCGAGAAGATCTCACTCTCCTGTGACTACAGCTTCTCCAGGAGGCAATTTTGAAGTACAGTGTGAAAAATACGTGGTCGAAGGACGGGACGGTGATAGTGAAACGAGGTGTCAGGAAAATTTGGGTCACAAATCGCCAAGAACTGAACAGTATTAGTTAATCATTAGCCTAAGCTAAAAGTAGGTGAAAAGTATAATTCATTAGTAAAACATCTAGAATTTGTAAATATTTGTTAAATTTTATTGATAACTTACATTAGGCTTAACTAAATTCCAGGGAACTAGTTCAGTTAGTATTTAGAAACTGTCATGTTGGCTTTCCTTAGGTTTAAGGAAACTAATGTCTCTGATTGCAGCCAGACCCCCCCCCCCCCCCCCCAAACGCAGACCGGTCAATCTACAACCACCCATTCCCAAACCATTGCTGGCTGCCCCAGCGACATTCCTTCTGTACCTCTAGGCCCTCTTTAGGTGGGCCACGCGTTCACACAGAGCCTTCTTTCTCATTTCACTGAATTCTCAGACATATTCTCTAACAACAACTTCCATTCCATGTTAATATCCAAGTCGTGGTTGGAACCAAGTATCCCGTTTTCACTAGTACGCATGGAGGGTTACACGCTGATAAGAGTACAGTAGGAAAATGTGGGGGAGGCATAGGGATATATCTGACCAAGGACATGAAATCCAAAGAAATACGCTAAACATCGAGCGAATTTCACAACGGGTCGGAGTTTCTATTTATTGAATTACAAATTCGCAGTATTAAATGTTTACTAGGTGTTATTGTATCGTGCACCGAAAACGAAATATGGTGAAGACCTGGAGGAAGAACTTGCAGGACCTATTACCCAAGTAGGAATGAGCATGTGATTTTAGTGGGTTACTATAATAATGACATGATAAAATGTAACTCTGCTGAATCTAGACGACTGAAAAGCATGGTTACCTCACTCAATATGACGATCTTTCCTTTAAATCCTACAAACCACACAGCTAATTCCCATACACTACTGGATTTAATCATTACAAACAATACTGATAGAATGCAGACTCATGAACAACAGCCAGCTCCCGGACTTTCTCAACATGACTTTATTTACGCAATATGCTCACTGAAATTCTCCAAATATGAGCCTAAATTAATTTCTTATTGAGACTTCAAAAGCCTAAACGAAGAGGCATTCATTGAGGACGCATTCAAAACACCGTGGCACGACGGAACAGCTCGTGCATGACATTGACAACAAAGTAACCTTGTTTAACGAACTACTTTTAGGACTCTGTGACAAACATGCCCCCATACGGTCAGCACGAGTGAAACGAAAACCATCACGTTGGCTGACGCAAGACATACGAGCAAACTGGTGGAAAGAAATGCAGCTTACAAACATATATAAAAAATCCAACAACAGACAATTCCGAAAAGTACAAAAACTTACTAACACAACAACTCAGACCATCAGGAATGCTAAGATACACCATACGCATGCCATCTGACAAACCGGGCGCGTTGGCCGTGCGGTTAGGAGCACGCAGCTGTGAGCTCGCATCCGGAAGATACAGTAGTGAGTTCGAGCCCCACTGTCGGCAGCCCTGAAAATGGTTTTCCGTGGTTTTCCATTTTGACACCAGGCATATTCTGGGGCTGTACTTTAGTTAAAGCCACGGCCGCTTCCTTTCCATTCCTAGGCTTTTCCTGTCCCATCGTCGCCGTAAGACCTATCTGTATCGGTGCGACGTAAAACAACTAGCAAAAAATAACAATTCTCCCAATGTTTGAAAAATGCTTCGGAACATTGGTTTGACAAAATATAAAACGGACGAAAAAGCAACACTGGCTTGCCATTAGACGAATTAAACAAATATTCTGCTCACAAAATTCACACTCAGACAAACGAACTAAACGGGAAACAATCGACAAACTACGTGAGAAAAGAAAACACTATGGAGAAGAATTTTATTTTTCACATGTAACTCTTAATGACGCCAGAGAAGCAATTCATGAAATAAAGTCAGAGGCTACTGGATGTGACGGAATAAATTTGATGTAAATTAAAAGACTCTGAAATTGTTCTCCCAAAAATTACGTATATAATAAATACCTCACTCATGACAGGAATCTTTCCCAATATATATGAAAAAGTGCCATAATACGACCGATAAGAAAAATCAAGAATCAAACAAAACCCGAAGACTTTCGAACCAATTTTCATAGTTCCTTGTCTTAGTAAACTATTCGAAAAGGTGAAAGCATCAATGGCAATAATAATAGAAAAACTTGAAAAGGGTGCGTTCATGACTTATATCTGTGCTTAATAGACAGGATACTGTATAGGCTTTTGGGTTTATGCCGTGTCAAGAAAATAAGATGAAATTCTTTACGTTTCGCAGAGAACTGTGCTCTGCGTCATCAGAAGAAAATCTCGACTGTCCAGGAGAAAGGCTTCCTAAACAATGACTTTTTTGAAACTTAGACATTATAATAGAAGTGGAAATGGTACGCTCATTTGTCACCAAATGGTTCCGCGGACGTGGTACAGTGCTAGTGCTCGAAGCGGAAGCGGACCGAACCATCAGAACCATCTAAGAGGGTCACATAACATGTGTACGTAACATATGACATTGACAGGTGTATGACATTGACATAAGCCTGGAATTAAACATCTGGCGATGAGGAACGTACGAATTTGGAGAACACAGAGACGAAATGACAATAGTGAAGGGATAGGAAAGGGAAACTACCTACGTAAATTCATAATTGCTGGCAACCAGGTATTACTTAATTGATAACCAGTATTATTGTTTATTTTTCGTGACTAGTGGTTCTGTCCAGAAAAAGGCTTATTGAATGGTATAATAATAATAACAGGAGGTTAAAATTCAGTTAAGTACAGCATTGCACTGTACAAGAACGAGGTGAATTTCAAGCCAACAACTTAAACGACTGCTGCGTGCATCCATAACAATGGGCAAACAATCTTCCATGGAGCTATGTGACGAATGTGATTGTCGACTTCCAGATACTTACAAAAATTTCATTCTCTTCTGCGTTTTCTGAGGGATTTTATTTTTACCGCTTTTTACCTGTGTCCGGATTAAGATAAGTCCTGCTTTTCGGGGTACGGGTAAACAATGTTTTACTGTATCGCCATTTTAATTAAATTCACCGAAGTTCATGCCATAATTAACATTTTGTTTAATGGAAAAGAAAATTCACATCCTGTTTCCAGTTTCAACTGAGTCAGGAATGGAATGCATGAAGCTCCCATCTAGCGGCGAGGATAGAAACTGTGCCGGCGGCCAAAGACTGTCGCACTCCTCTGGGGCGATGATTAATGACTGACAGATGAAATGATATTGGAGAGTGTTGCTGAAATGAAAGATGGCAGGGAAAACCGGAGTACCCGGAGAAAAACCTGCCCCGCCTCCGCTTTGCCCAGCACAAATCTCACATGGAGTGACCGGGATTTGAACAACGGAACCCAGCGGTGAATGACCGGCACGCTGCCTCCTGAGCTACGGAGGCTCCAGCATTTTCTCAGCACGTTTCATATTTAATTTTTTTGGTTTATACTACAATAGAATAATAATAAAAAATAATAATAAGTAAGGTATCCATAAAGATAGTTGCTTGGGACTAATTATCCTTAAGATTATATCTATCAAATAATGAGAAAACTAAAAGTGTTATTTGGGGTTTTTCATTTAATCCAACGTATAGTCTTTATAGAATTTAAAAGATAAAATTATACGACACTGGCTGGGATAGGCGTGGGTCTGTTGTCTGTATGCTTAATTAATATGAACATTAGCCACATTCCGCTCACCATCCTATTTTGTTTGTAAAGGTACTTAATATGGAGTTGATGCTTTCGTCCGTTCAACTATATAGACAAGACAGCCGGAAGCTCCCTATACTCACTCCTCTTGGGCGCTACATATCGTCGTGAACCTTGCCCTCTTCAACAAGCTACCGTCATCCGTCACGTTCGACAAACTGCCCTGCTGCAGTTACAGCATTTCAGTTGGTATAGGTTCTCCTCTACTCCTTCTTAGACCGGGCGAGTTGGCCGTGCGCGTAGAGGCGCGCGGCTGTGAGCTTGCATCCGGGAGATAGTAGGTTCGAATCCCACTATCGGCAGCCCTGAAAATGGTTTTCCGTGGTTTCCCATTTTCACACCAGGCAAATGCTGGGGCCGCTTCCTTCCAACTCCTAGGCCTTTCCTATCCCATCGTCGCCATAAGACCTATCTGTGTCGGTGCGACGTAAAGCCCCTAGCAAAAATAAAACTCCTTCTTAGCTATCTGTAAGTCGACCAGGTCCTCTCTCTCTCTCTCTTTCTGAGTTTCCAAAAAGAATCTTCCTCGATCCAGAATCTTCCCTCCTTGACACGCGTTCTGCCTCTTTTATTGATCTGATCCTTTCTCTTAGGTGGGAGTGTGGGGAAGTTTGAAGAGATCTGATCCTTCTAACAATGAACGTATCGGGAAGAGAAGGTGAAAGGCGACGAAGGTGGGGAAAATGAAAAAGTCATTTGTCCTCACAAATACCATACCGTCGATGTAGGAAGCGAATGTGAGTTCATCAAGTCAGGGAGGATAGGGAAGATGAAAGCGAGGAACCTGAGAATTAAGTGGAAGCAGTATCAAACTCAGTTGGGAGGATTGTGGTCGGCGCTCCACGCACCCAACTTAAGAATCTCTGGGGATTCGCCGCTTTAAGTTGCTGCGTACTGCAGAACGTGAATTTCGTGGACGTATTCTACCACTCACCCACAAGAGTACCAAAACGTTGTTAATCGAGCTTCTGGGCAGATGGTGTTGGTGATTATTGCTTTAAGAGGAAGAACAACGGGACAAAAATCCCCTTCGAAGAATTAATTTATCAGAGGGTCACGAAGGGCACAAAAAAAGAAAATACCTAAGCCTCGCAAAACTAATACCATCAGAGTCAGAAAAGAGCAAGTGTTGACCAAGGGATGTCGGATAGGGCGATGAAAGTGAGGAGACTGACATAAGCAAGAGGTAAGGTAAAGGCAGGTCCGAACCTCCCCATTGTCATATAGCCTATAAGGGTGGTTATACTTTTTCAAGTGCGTTCAGCACTTCGAATTCTGTTAAGGGCATTGATTCCGAGGCAAAAATGTGGACTGATATTAAAAGAGTTTTCAAAGTCGCCAATTTAGTGAAATATTAGACTTCCAAGAGCACACTATAGTTTGGCCGGCGTAAGGTTGCACATGACAGCTGCGCATAATGTTGGTCACACTGCAATGGCGCACGTAGCGATGTTGCCGCCATAACAACAGCTGATTGCACGACACGTGAGTTTTTAAAAAACATGGGAGAAACGTTTTTAATGTCATCGCGATGATACACAATACAAATGAAATCGGCCGACAAAATCGAACTTCCAACTCACCGACTATTCATCACACAAAATGATACGAGATAAATATACTACGTTTTCTTTATCGCGATGTTAGAAAATACGGAAGAAATCGGCCGACAATAATCTCACTTTAAATACACCAATAAATGTTAGAATAATATACACCGGTGCTAACACAAAAGGTTTCAAGTAAAATCTATAAAATTTACGAAAATTCAGAAACTTTATTTTCATACCTGATTCACAAAGGCAGAGGCTCGATACCCTCCAGATCACTGCCATCACTATCGTCGCCTTCGTTGTCACTGACATCGTCGTCTAGGCAGATCATCAACTCCTGACAGTCACTGATGATGCCATGTATTGCCATTGCCGAGTTAATGAATGCTGCGACATGGCTAATTTTCTTTCTCCACAAAGCCGCATCCATTCGAGCAATACTCTTCTGGAACAGTCCTTCCACTTCAGTAACTGTGAAGGACTTGTTATTAGTGCGTACGTAATGTTTCACTTCACTCCACACCGTACCAACTCATTGAGGTTGAAGTGACAGTGGTACGGCGGCAACCTAATAACCTCGTGCCTTTGTTCCTTCGCTACCTCGTCGACTAATTTAGTCATACACATATGCGATGGGATATTTCTTTACTGCAGCTATTCCACTAACAGTTCTCTACGGGTGCTCGAAGTAGGGGTCTTGTCCATTATTACGGAGTGGTAAAGTGCATTGTTCATAACAATGACAGAAGGGACTTTGAGCTGTAATTATCGTACTCGTGTCTTCGTATTTCATCAGCCTGGAAAGAATTATTTCCTGTTACAGGAGATAGCTTAATTCGTTTCTTTCCCGGAGTGCTGTGAAACAAGTCCCTACTATTTGCCCCGTCCCTTTTTCCTTCTGCTCCTGCAGGCGAAATTATCTCACAATCAAAACGAAACTTTCATAAACGCGCGAATCACACCCGACCACGTGCTAGCGGGGACAGACAAAACGGCAACACTTCAAGACGGTAGTCAAGCTAGTTATAGATGGTACCATTATTCTACCCATATTGCCAACAACATCATCATCATCATCATCTGTTTACCCTCCAGGTTCGGTTTTTCCCTCCGACTTAGCGAGGGATCCCACCTCTACCGCCTCAAGGGCAGTGTCCTGGAGCTTCAGACTCTTGGTCGGGGGATACAACTGGGGAGTATGACCAGTACCTCGCCCAGGCGGCCTCACCTGCTATGCTGAACAGGGGCCTTGTGGAGGGATCGGAAGATTGGAAGGGATAGGCAAGGAAGAGGGAAGGAAGCGGCCGTGGCCTTAAGTTAGGTACCATCCCGGCATTCGCCTGGAGGAGAAGTGGGAAACCACGGAAAACCACTTCCAGGATGGCTGAGGTGGGAATCGAACCCACCTCTACTCAGTTGACCTCCCGAGGCTGAGTGGACCCCGTTCCAGCCCTCGTACCACTTTTCAAATTTCGTGGCAGAGCCGGGAATCGAACCCGGGCCTCCGGGGGTGGCAGCTAATCACGCTAACCACTACACCACAGAGGCGGACACATTGCCAACAACAAACAACTGAAAATAGTTCGTATTTATTTTGCGTCTCGCTTAAACCTTATATTTTTTTAAATGCTCATATTTGTGTAAGCAAATAAAAGATTATAAGCACTATACGGAATTAAATACGAATTAACATGAATAAAATATGGAACTGTATCTGACATTAATAGTAGTAGATTGGTGATTCTGATTGACGGGTGACGTTCTTCATTTCATTTTTGTAGTGGTGCCAACATGACTTACAACTGTCAAGTGCAACCTTGTACCGGCCCACCAATAATTAAATTATAGACTCCTTTACCTATAAAGTCTATCTACATAGATTAAGAGGTTCTCTGGTTCGATCCGAGGTTTGTCATGCCATTCTATTATGTTACAACATGTCCACACCGAAACTGCTTACTTGTTTTTCAGTGGGAGGTGTGAAGAAACCGGCAGTAATGTACGCCATTGACCTCTAATAAATCTCTACCAATAATTTCTGAGAGTTATGTGTTCACATTGTTCAGCACATGGTCAGCTTATACATTTTTTATACAGTAAAGTAATTGGAGGAACAAGAGAATAAATACAAAAGTCAGTCACTTACCGCTACTAACTGTTTCAATTCTTCAGTTGTTGTCAACTCCAGTGGATCATGCAGGCACCACACTGAAAGAAAGAAATAATGGTACGTCATGTCATCGAACTGTATAAATATTCTTAATGAATGCATATCAAATATAACCGAGGCCTAATCATAATAGGGGTGCATGAGCATGTTAGCGATGTTGTTACAATTATTATTTGTATTGGAATTACTAACTGATTACATTATTGGCCCATGAACATGAGAATGAACAATTTCGTCAATTGATTAGTTAAGACATAAACTTGTCGCAGCAATATTCATTTTTACAGCTGCATCTCCTTACAATTACTTTGATGAGTTATTAAAATGAGTTATTAAAAGTAAAGTGGGTATGTGGAAAACGGAGAGTGAGATTTCTAAATTTAAATGGGTGGGTAGGAGATAGGGATCTGCACTCAGATAACCTTCACTTAACCGCAGTGGTACGTATAAGTCAGGAAATTTGTTTGGAAGGGTAATAGGGAGGTAAATTCAGGGAAACGGGGTGGTATAGGGTGCGGTGATAAGGGTACAGGGACCTGGAAGTCAAGTAGGGATGACATAAACATGTTAATGTTGAACTGTAGAAGTATTGCAAAGAAAGGAACAGAATGAGGTAATTTACACTTAACAGATATTGCAATAGGAGTTGAATCATACCTGATAAATGATATAATGGATGCAGACATTTTCTCACGGAACTGGAGTGTGTATCGTAGAGACAGGATAGGAATGGTGGGAGGGGGAGTATTCATTCTGGTGAAAGAAGAATTTGTAACCTGTGAAAAAGGTAAAGATGACAAACATGAAATTCTAGGTGAAAAGCTCATTTCTAAAGATAATGGGCAACTTGATGTCTTTAAACTGTACACACCGGGAAAGGGAAGCGCTGACGCTGATTCAGAATTATTTGATAAAATAATCAGCTATATGGGAAACGGCATGGAAAGGAATGTGATTGTAGCGGCAGATCTAAATTATCAAATGTCAATTGGGAAGGTAATGCGAACGACAGGAAGCATGGCCAACAAATGGCGAATAAGCTAATATGGAAAGGAAAGCTGATTCAGAAGATGATGAACCCAACTAGAGGGAAAAATTATCCTGGACGTGGTGGTGATTAAACCAGATGAGCTCTATAGAGAAACCGAAGTAATAGGTGGTATTGGTGATCATGAAGCTGCTTTTGTCGTAGTTAAAAATAATTGTGATAGAAAGGAAGGCCTTAAAAGTAGGACTATTAGGCAGTAACATATGGCTGATAAAACAGGTATGAGGGAGTTTTCAAAATGTAACTATGATCGGTGGAAAATGGTAAATAGGAATGTAAACAGACTCTGGGATGGGTTTAAAACAATTGCGGAGGAATGTGAAAATAGGTTTGTACCTTTAAAGGTGGTAAGGCATGGTAAAGACCCACCTCACTCTAAAAGCAACATAAAGAGACTAAGAAGGGAGTGCAGATTGGAAAGAAATAGAGTTAGAAATGGCTCTGGAAGTAAGGAGAAATTAAAGGAACTTATTAGGAAATTGAATCTAGCAGAGACGTTAGCTAAGGATATCATGATGGCAAGCATAATTGGCAGTAATACAAATTTTAGTGAAAAATGGAAGGGCATCTGTAGGTACTTTAAGGTAGAAACAGGTTCCAAGAAGGACATTCCATGAATCATTAATCAACAACGGGAGTGTGTATGTAAAAGGCAGAAGTATTCAGTCAGCAGTTTATTTATCCGAATACCAACCCTCCCTAACTCTTTATCTTCTGAAAGGAACTTGGCCGTTTTTTCTTCGTATGCCTCCTTTAATCGATTCTTAACTTAACCTAGTACGTTTTCTTCATATTCCATCTTTCTCTTCTCATTGCTGTTCCCTCTTTTGTGCATAATGTAATATTTATTTATTTTTTACTGTACCACACTGTTACTTATGTGCTACGTCTGTATTTATCTTACTGTGCCTAGTTATAAGATTCTCTTTTCGTATTACGTTCAATCTTCAGTTTTCCTCGTTGTTTCATTTGCCTTTATGCTTTGTTGTTAATTGTTGTGTCTCTACATTTATTTTGTTACTATGATAGTTTTTAATTTTTCTCTATTTTTATCATTAGATGATTTTCCTTCCTTGTTCTTACAATTATTTTTTTTATCTTTGCATTGTGCTACTCTACTGTAAATATATTTTTCATTGCCGAACTCTGTAATTCGGCTTCTAGCTGTTTTGATATCCCAAATAAATAAATAAATGAATAAATAAATAAATAAATAAATAAATAAATAAATAAATAAATAAATAAATATGAAAAAATTGTTGGTAAAATGGGTAATGTCCAGATAGAGGAGGTGACTAATGCTAAAGAAGTATTAAAATTTGCATATGGTAACAATGACATTTACAATAAGATACAAAGTTGGTTATTATAATTTAATTGCCCTTTAACATGAATGTTTTCCAGTACCCACTTCTGGTGTAGGTTGAGTGTATGGAAATATATTTTTCTGCCCAAAAATCTCGTTTCTAAATATTTCGCCTTCTTGACGACGAGTCGAAATCACGTCTTTATGTAGAGGTACAAAGTGCGATAAGAGCCGCTTTCCCAAAAAATCGTTCTCAGCTTGCATACTTGATCAAGCACATGCACAGAATCATACAGTTACGGCTTTCAGTGCCGGGAGTGTCCGAGGACATGTTCGGCTCGCCTGATGCAGCGCCTTCAATTTGATTCCCATGGGCGACCTGCACGTCGGGATATCGGATGATGATGATAATGAAATATGGGGAGGGTGAAACCCGGTGTCGGCGCATAGCCTACTCCTATCGAACGACACCAAGGGGTAGGATCAAGGCCTAACGTCCACATCCGACGGATGAATCACCATCAACAGCGGTACATGCCCACTCTATTTGAACACTGCGGAGGCGAATAAGGAGACAAGCTGTTCGGCTAAGCGGTATGTTCCGATCGGTCAATGGAGAAATGGCATTAGCAGACGAATAAAGTGGATTACTTTTACAAGTAGGAAAGATCACAACATTAAGATAAAATTAAAATTCAAGAGGAAAAATTGGGGCAAATATTCCTTTATGGGAAGGGGAGTTAGGGATTGGAATAATTTACCAAGGGTGATGTTCGATAAATTTCCAACTTTTGCGAAATTATTTGAGAAAAGACTAGGTAAATCACTGACAGGAAATCTGTCACCTATGTGACTGTCCGAAATGAAGATCAGTGATGTTTGATGACTGAGAGCCCTGGAATTGAATCCAAGCTTTTAGTACACACTGTAGTGATTAAAATCGTATTCCATCACCTCTTCAACCTTGCTGGCCAACATTCTGAGGCGAATTCTTTTCAACTAACAGGGCTCGAGCCGGCTAACCATGAGGTCAAGCGATATAGACTTGACGCCATAATGATCATGGCTACCAGGTGGTCAGTCATACAGGTGTCATAAGTGAACAAACAAGTACCCAGTGTGTGGGACTTGACAGCCATGTTGTTCCTGATTCATTTGTATTTACGACGTTTTGTTATAAAGCAGGTGGAAACACAATTAAAACCCAACGTTCCTAGCGGTCAACCGAAATCACACCAAGCCATGAGAAATATAAACAAACAATTTGAAGAAACAGGTAATGTAATACTTTTTAATAACGGAATTACGTCCCACTAACTACGTTTTCGTAACTGGCGAGATGCCGCAATTTTGTCCTGCAGAAGTTCTCTAACGTGCCGCTAAATCTACCGAAACGAGGCTAACCTATCTGATCACCTTCAAATACCACCGGACTGAGTCGGAATCGAACCGGCCAACTTGAACTCAGAAGACCAACGCTCAACCGCCTGAGCTACACAGTCCGGCAGTAATGTTATGAATCTACCACCAAGCAGACACTCTCAAATTGTTAGAATGGAAATAAATGCTCATCTCTTAACTCATAGTTTTGTTTAGTGCACAGAAGAAAGGCCGATGAGGTCTCAGGAGCTGAGAATTAATCGTTTCACTTGACTAGGCTTCTTCCATGACCCGAAACTGAGACTATACCGACCAAAGCTTTTGCAGACATAAAACAATTGATTTTTGGAAAACGATTATATTGACCAATGAAGTCTCATTTAAGCTGAACGGTGGAGTAAGCCGGAGGAATTGCGTTCATTATGCTACCGAAAATCCACATGAAGCCATTTCAAATGATTTAAATATACTTTGCGTCACTTTTAGAATCTGCTTTACTTCGTACAGACACAGATATGTCTTTTGGCGACGATGGGAGAGGAAAGGAAGCGTCCGTGGCTTTAATTAAGGTATAGCATTTGCCTGGTGTGGATATGGGAAATCACGGAAAACCATCTTCAGGTTTGCCGACAGTGGGGTTTGAATCCACTATCTCCCGAATGGAAGCTCACAGCTGCGTGCCCCTAACCGCACGGCCAACTCGCTCAGTACTTGATTCATGTTTGAAATGGTACTGGGGTGGAGGTGTTATGTGACCTTTTTAAGGAACGGTTACCAGCGCCCTTTATCTTGAGACGTTACGCGGGGTTGTTATTCCAGAACTTGATTACAGCCTTCATTTTACCGTTATGCAGGAAATGCGACAGCAAAATTTGAGCACTTTCTTACTTTGGTGGTGGTGAGGAACGTCTTGAACCAGAGATTTTATGAACGAATCGGCCAACGATAGTTGGCCATCTTGATTATACTACCTAAGCTCGTGAGATATTTCACTTCGAAGCATCGTGAAAGACGATTGTTTTTATCTCAGAAACAGTAAGACCTGCATCGGTTGCAACAGCTGACCCAGTTTTCGTTTGAGAAAATCGATAAACACCGTCTATTAACATCCACCTCTTTAAATCGATAAATAAACTATGTGAATTGTGTATCATGAAACATCCCCTCTTTTAAATAAGTAAATAAATAAATAAATAAATCGATCAATCATTCAAGAAAGAATTTACTTTGTAAAGAATCGAGCAATCTAAGGTTTAACATTTTATTTTTTTAATTTTTTTGTAGAATGGAACTTATATATAATACAGATAATTTATCTAGTTATCTGATAGTTGCGGGATCTACCAATCAAAACCTGACAAATTATTTCTTGAGACAAATGTGTTATAACACATATATAGATACATACATTATCATTATAGACTGTTATGCATTTCAGCGTTCAGTCTGCAAGCCTTTGTGAATTTACTAACAATCACGACAATCCTCGATTTGCAACTAGTGTTGTGGCCTCATTGAGTTCTATACCTATTATCTTTAAATCGTTAGAAACCGAGTCTAAGCATCGTCATCTTGGTCTACCTCTACTTATCTTACCCTCCATAACAGCCCCACCACCGAAGCCGGTTTATGCGTACAGCTTCATCTATCGAGTTCATTCCTAAATAGCCTTTATCTCTTATTTCCTAGTACCCTCCTGCCATTGTTCCCACCTGTTTGTACCAGCAATCATTCTTGCTACTTTCATGTCTGTTACTTCTAACTTATGAATAATATATCCTGAGTCCAGCCAGCTTTCGCTCCCGTAAAGCAAAGTTGGTCTGAAAACAGACCGATGTAAAGATAGTTTCGTCTGGGAGCTGACATCCTTCTTACAGAATACCGTAGATCGCACTGCGAGCTCACTGCATTACTTTTACGACACCTTGATTCAATCTCACTATATTACCATCCTGGGAGAACACAAAACCTAAATACTTGAAATTATAGACCTGTTCTAGCTTTGTATCACCAATCCGACATTCAATTCTGTTGAATTTCTTACCTACTGACATCAATTTAGTCTTCGAGAGGCTAATTTTCATACCATACTCATTGCACCTATTTTCAAGTTCCAAGACATTAGACTGCAGGCTTTCGGCACAATCTGCCATTAAGATCAAATCGTCAGCATAGGCCAGACTGCTTACTACATTTCCACCTAACTGAATCCCTCCCTGCCATTTTATATCTTTCAGCAAATGATCCATGTAAGCTACGAACAGCAAAGGTGAAAGATTGCAGCCTTGTCTAACCCCTGTAAGTACCCTGAACCAAGAACTCATTCTACCATCAATTCTCACTGAAGTCCAATTCTCAACATAAATGCCTTTGATTGATTTTAATAATCTACATTTAATTCCATAGTCTCCCAGTATAGCGAACATCATTTCCTTCGGTACCCTGTCATATGCTTTCTCTAGATCTACGAAACATAAGCACAACTGTCTATTCCTCTCGTAGCATTTTTCACTTACCTGGCGCATACTGAAAATCTGATCCTGACAGCCTCTCTGTGGTCTGAAACCACACTGGTTTTCATCCAACTTTCTCTCAACGACTGATCGCACCCTCCCTTCCAAGATGCCAGTGAATACTTTGCCTGGTATACTAATCAATGAGATACCTCGATAGTTGTTGCAATCCTTCCTGTTCCCTTGCTTGTAGATAGGTGAAATTACTGCTTTTGTCCAATCGGAAGGTACCTTACCAACATTCCATGCTAATTTTACTACTCTATGAAGCCATTTCATCCCTGCCTTCCCACTATACTTCACCATTTCAGCTCTAATTTCATCTATTCCTGCAGCTTTATGACAATGGAGTTTATTTACCATCCTTTCCACTTCCTCAAGCGTAATTTCACCAACATAATTTTCCTCCTCCGCATGAGCTTGGCTGTTCGCAACACCACCAGGATGATTTCCTTTTACACTGAGAAGATGTTCAAAATATTCCCTCCACCTCTCCAGTGATTCCCTGGGATCTATTATGAGTTCACCTGAATTACTCAAAACACTGTTCATTTCCATTTTCCCTCCCTTACTAAGATTATTACTGTCCAGAAAGGTTTCCCTGGTGCTTGACCTAGCCTTTCCAGGTTATTACCAAAATCTTTCCAAGACTTCTTTTTGGATTCAACAACTATTTTTTTTCGCTCTGTTTATTTCATCTACGTACAAATCCCTGTATGCCTCAGCCCTTGTTTGGAGCCATTTCTGATAAGCCTTCTTTTTACGTTTACAAGCTGCTCTCACTTCATCATTCCACCAAAATGTTCGCCTTTTCCCATCTTTACACACAGTTGTTCCTAGGAATTCCCTTGCTATTTCTACTACAGCATCCCTGTATGCCACCCATTCACTTTCTATATACTGAACCTGCTTACTGTCCACTGTTCGAAATTTCTCACTAATCATGTCCATGTACTTCTGTCTAATTTCCTCGTCCTGGAGACTTTCTACCTTTACTCGTTTGCAGACAGGTTTCACTTTCTCTACGCTAGGCCTAGAGATACTTAGTTCACTAAAGATCGGATAGTGGTCTGTATCATCGAAAAATCCCCGGAAAACTCATACATTCCGAACAGATTTTTGAATTCGAAGTCGGTTAAGATATAGTCTATTATGGATCTGGTACCTCAAGCCTCCCATGTGTAGCGGTTAATAGCCTTATGCTTGTAGAATGTATTCGTAACTGCTAAACCCACACTAGCACCGAAGTCCAGCAAACGCTTCCCATTCCCATTAGCTTCCATATCTTCCCCACATTTACCAATCACCCTTTCGTATCCTTCAGTTCTTTTCCCAACTCTCGCATTGAAATCGCCCATTAGCATTATTCTATCCTTGTTGTTGACCTTGACCACGATGTCACTCAATGCTTCATAAAACTTGTCAACTTCATCCTCATCTGCACCCGCACATGGTGAGTACACAGAGACAATTCTAGTCCTAATTTCTCCAACTGACAAATCTACCCACATCATTCGCTCATTTACGTGCCTAACAGAAACTATGTTGCATGCAATTGTATTCCTGATAAAGAGCCTTACCCCAGACTCTGCCCTTCCCTTTCTAACACCCGTCAAGTACACTTTATAATCTCCTATATCTTCCTCGTTATCTCCCCTTACCGGAATATCACTTACTCCTACCCCATCCAGATGCATCCTCTTTGCTGACTCAGCCAGTTCTACTTTCTTTCCTCCATAGGCCCCATATATATTGATAGCTCCCCATCGCATTCCATTTCGTTCGCCAAGTTGTTTCCAAGGAGTCCCTCGCCTGTCAAATGGGAGTGGGACTCCGTTACTCTCATAGGTCCGAGGCTTTCTTAAAATGTTCTGAGCTCGGTAAATTCATGAAGCAGGATGCTACCCTACTTGCACATAGTCCAAGTGAGGATCTCTATTCTAACGGGTTATGGACCACCGGTGGATTGTATAGTCCTAGTCGCCTGAGCACAAGGAGGGCAATGACTCAGAATATGTCCGAGATGCCCACTCCCATTCCATAGCAACTGGTATCCCGACCCTCAGGACAACTTACTAGGCCACTGAGCTGTTGCCCATGGTTCATGAACTAGGACATGACTACAGCAACCCACACAATAAACCATAGTAAAGTTGGCCGTGCGGTTAGAGGCGCGCGGCTGCGAGCTTGCATCCGGGAGATAGTGGGTTCGATTCCCACTGTCGGCAGCACTGAAGATGGTTTTCCATGGTTTCCCATTTTTACACCAGGCAAATGCGGGGCTGTACCTTAATTATGGCCACGGCCGCTTCCTTCCAACGCCTAGGCCTATCTGTGTCGGTGCGACGTAAAGCCAATAGCAAAAATAAATAATGTTAGTCCGCCTGGTGACCATGATTGTTAAGGCGTTGAAGTGTGAAAGGTCGACACCGTGGTTAACCTCTGATGAGGTTGAGGTCAGGCCTTTCTGTCATTAAAACCCGCCATGAGAGATTCATCTCACCTCATACCCGACCCCTTAGTGAAAAGGGACACGGGTTGGACAAACAAGCATACTGCTTAACATACTGCTTGATTTTGAAATACAAACACAAATTTACATCCTCAAAACAAAGACACAATTTGTCAATGATTCCCGATATATTACCTCAGCCTGATACAGGATCGAACTTCGCAAATCAGAAAATGATATATTGGTATGATATCGACCTAATGCCAAAGGAATATAAAATAGAGAACATGAATGTATTTAACTCCGAATAACAATAATAATTTATTATTAAAGTAGCTTTTACTAGCCGGCCCCGTGGTGTAGGGTTAGCGTGCCTGCCTGTTACCTGGAGGCCCCGGTTTCGATTCTTGGCCAGGTCAGGGATTCTTACCTGTACCGGAGGGCTGGTTCGAGGTCCACGTAGCCAACGAGATTAGAATTAATGAGCTATCTGACGCTGAGATAGCGACCCCGGTCTAGAAAGCCAAGAATAACGTCCGACAGGATTAGTCGTGCTGACCACACGACACCTCGTAATCTGCAGACCTACGGGCTGAAGAGCGGTCGCTTGGTAGGCCAAGGCCCTTCACGGGCTGTAGTGCTATGGGGTTTGTTTGGTTTTTTGCTTTTACTATCTTCCATGTATTTATGAATATTTGAATAAAGTTAATCATTTAATCATATACCACCATACTACCAGTCCACCGTGGGTTTAAGTAATTGCAATTATACATGAAACAAAAATTATCAAATTCATTGTTGTTCATATGAAAGAAACAACTGTGATTGTTGCTGAAAAGGCGGTTTATTAGGTCGAGGGGAAACATTGTTTGTCTTCATGCGTTTCAACCACCAACAATTTACAATTTACAATCATATACAGTAATTGCAGTTGAGCCACGGTCACGGTTTACGACTTGTGGGCTAATAAAGAGGTACTTGTTTTACTTTCTAGTGGTGATTATTATTTTAAGGTGAATACGACAAAATAATCTTCTAGCTTCTACAAAATGGACTGTCGAATTGACTCCTTTCTGTCCTTCAAAAATCGACTATTCCTACCAGGTGTGAACCCAAGATCTTGGTATCCGGAAGAAGACATTCTAACAATGAACCACAGAGAGATCTACTAAATAAATATCGAAACGTGCCCGTCATACACTCCCCACATTATGACGAGTTAATTCATGACTTAGAAATAGTCGAAATCAGGTATTCCGGAAAGCAACTATTCCTTCGTCTTGTCCAGAATTTACTGTGAAATGAAATGGCGTATGGCTTTTAGTGCCGGGAGTGCCCGAGGACAAGTTCGGCTCGCCAAATGCAGGTCTTTTGATTTGACTCCCGTAAGCGGCCTGCGCGTCGTGATGAGGATGAAATGATGATGAAGACGACGGTACATACACCCAGCCCCCATGCCAGCGAAATTAACCAATTAAGGTTAATATTCCCGACCCTGCCGAGAATCGAACCCGGGCCCCTGTGACCAAAGGCCAACATGCTAACCATTTATCCATGGAGCCGAACAGAGTTTACTGTATTTCACACAGAATCATTAACGTTAACGATCCCAGAATGCAGTTGTGAATAGCCGATCTTCATCTCGGTAGATAACCGTGTTCTTGTTTTCTTAAACAGCAATCACTACCAGAAACATCTTGGCTACAGAAAGCTCGTTAGGGATTATAATGTAAATATAAAGATATATACTGTATCTATATATATTCAAAATAGTAAGTTATTAGCTCACTCCAATAATACGTAATAGGAATTCACCGTAAAATGGTTAATTCATTATTATTACTAGAGCGTGCACGACAATTAGAAACTAAAACTAATATGCAAATATAAAAACCAGAGCTCATCATGTTGTTTTTTTATGTACCAGAATCCTCCACATCGCGTTGTGTATGGACTCGTTTGCATTTAAACGTCGTTATCTAGACAACTTGGTTTCATGTAGACCTATTTCTCTACATCTAGACAGGTACTACAGCTTGTTTAATGATAATACCATTGGTTAAGCAAACTGAACCATTTTCAATAGTAGACTGCAGTTCATTGAACACTGATGAATGAGCTTTATTACGACTCAAAGAACTGTTGCTAGGCGAAGTGTTTTGTTGTGTAGCTAGGAGTATACTCGCGTTTCCTCGTCCTGCCATCGCTACTAGACAAAATGCAACAATGCAATATGAACGTGTAATTCTGCTTGGAGATAAGCATGTGATTCATATGCTTCTCCCTTAAAAAGAAGGGATCATTCCATTATTTATCCCTAATTTTGAGTAAAAATGAAATGTCGTATGGCTTTTAATGCCGGGATATCCCAGGACGGATTCGGCTCGCCAGTTGCAGGTCTTTCTATTTGACTCCCACGGGCGACCTGCGCGTCGTAATTAGAATTAAATGATGATGATGATGCCGTAGGAATTAACCAATTAAGGTTAAAATCCCCGACCCAGTCGGGAATCGAACCCAGGACCCTCTGAACCGAAAGCCAGCACGCTGACCGTTCAGCCAACGAGTCGGGCCGTAATTTTGAGTGGACAGTCTGAAGAAACCTGAACTTAATGATAATAAACTATACAGTGTGTGGAAACAAAAATCAAAATATTGCAAGTGAAGTTAGAAGTTATTTTACAGAGCAGATTTTCTGAGAGCTGTGATTTCTATACGAGAATACAGAACAGGCTAACAACATTTTAGATATTTCTGACTCTTCACTAGGTCATCGGGTTCATGATAAAGTAGTATTACGAAATCATTACGAATTTACTGGATCATAAATCTATAATAATAATAATAATAATAATAATAATAATAATAATAATAATAATCGTATGGCCTCAGCTACCGTGTGCAGACATTTCAATTTGACGCCATCTGGCTGTCTGCTCGTCAATTTCGACGTTCCGTTTTACTCTAGGCCCCCACTGGATGGCAGACCAAGTAAACCGAAACTCTCTTGGGCGTCTATGGCTGAGATTTAATGAATTTTGTCGGGTAAACACCAAATGTGTCACCAGAGATCTTTTACATGTCGACATCGTACGACATGGAGTATCGAATGGACTTTTTTCCGCCCTTCAAAAATCCGACTACCTCTGCCGGGTTTGAACCCGCTATCTTGGGATCCGGAGGCCGACACTCTACCGCTGATCCACAGAGGCAGCTATCATAAATCTATAACATACAATGACACATTTAGAGGATTTACAGAGCAACACGGGTTGATATTCTACCTTTACTGCAGCCTCATCAGTTCACAGTTCTATCCAACTTTGTATGTCTTACTCATTGCACCGGGCGAGTTGGCCATGCGCTTACGGGCGCACAGCTGCGAGCTTGCATCCGGGAGATAGTGGGTTCGAACCCAACTGTCGGCAGTCCTGAAGATGGTATTCCGTGGTTTCCCATTTTCACACCAGGCGAATGCTGGGGCTGTTCCTTCATTAAGGCCGTGACCGCTTCCTTCCCACTCCAGGCCTTTCCTATCCCATCGTCGCCATACGACCTATCTGTATCGGTGCGACGTAAAGCAAATTGCAACAAAAAAATTGCTTACTCATTCCTTCCAGGCTCTACCGTTTAATAGGATCCCTACCGAGTTTCTTGGAGATATAATAAACAGGAATATCTTGAAAGATGTGCTGCAGTTACCAGCAGATTTTCCAGATAGTATGGTATAGCCTACTCCGAAAAGAAATGCGAACGTAAAAATGTCTCCAACTTGTTGAGAAGCTTACTTATAGCGCTTAAATGCTTGCCAGAGAATGTGGACTTCTGGAAGCATTCATGTAATCTTCACATACTGGGAAGTGTTTATATAACTTAACCCAGCAATCAAAAGATCTGCTCCAAAGAGCATTAACGTGCAGATATTGAGAAGACATCTGAGGGAGGCAGAATTGAAGTCAAGGTGTACACATCCTCAGAAAGGAAAATATGCGATCCTGTACATAATGTTCAGCTGGGTTCATCGACCAGAAAGGCTTAGTAGCAGCCAATAGAAAGACGCACTGGCAATGCCAGCAAATACATGCCTAATAAGAGCTGTGGCAGGCAGGCCTTAGGACAATCACCATTGCTGCCATTGTGGCAGTGAGATGAAAACTCTTGTTCATGTCCTTGGGGCCTATCCGTTTGGCGATAAGCTGAGAAATAGCAGGCATCATGTAGTGCGTTCGATAATGGCTGGAGGTACACGACGTTTCTGATAACGGATCTCACAAAAGAATCGATATCACAGCCATACATCATGGTTCAGGGTCTGCCACCACTATAGATCTAACTATCAGATGAGAAGACATAAGGAACAGGCGATCGATGCGAGCAACGAAATGCGCAGCACATACGAACCGACCGTTTCCTATTACTGAGTAGAAAATGAATAACGGTTATTTTACGTTTAGAGAAACGATTCTTTCACAATTTTTGTAAGCATTTAAATGTCTTTCATTTCTGAACCCCTGGCTTTTTGGTATGCTTTGTACATAGTAGCCTCTGGTTGAAGAAAACAGAATTTAGAAATATATTACATTTTATTACTACTGTACTGTGAAATATGAACAACTTTAATCGATACCTAATTCTAAAATTTTCTTTATTTATTCAATACATTTTTGATAAGACAGTTCGACCAGAAACCAATCGTACTGTGTGAACATCTGTGGCCTGTCGCTGTAGGAAAGCATTTAGTAGCTGAAATGGCGTATGGCTTTTAGTGCCGGGAGTGTCCGAGGACAAGTTCGGCTCACCAGATGCAGGTCTTTTGATTTGACCCCCGTGGGCGACCTGCGCCTCATGTTGAGGATGAAATTATGATGAAGACGACACATACACCCATGTCAACGAATTTAACCAATTATGGTTGAAATTTCCGACACTGGGGGGGATCGAACCCGGGACCGCTGCGACCTAAGGCCAGCACGCTAACCATTTAGCCATGGAGCCGGACGTTTTGTAGCTGACGCTAGCCAAATGTTCCGCTCCACATTACTCTATGTGTACCATTGTATTCTCTAAGGTCCAGCAATGAGTTAAGGCATTCTTTAACCAGTTCAGAAGTCATGAAAAAGAACAGTTGAAATGAAGTGGTCCATAGCTGGCCGAATCGAAATAATAATAATAATAATAATAATAATAATAATAATAATAATAATAATAATAATAATACCATATGTCTACCTCATGGTTCAGTCGGGGCGAGCACAGTAATATATGAGAACTGCACTGAGCATCAGAGCAGCAATAATCATATATAAGGCTATAAGGAAATACGTCCTGAATTAAATATATTTAATTTGCATACCGTTCCTGTATTGTTATTATCTATATATATCAAATAAGAGTTTTGTCTGTACATTGATTAGAATTTGAAAAGAATGGTATTTCTGTATCGGTCAATCTGTCTGTCTGTCTGTCTGTCTCTGTCTGTATGTATGTATGTATGTATGTATGTACACGCATCACGAGAAAACGGCCGAAGAGAATTTAATGAAAATCGGTATGTGAAGTCGGGGGATGAGCCTCTACAATCTAGGCTATAAATAATTTTATTCACGCTGAGTGAAATGGTAGTTTAGGGGAAGGCCTAAAATTTTATTCTCAAATATTTATATTATTAGTGGTCCTATCGATAAATACTGCATAACGAAAGTTATATAGAATTAAATTTCTAATCATTTATGTCATACATCGTTACCGTACCGGCTTTGATAACACAGATATTCATGAATTTGTATTTTTGTTGCTAAGTCCATATCAACGCCGAGCCACGAGAAAATGGGTTAACAGAATTTAATGAAAGCCGGTATATAGAGTCGGAGAATAAGAAAATACAGTCTAAGTTGCAAACAATTTTATTCACCCTGGATAAAATTGTAGTTTAGGGGAGGCGGCTAAAATTTAATTTTTAAATACCTATGTTATTGATCCTATCGAAAAGTACTACATAACAAAAGTTATAGAGAATACAATTTTCTACCATTTATGTTTTATTCAGTTCTACCGTAGCGACGATGATAAGAATGGTATTTCAGAGTCGGAAGAAAACTAAATGTGCAGGCCTACAATATTGAAAGCGCATAACATTGTTATCAACAATAACCTTACATTGACCATTGTTTGTTGTGTTGTTCTTTTTCTCTTATGCTGCAGCTCAATTCATATGGTATTACTGCTGCGTACCGAGTATAACAGCCTGACTGAATATTGGCGGGAAACAGCTGGGGAGTTGCAAAACTTTCTTCTTTAGCATGCTAGTCCTCTGGTTCATACATTTTCTGATACTGCCGGTACGTAACAAACTGGTTCATCACAGTGTAGTGAACTGAGATTTTCCGACTCATCGGGTACTCTTAGGAAACAGATTAGTAAAAGGGTATAGCTTTTGCCCTGGGAGTCTCCACTATTCGACACCCCCACCCGGCCGAAATAAGAGGAAGTGTGTTCACTGATCACGGCTGTCTGGGCTGGTCATTCCAGCTCTGGAACTTTCGACTGTTAGATCGGCAGCGTTGTACTGTTCGGTAAAAGTGAGAAAATGTGTGGTTTTTCAATTGATCGAGTATTTCATGTGAAAGCATTGCTTCTAATCGCTATTCGATCCCTACTCTGACGCGTTGGTTTGAATGAGCAGTGTGCGTACTTAAGGCAGCGGCTCACTTAGTAGTAGTAATAGTAGTATGACCTAGTCTAGAATAACAATTTAGGCCTATTCCAAATTGTAGCGCTACAATTCACTAAATAACTCAAAATTCAACCCTGAAATGAGCCGTTTCTTAAGAAAAACTTCATCCTCTTCACTTTAATTAAATTCTATATACATTTTATTCCAAATTAGCAGTGAAGAGGGGATTTCTCCTCTGGCTTGGAGGAAAAATTTACCTCCAAGTCTGATAGAGTTTTCCACCGCCTGTGTAGTGAACTGAGATTTCCCGACTCATCGGGTACTCCTAGGAAACAGATTAGTAAAACGGCATAGTTTTTGTCCTGGGAGTCTCCACTATTCGACACCCCCACCCGGCCGAAATAAGACTAAGTGTGTTCACTGATCACGGCTGTCTGGGCTGGTCATTCCAGCTCTGGAAATTTGGACTGTTAGATCGGCAGCGTAGTACGGTTCATTAAAAGTGAGAACATGTGTGGTCTTTCAATTGATCGCGTATTTCATATGAAAGCATTGCTTTTAATCGCGCCATTCCTACTGACGTCATTGTAATGACCTATGTTCATTTCAATTGGCAAACTACTAAGACGGTCTTTCTGAGGATGTAAAAAGGCAGGTGGAGAGTGAATGTCTGCCGTTATAATGAAAACTCCCCAACCTGATTGTGACTGATGGTAGGCAAGAGGGCCTACCATTACAATGAAAATTCCATAACCCAGTTTTTATATGAGAATAGATGTTTGGTGACTGACCCGTCGCGTTTCTAGGGTAACGTTAAGTGCTATGTAATTTAATACAATCTTGCTCACAACATGTACACTACCTCACTCAGAATTCTGTATTCAATGTAGAATTCCGTAGCGAAGCACGGGTACATCAGCTAGTTATGTACTAAGTCCAGTTAGATTATCAAACACTTTTCTTCTTCTTTATTTTTCTTTTTCTGCCGCTTTCCACACACCTGTGGGGTCGCGGGTGCGAACTGCGTCGCACAGGTAGATTTAACTCTGACGACCGGATACCCTTCCTGAAACTAGACCTATATGGACAGACGTAATCACTATTGCGTGCTTCTGTGGTAGTTGGTAGTGTGGTGTGTTGTGTTGTATGAATATGAAGAGGAGGGTGTTTAGACATACACAAACACCCAGTACCCGAACCAGAAGAATTAATCAGAAGAGATTAAATCGTCCGCCTCTAAGGTGTAGTGGTTAAGGTGAGGTTAGCGCGATTAGCTGACTTCCCTGGAGGTTCGGGTTCGATTCCCGGCTCTGCCACGAAATTTGAAAAGTGGTACGAGGGCTGGAACGGGGTCCGCTCAGCCTCGGGAGGTCAACTGAGTAGAGGTGGTTTCGATTCACACCTCAGCTATCCTGGAAGTGGTTTTCCGTGGTTTCCCACTTCTCCTCCAGGCAAATGCCGGGATGGTCCCTAACTTAAGGCCACGGCCGCTTCCTTCCCTCTTCCTTGCCTGTTCCATCCAATCTCCCCATCCCTCCACAAGGCCCCTGTTCAGCATAACAGGTGAGGCCGGCTGGGCGAGGTACTGGTCATTCTCCCCAGTTGTATCCCCGACCCAAAGTTTTAAGGTCCAGGACACTGCCCTTGCGGCGGTAGAGGGGGGATCCCTCTCAGAGTCCGAGGGAAAAGCCAACCCTGGAGGGTAAACAGATTAAGAAGAAGAAGAGATTAAAATCCCTACTTGGCCGGAATCGAACCCGGGACCCTCTGAACCGAAGGGCAGTACGCTGACCGTTCAGCCCACGAGTCGGACCATTATCAAACACTTCTAATAAAATTATTTAATTCTCCAGCCTCGTTTAGCCTCCACTAAATTAAATGTTCGAATACACACTGCAATATCTATACAATTATTGTATTTTTATGGTGAACTAGACTATTTAAGCATGCTTAAAGCACAAATCATGAGAATGTATAACTAAAAATTACGGTATATGGTTTGAAAACCCACCCAAGGAATTGTTTTCCATCACACTGCATGCTAATACTGGAATGGTGGCTTATAAAGAGTATTTTGTCTAAGAGTAATTGGCGCATTAAATTGCATGTACACACTTTGACGCCGGAATATCAATAAGAAAGTTTATCAGGCATTATTATATTGCAAATTATGATTACGCTTTCCAGCGCTTCAAGGATGAAAGGATCAAAAGTGAGATCTTATTGCAGTTTTAATTGATTGATTGATTGATTGATTGATTGATTGATTGATTGATTGATTGATTGATTGATTGATTGACTTTAGTTACTGAATAAACCATAGTGCAGTCAGGTAACTAGTCATATTTTACAAAGATTTCGTATGAATTATATTCATAGGCACTTAGTAAAACATCAAGCGGTTTGAAGAACTGAAATAACCTCTTGTGCAGATCAAATGAAGAAGGCCCCCGATACCAGGACTAATTGTACGTACAAATCTTCAAAAGGCTCTCTAAAAACACATATTCTATACTCGAAACGTTGCTTTGGATAGGTAAAAAACAAAAGTCAACTCCGTACAGGCTATGAAGGCCCTTGGAGGTGTCGAAGGTAAAGGCTTCCACTATCCTTAACCTCAGCGCTTGATGGGGTAAAGTGGTTAGCAGTATACCCGGCCGCCTTTGCCCCCAGGAATTAACCTGGTACTCGTTTTTGGTGTGCACCTCGGGAAGTGGAAATATCATTTCTTAAATTTTACGACTTCCTGACGGGTATTCGAACCTACGTCCTTCCGGGTGAACCGAGCACGCCTTTACCGTCTCGGCCAGGCAGCCCCTACTTTAGAATGATATATGTAGTAATTATGGTACAGTCAAAACTATTTAGGCCCTATAAAGCTAGATAAAAAGTAAATGAAAGTCATTCAGTTAAAATATTTAGTTCGTACGTGAACCTACTATTTCTAATACCTACCTACATATTTTATAACACAGAACTTGGTTTCGTTGTAATATAGGCCTACATATTTTTTACTTTTAGACGAAGTTACTAATAGCATCCAGTTTCTGAGAACATTTCTGTAATTCGCCAGGCACGTTAACACGAACATAAAGAATACAAGGCGCCTACCTTGAAAGCACGACTTTCCCATCAATTTCTAACATACTAGCTGATGTACCCATGCTTCGCTACGGGATTCTCAGAGAGACTGACTTTGTGGTTTTCCTAACTGAAGTCAACATAGGTCATTCACAAACGTCAGTAGGAATGTATCGATTAAAAGCAATGCTATATAAAGTATTCGATCAAATTAAAAATCGCACCTTTTTTTTTTCACTTTTAACGAACAGTACTACGGTGCCGATCTAACAATCCAAAATTCCAGAGCTGGAATGACCGGGCTGCAGACTACCGTGAACACTCCTCTGTCACTATTCCTTTAAATATGCACACTGTTCATTTCAGTCAGTGCCTCAGAGTAGGGATTGAATAGCTCGAATGCTATGAAGAACCAGTGTGTTATGTACCAGTTTATGAATTAAGAACCAGAGGAATGACATGCTAAAGAAGAAAGTTATCTAACTCCCCAGCTACTTCCCGCCATTATTTAGGCAGGCTGTTACACTCGGTACGACCGGGCGAGTTGGTCGTGTAGTTACGAGTGCGCAGCTGTGAGCTTGCATCCGGGAGATAGTGGAGTCGAACACCACTGTCGGCAGCCTTGAAAGTGGTATTCCGTAGGTGCCAATTTTCACACCAGGCAAATGCTGGGGCTGTACCTTAATTAAGGCCAAAGCCGCTTCCTTCACACTGCCTAGCCCTTTCCTATCCGATCGTCGCGATAAGACCTATTTGTGTCGGTGCGACGTAAAGCAAATTATGAAAAAATACTCGGTACGCAACAGTGATCATATATATCGGAGATGAGTGACAACAGAAGGCACAAAGCATATCACACCAAACAACAGTCAATGCCATGTTATTGGTGATCAATTTTATGAGCTTCCTATATTGTATGCCTTCACATTTACTTTTCTTTCGACTCTGCGATATTAGGGCGTCTTATAAAATTATATATTTATGGTGTAGACTGTAGTTCCTTATTCTCCGACTTAACATGCCGATTTTCATTGATTCTGTTTACCCATTTTCTCGTGACTCGGCGCTGATATGGACTAAGTAACAAAAATCCAAATTCATGAATATCTCTGTTATCATAGCCGGTACGGTAACAATGTATTAAGAAATGAATGATCGTAAATTTAACACTATATTAGTTATGTAGTATTAATCGATACGGTCACTAATAACAAATATTTGAGAATTAAATTTTAGGCCTTCCCCTAAAATACCATTTCACTCAGCCTGAATAAAATTATGGCCTAGATTATATCGACTTATTACCCCGGCTTTGCATACTGATTTTCATTAGGATACGACCACTATTAACATAAATATTTTAGAATTAAATTTTAGGCCTTGCCCTAAACTTCCATTTCACTCAGCGTGAATAAAATTATGGCCTAGATTATATCGACTTATTACCCCGGCTTTGCATACTGATTTTCATTAAGATACGACCACTATTAGCACAAATATTTTAGAATTAAATTTTAGGCCTTCCCCTGAAATGCCATTTCACTCAGCGTGAATAAAATTATTTGTGGCCTAGATTATAGCGACTTATTAGCTGACTTTGCATACCGATTTTCATTAAAATCTATTCAGCTGTTTTCTCGTGATGCGTGTATATACATACATACATACATACATACATACATACATACATACATACATACATACATACATACATACATACATACATACAGGCAGGCAGACAGACAGACAGACAGACAGACAGACAGACAGACAGACAGACAGACAGACAGACAGACAGACAGACAGAAATTACGGAAAAATAAAAAGTGTATTTCCTTGTTACTGTTGACACGACCGATTCAGAAATACCATCAAATTCCGAGCAATGAACAAACAAAACTCTTATTATGTATATACAGAGAGAGACAGAGAGATTTTTTTATGGCTAAGATTATATGAGAGTTGTATAAAATTCTACATCATAGCATACGTGGTAAGGAATATTGTAAAATATGTATACACTTTCAAGAAGGACAGTCTTTTTTTCTTATTTCAACCGACGTATAACTCATTAAAATATTACACAGTTTTCTTGGTAAACGACAATGGAATTGGCTGTTCCACTAACCTAATAAAATATCAAATATAAAATAATCTTACCTGATTCAAGTAGGAGGGCATTTGTCGACAGGTTTTACACTCAACCAGAACTTTATGATTACCTATTACCATCCAGTTATTATATTTCTGTTCGTACCCTCTCTGATGTGTTCAGAAATGATTGAATTTCGTTTCAATGTCCTTCTAGCTTTAGCGTGACGCTGAAATTCCTACTGAAATTATAACACCATACTCATTGGTTGTTTAATTCTTTCACACAATCTTCACACCATCACATCACACTCACTGTGAACCACAATATTTACTGGCTAAGAAATACAGCGTTGTAGAAAAATGAGAGAAGATGCATGAGCAGACATATGCTACGGATCAAACAAACACGTGCGAATTACGTTATTTACTTGTTTCCACCGTGATTGCAAAGACAACATTTCCGCCAACGAGATCGATCGTCATGGATCTTTGCTAATCAAACCACGGCTGACTGGATCCCTCGCTGTACTCCAGAGGGGCGGAAGCGCTGCCTGGGTGAAGCTAATAGAACTAACGTCCGCCATGTTTCCTGTAGTCACACAAGCAAGGAGGCATGGCCCTTAAATGACGAAAAGTGTAGAAAATAGGCATTTTAGAATCACTGGGCGAGAATTAGAGACCGTTGACGAAAGCTTAAAGCATTCAAAATCATAGACTGAGAATACCGCCACTTCATTATATTGCGGCACGAGGCCAACATCACGATCAGTTGATTGTAGGGTAGTTCGAAATCATCCTACAGTGACATACGAAGAGGCTCCGAAATCGGAACAAGAGCGTTACCTTGCTTGGCTGTTGTGGTTAAGCGTAAATTACAATAAAAACGGTAGACATAAATATTTAAATATTTATGACAGAAAGCCTAGTTATAGGGATCTACAATAGGTTACAACCTCATTCTGTTCATATTATAAAAGTTAATGCATCCTCATGTGTACTGTCTTCCTTTTTTAATCTCTTCAGCTTCTAGGGTTGGTTTTTCCCACGGACTCAGCGAGGGATCTCACCTCTACCACCTCAAGGGCAGTGTTCTGGAGTGTGAGACTTTGGGTCGGGGATACAACTGGGGAGGAAGGCCAGTACCTCGCCCAGGCGGTCGCACCTGCTATGCTGATCAGGGGCCATGTGGGGGTGGATGAAAATTTTGGAAGGGATAGACAAGGAATAGGGAAGGAAGCGACCGTTGCCTTAAGTTAGGTACCATTCCGGCATTTGCCTGGAGAATTGGGAAACGTCGAAAAATCACTTCGAGGATGGCTGAGGTGGGAGTCGAATCCACCTCTACTCAGTTGACCTCCCGAGGCTGAGCGAACCCGGTTCCAGCCCTCGTACCCCTTTTCAAATTCCGTGGCAGAGCCGGGAATCAAACCCGGGCTTCCGGAGGTGACAGCTACTCACGCTAACCACTACACCACAGAGGCAGCCCATGAGTACTGTACCACTATAATTGTTTAATGTCATTATTCATTATAATATAGGGGGCATATCATGTTTTTCCCATTACCATATCATACTGGAATTACTATTTGAAATGTAACCTTGAAAGTTGTCCATTATGAAGTGTAGCCTAATTTTAAATACCAAGGCAACTGGCATCTACAACAAAGGCTGCATAAATTTTACAAATGGCGATAAAATACTGTATTTACCATACTTTAATTAAGTTTGACCGAAATAGGTGACATTTCGTGGTTACGTTTCCTTGGTGGTGGGCGCTCCATTTCCTTTGTTTGTATGTGATTGAAAATTAAATAGCGTTGAAACGCCATTTGCTAGTAATCGCCGTTGATCGTTTGTTTCATACATGCACTTATCTTCGAAATGCACAGTGCATCAGCGACTGAACTGAGTGGGATACCATTTATCTCTTTTCGTCCTCACAACGCATTGTTCCGTTAATTCCTTGTTCGTTACAGGAAATCTGATACATAATCAGATAAATAATAACCGTGGCTACCCGTACTTTCGCTGTGTAAACAATAAAATGGGTTTACATACAAACAGAAAACAGAAATTCCAAGAAGGAATTTCGACTATAATTCAGTAATAGCAAAGTCAAAGCAAAGTCACCTCCGTACAGGCCATGAAGGCCCTTGGAGGAGTGGAAGGTAAAGGCTTCCACCATTGTTAACCTTGGCACGTGATGGGGTAGAGTGGTTAGCTCTACGCCCGGCCGCCTTTGCCCCCAAAGAATTAACCTGGTACTCATTTTTGGTGTGGGCTGAGTAAACCTCAGGGCCCTATGCACCTCCGGAAGTGGAAATCTCGTTTCTTAAATTTTACGACTTCCTGACGGGAATTCGAACCCACGTCCTTCCGGTCGAACTGAGCACGCCTTTACCGCCTCGGCCAGGCAGCCCCTATAATTCAGTAATACTTACTTATAATACGACTAGCAAAATACCCGTGCTTCGCTACGGTATTATACTGAAATTTATAATTGAATGCTTATCGTTTTATATATAACCCACCGATATTCGCGATCTGACTCGTTTTCTGAGAGATTCCGCCAACATTTGCGATCTGACTCGTTTTCTGAGAGATTACGGCAACGTTCCTCCCATTTTTCAATCTTTTATCCAGCAATCGATTTCGTACTTCCCGGGATAGGTCCAGGTATTCCACCCGGTCAGTTGGGTCAATAAATATTTTCCATCCTTTCCTATAGCCTAAGCATTTTTAATTTGGATCAAATCCTTGAGGAGATCCGGCGTGGTGTCGTCTTGGGTGCCTTGGCGGTACTGAACCTCTACTTGGCGGTAAATTACATCTGTTGTCGTTGTCATTGATGACAGTATGACCAGCACCATTGTCTCCCGCGGGCAAGTGCGCAGGACTTCTGGCGATACGAATGACATACTTCCGTGCGTTATTGAACTTATTACAGAGGTGAATAATTGCACGGTCAATCATATATCTATCGTTTATTTCAAATATGTTTAAATTTTTGTTTATATGCCAGAAGATTCTACTGTAATCTAAGAAGGTTCTCCAAAGGAAAAGATGGCTCTTGAAAACGAACCCAGGAGAGATTAAAAATGATCGGTTTGTGATCATAATAAGTACACTGAAAATCCACAGCCTGTTTCCAGTCATTCAACCGGGTCAAGAATGGAATGAATTAGTCCTGCCGAAGCCTGTCGCACTCCACTGGAGCAATGATTAAATGAATGACAAATGAAATGAAATGATATTGGAGAGTGTTGCTGGAATGTATGATGACGGGGAAAACCGGAGTAGCCGGAGGAAAACCTGTCCCGCCTCCGCTTTGTCCAGCACAAATCTCACATGGAGTGACCGGGATTTGAACCACGAAACCCAGCGGTGGGAAGCCAGCGCGCTGCCGCCTGAGCCACGGAGGCTCCTTTTAAGTACATTAGGAACAGTAAAATCAATTGGCCTCACCTCCGTTTTCACCCCACCGCGATTAAGTTGATTTACCTCCCCCCCCCCCCCCCGCCAAAAGAGAAAACGTGTTCCTTTATGTTTAAAGGAGATACCAAATACGAATGTTAACGTGTGTTACCTTCAGTTTTCAGATATAAGTATTCCCATAAAAATAATTCACTTTTTTCACTTACTTTCACACTCCCCGCCCCCCTTAAGTGAACTTTCCGGCAAAAAGTACTTGTTTCTTTAATAGTAAAGGTTCTTCTAAATACCGATTATCTTCAGTTTTTGAGATATGTGTCCCCATGAAACGAATTCAACTCCTTTTTACACTCGCCCCCAAAAAGATTCTCCGCCCCCCCCCAAAACGCGTCGTTTTATTTTTAAAGATCTAAATACCAATTTTCATGTCTGTAACAATTTTAGTTTTTATTAGATGTAAGTATCCTCATACAATTAATTCAATAAATTTTTCAATTTTTCACCCCCCCCCCCCCAACCTTCATTGGATTTTCCGAGAATACCTGTTTCTTTACTTTAACAGGAGATTCCAAATACCAATTTTTACGTCTGCAATATTTTACGTTTCTGAGATATACTGTAGATATAGTCTTTCTAAAAATTCGCCCCAATTTGTCACTCCTGTTTAACCCTCATTCATTAGATTTTCCAAAAACAAAAAATTAATGTTTCTGTATTTTTAAAGGAGATTCCATATATTAACTGTCTGGTCTGTAATATCTCCAGTTTCTGAGATATAAGTATCCTCATAAAAGACATTCAACCCCTTATTCACACTTTTCACCCCTCCTATTGGGGTTTTCCGAAAACAAAAAAAAATGCGTGTTCCTTTATTTTTAAAGGAGATTAATTATCAATTTTTACATCTGCAAACTTTCGAAGTTTTGAGATATAGATACACTCATTTTTAAAATACACCCCCCTTTCACCCCTCCCCCTTATTTGGATTTTCTGAAAACAAAAAATACATGTTTCTTTATTTATAAAGGAGGTCCCAAATACCGATTTTCAGATCTGTAACATCTTCAGTTTCTAAGAAATAAGGATCCTTATTAAAGGCATTAAACTATTTTTCATCCTTTTCACCCCTCCTATTGGGATTTTACGAAAACAAAAAATACGTGTTTCTTTATTTTGAAAGTAGATTCTAAGTACCAATTTTTACATATGTAAACTTTGAAAGTTTTGAGATATAGATACACTCATTTTAAAAATTCACCCCCTTTCAACCCTCCACTATTTGGATTTTTCAGAAACAAAAAGTACATGTTTCGTTATTCTTAAAAGAGATCCCAAATATCTTTTCTCAGGTCTGTAATATCTTCAGTTTCTGAGATAGAAGTATCCTCATTAAAGGCATTCAACCCCTTTTCACCCCCTCCTATTAGAATTTTCCGAAAACAAAAAAATACATGTTTATTTATTTTTAAAGGCGATTATAAATACCAATTCTTACATCTGTAAACCTTTAAAGTTTTAAGATGTAGACACACTCATTTTAAAATTCATCCCCCTTGTCACCCCCATTATTTGGATTTTCCAAAAACGAAAAAATACCTGTTTCTTTATTTTTAAAGTGGATCCCAAATACCAATTTATAGGTCTGTAATATCTTCAGGTTCTGAAATATAAGTAGCCTCATTAAAGGCATTCAACCGCTTTTTCACCCTTTTCCACCCTTCCTATTGGGATTTTCCGAAAACAAAACAATACGTGTTTCTTTATTTTTAAAGGAGATTCTAAATACTGATTTGTACATCTATAAAAGTTTTGAGATATAGATACACTCATTTTCAAAATTCACCCTCTTTTCACACCCCCATTAATTGGATTTTCCAAAAACAAAAGAATACGTGTTTCTTTATTTTTAAAGGAGATCCCAAACACCAATTTTCAGGTCTGTAATATTTTCAGTTTCTGAGATATAAGTATCGCCATTTAAAGGCATTCAACCCATTTTTCACCCCTTTTCACCCCTCCTATTGGGATTTTCCGAAAACGAAAAAATACGTGTTCCTTTATTTTTAATGAAGATTCTAAATACCAATTTTTACATCTCTAAACTGTAAAACTTTTGAGATATAGGTGCACTCATTTTAAAAATTCACCCCCCCCCCCTTTCGCCCTCGCATTAATTGGATTTTCCAAAAACAACAAATATTTGTGTTTCTTTATTTTTGACAGCGATCAAAAGTACCAATTTTGAGGTCTGTAATATCTTCAGTTTCTGAGATATAAGTAACGGTATCCTGATTAAAGGCATTCAACCACTTTTTCACCCTTTTTCACCCCTCCTATTGGGATTGTCTGAAAACAAAAAAATACGTGTCTCCTTATTTTTAAAGATTCTAAATACCAATTTTCACATCTGTAAACTTTTAAAGTTTTGAGATATAGACACACTCATTTTAATTTTTCACCCCCCTTTTCACCCCCTTAGCGACGGAATATCCAAAAATCCTCTCTTAGCGAGCACCTACATCTTAATATGAATATATCCCCAAAATTTCATTTCTTTATGTCCAGTAGTTTTGGTTCGGCGATGATGAATCAGTCAGTCAGTCAGTCAGTCAGTCAGTCAGGACAAGCTACTTTATATATATATAGATATATTCTTGATTTTTATTACTCCATTAGAACCACCATACGCTGAACTTACGGCTGTCATTATTGAAACCGAGAATCTTTTTCACTTCATAAAATTTAGGAGATTAAATTTGCATGCACGATCTCTTTGTCACATCAACATCTCGCGCCAATTCGCTTTGTTTACCATGGCTGCCCCTTATAAACTTGCTTCAGCAGGGAGCGCTGATATCAGGCATACAGCCCCTCTATGTTATTCTAGCCGTTGCCTACGAGATACACAAGGCCTGGAAATACAGCACACAAAACTTGTCCTCGAGTTAATTCCGACAAGCGCCGCTAGAGTTCTCTTTACTATTCTGTCTCGCCCGCTCATTGCAACACGTTCATATATGAAAAACTATAAAAATTCATTAAAATTAGTAATCTCAGAAGGCAGCAAACAGATATGAGATCAAAGATAGACCAAGAGCAATTGTTTGACTTATTTTCTACAACGTATTTCTTACAATATGCTTAAACGAAATAAGTAATTCACGAAAGAAGTAGAGAAATCTGATAGCGAGTTTGTCACTTCTTACCGATTCCTCTAATGGTGCCTCAGAGTATCCGATAAGCGGATCGAGATTGCGGTCATAAATAACTTTCGGTTTAATCGCCCTTTCACCAATTATCAGCGATCCAATCTTTCCTCCGCACATCTGATATTTTGACATTCGTATTGAAGCCGCTGTTTGGTGAGCGATGTTATGCCCGTTACGCTATATTTACCGGCGTTTACCCGTATTTCTCTTTTTTCTTCCCGTAAAATTAAATTTGTGTTCGCCTCTGTGGTGTAGCGGCTAGTGTGATTAGCTGTCACTCCCGGAGGTCCGGGTTCGATTCCCGGCCCTGCCACGAAGTTTGAAAAGTGGTACGAGGGCTGGAACGGGTCCACTCACCCTGGGAGGTCAACTGAGTAGAGGTTCGATTCCCAGCTCAGCCATCCTGGAAGTGTTTTTCCGTGGTTTCCCACTTCTCCCCGAGGCAAACGCTGGGATAGTACCTAACTTAAGGGGCTGGGGCTGTACCTTAATCAAGTCCATGGCCGCTTCCTTTCCACTCCTAGGCCTTTTCTGTCCCATCGTCGCCATAGGACCTATCTGTGTCGGTACGTCATAATGCAAATAGGAAAAAAAGCTTCCTTCTCTCTCCCTTGCCTATCACTTCCAATCTTCCTATCCCCCCTCCCCACAAGGCCCCTTTTCAGCATAGCAGGTGAGGCCGCCTGGGCAAGGAACTGGTCCTCCTCCCCAGTTTATCCCCTTATGCCTTAATTAAGGCACAGCCCCAGAATTTTCCTGGTGTGAAAATGGGAAACCACGCAAAACCATCTTCAGGGCTGCCGACAGTGGGATTCAAACCCACTATCTACCGGATGCAAGCTCACAGCCGCGCTTCCTGCGTTTGACATTTTCCTGTTTGTGAACAGGATACACAGCGAAAACAGAAGGAAGTTTGATTGATGTGCTTACACTGAAATCTGTTTTATGAGAATTGCTAGGTACCTAAAGAGATCCTACTATATCACCTTGCCTAGAAATAGTTTGCTTCCATTTCTCCCTTAAACCGCACTCGGAAGGGAAACTATGGAACGTCAATTTTCTTGCTTTTTAGTGTCATCCGAAATACAGAGAGGTACACAACAGTGCACCTTCTTCTTAACCTCATAGACACTCGCCGACAGAAACAATATTCACAATAAATTGCACAAAATCAACACAGCATCACAATAACTACGCATATCACAATGTTAAAGTCTGCCAAGAACAGAACGGAATCCTGACATCTAGCGGCCAAACAGTGAACACGGTCGGGCCGCTTTTTCAGCGTCAAATTAGTAGTTATTTCCAGGCCTTGTATATCTCGTAGGCAACGTTCTAGCTCGTCGCTGTACTCCTGGTACCGGTCCTGACAATCATTTGGGAAGCCCATCATAAAGCTGTTCAGTTATTGGAAAGTTTCTCCATAACGCCGCCGGGGCGCTAGCCACCAATGGTACTGACAAGAAGCTGTGTACCTAGGGTTGCCCTATCTAACTGGGACCTCGTCGTCGGGGCACTGTGAGATGCGGTTTTGGAATTGAAGTAAAAAATGTATTTCATATAATTTTTTTTATTTAGAAAACAGCCCTTGTTGCGGCAGAAGTAGTTGCTACACCATTTTTCTCGGAAGATTTCGCCCTTTTCAGCAAGTTTCTTTTCCCTTTTACATATTTATAAAACCCCATGCAAGTCAGCTTGTAGATAAACTGGCACTGTAAGACTGACTCCACAGTCCCTGGCAGCAGTCGATTTCTGTCATCAGTCCGCTGGGCCGACATCAACGAAAATACTATGTCCAAAGTGGCGTTGTGTGCGGGGATAGAAAACAAATACTCGCATAATTTTAGCAGTTGGAATTTGCGTTCAGGATTTTTGGTTTCCTTAAAAAAGTAAACCCACCTTTCTTCCACGGAGTGTTTAGACTTCCATTCTTCCGAGTCACGCTTAGTTCCTTAAAATCTCTTCAGATACATATATTTGCTGAAATCTTCACACAATTTTCAGTCAGGTATATAATAGTGTTTTCAATCATCACCCAATCTGGGGTTTCATATAGCGTCATCCAATCAAACACTTGATATTTATTATATGAAATAGCTCATTTCTCTAAGTAATCAAATGCTATGGTATAGAAAGCCATTGTCTCTTCCTCAAATTTCGAAATGAAATGAATTATTTCTTGGTTACGGTTCTCATTGTTTAATTTGTTCATATTCATCTTGGTTTGCATGCCTTTTATTCAAACATTTTTGAGTGTCGATTACTACATTTCTCATTCCAGTTATCGTCCGCCTCCGTAGTGTAACGTTTAGTGATATTAGCTGCCGTCCTCGGGGGCTTGGGTTCGATTTCCGGTGCTGCCAGAGGTTTAAGAATGTTAGGACTGCTGGTATGTGGTTTAAAATAAACATGCAGCTCACCTCCACTCTGGGTGTGCCTAAAAAGAGCAGCACCACCTCGGGATTAGGACACGAATTTCCTTTTTTTTTTTTTTTTTTTTTTTTTTACTTATCGAGACTTTCTTCATTTTCACACTTTTTACATTTCTTTTTCAAACAGAGCTAAGTTTGAGTGCAGAAACATGAAGTAAATTTCACTGATCAGACTACTGAAAAAATGTTTGCTATTTGTTTTATGTCGCTCCGACTCAGATAGGTCTTATGGCGACGATGGCATAGGAAAAGCCTAGGAATGGGAAGGAGGCGGCCGTGGCCTTAATTAAGGTACAGCCCCAGTATTTGCCTGGTGTGAAAATGGGAAACCATGGAAAACCATCTTCAGGGCTGCCGACAGTGGGGTTCGAACCCAATATCTCCCGGATGCAAGCTCACAGCTGTGCGCCCCTAACCGCAAGGCCAACTCGCCCAGTCTAAAAATCTAAGATATTTTAGGTGGCCTGTCTTCGGCGTCAAAAAAATTGTTTTAATGGAATCCAAAGCTTAAGACTCTCAAATGCGGGCATTAACGACAGCCATCTTGTTTTTGAGTGAAATAGAGAAGTTTGATAATTGACAACAACATATAAGCAGAATTCTTTCACCTTCTCTGTCCTTACCATGTATATTGAAAATTAATGAAATATTTTCATGACGATTATTTCAATGTCGACACTAAAGATTCTGGAAGCTCTTTATACAGTATTGTGGAGAATATGGGCAGGGCATCCAATTTCTTCTACATTTTTTCCTACTTCTTTAATTTGGTGAAACACATTCCGCTGGCCGCGTCGATGCAGCCCTCCGAAGTTGGTACTGGTACTATCTCCACGAAAAGCGATTAATGTATCTAATGGAATTTGCAGTTGTCTTAAAGTGTCTAGACAAATCTTTGCAATTGTCTCCGATGTTTCGTTTTTCAGCGAATCAAACTTGAATAGCTTCAGTTGGATTCCCTCAATTTCAGTGAAGTTTTGGACAACTAAAGGAAACATCTTTTCAGCCTTGTGGTACGATGCGTCGGTACCTATTTCGTAAAATGAAACTTCCTGCAATTGCTTTATGCATTCGGACAAGAAGTGTGGTGCGAGTATATTTTTAACAATCGCTGTAGCGTTGGTATTGGCTGTAGACTGCTTTGCGGCGACTTTGGAGTCAGGATACATTGCGGCATTTAGTTTTACAGTACAGTCAAGAGAACTGAAGGATTGACGATGCTTGACAACTTTATAAGTTGTTGTTAATTCTGCACCAGCAACGAACAATTCATTCTGGGTATCATCTTTAATCGCCGGCCCCGTGGTGTAGGGGTAGCGTGCCTGCCTCTTACCCGGAGGCCCGGGGTTCGTTTCCCGGCCAGGTCAGGAACTTTTAGCTGGACCTTTGGGCTCGTTCCAGGTTCATTCAGCCTACGTGATTAGAATTGAGGAGCTACCTGACGGTGAGATAGCGGCCCCGGTCTAGAAAGCCAAGAATAATGGCCGAGAGGTTTCGTCGTGCCGACAACACGACACCTGGTAATCTTCAGGCCTTCGGGCTGAGCAGCGGTCGCTTGGTAGGCCAAGGCCCTTCAAGGGCTGTAGTGCCATGGGGATTGGTTTGGTTTGGATCATCTTTAATCGTGAATGTTTTCCTTGTTTTGTTTTTTTTTGCTATTAGCTTTACGTCGCACCGACGTATGGCGACGATGGGATAGGAAAGGCCTAGGAACTGGAAGGAAGCAGCCGTGGCCTTAATTAAGGTACAGCCCCGGTATTTGCCTGGTGTGGAAATGGGAAAAAACGGAAAACCATCTTCAGGGCTGCCGACAGTGGGGCCCGAACCCACTATCTCCCGATTACTGTATACTGACCGTACTTAAGCGACTGCAGCTATCGAGCTCGGTAATCGTGAATGTAGAAATAGGCTTTGATATTGACGCTACCGCGAATCTAATTGTATAATTCATCGTAGAAATGTGATGCCTCACATCAGCCACCTCCGTGAGTTACTGAGATGAAACAGCTACAAATCTCACACAACGCTTCCTGATCCGTACGTCCTTTCTTGACCACTCTTTTGTGTAATCATCCGAAAAGTGACACTTTCAATTTTTATCCTTATGCATTTCCGTAATCTAAGATAACTAACTTGCACTCTTGTTCGTATTACGTTGAGAAAGAATCGCCTCATCAGATCGCTATTCAACTGGGAATTCCGCGTGGCGCTGCTTAAATAGTTCCAGTCCCGTACTGCTGGAGACATCTGGTATTTTCTCGAATGATGGTGCTGGATCTAGCACGGCCGACTGGATCCCTCGCTGCGCTCCCGCTAGCTAGAGCGACGCATCAAGTCGGCCGTGGATCTATTAACATGCTGCTTAGCGTGAGCTCTTAGTGTCAAAAACCTCCGCTAGGAGCAGCAATTAACGCACCCAGTTAATCTCCGTACCCACGTTGTTGTATTCCTGTGCGTTTGCATCGAGTGTTTATGTGTGTGTCTCTGGTTGTAAAATAATGAATTGCTGTGTTCCTCTCTTAATATCATAGCAAGACATCCAAATTGTTCAGGTGAGAGGTTTCCTGGCACCCTCCCCCCGCTGTAAAAAACTTTGGGGAAATTGGCATAACGGTATATCAAGGCAAGGATCAACCAAGGTTAGTCAATAGATTCCGTCCGGTTATTCTCGTGTTTGTAGCCTTGAGATGGAGATAAAAGATAAAACCAAAAGAAAAATAATTACATTGAAGCCAGAGAGTTTGCCTAGTCGGTTTTTAATTATCCCCATTACCTTCAAACCAGAAAAATAGCTCCACGAAAGACCAGACAGAGACAAGATATTTCTTCGAAACTAATCTATGATGAAACAAGCTCTTCAACCGCAAGAAATATATTGTATTACGAGTACGAAATTCATTTGAACAACAATGTCCCAATCCAAGTCAATATTCCAAGTAGTAAGAATGACAGCAGTCATCAGAAAATCATGCATTAGAGGATTCGATCGAGAATTCTGAGACTGCGATAAAAGCTGATGACTAACCATAATGAACTTAAAATACTACAGAGGAAATACGAAGACAACCCAGAAACTGATTGTCTGAATAAAGTAAAGGAAACAGCTAAATATATTAAACAAAAGACCGTTTATCTCTTAGATCAAATCCGTAATTTTCGCAAGACAAAATTCACACAGTCAGAGCAAATCGGTTACGAACATGGGAGGACTCTTGGTCTAGTGTCAGCTCCATCACGAAGTACTCTTGACAGGTAGCGTAAATGGGAAATGTTGGGAGAGTTTGTCGGAATTTCCCAATTAGGGAAAGAAGGACAACTGAATGTAAACTCTCAGACCAACAGAGAGGAGTGTAACAATGATTGCAGATTAAACGGATAATTAGGTGCCGGGCTGAGTGGCTTAGACAGCTGAGGCGCTGTCCTTCTGACCCCAACTTGGCAGGTTCGATTCTGGCTCAGTCCGGTGGTATTTGAAGGTGCTCAAATACGTCAGCCTCGTGTCGGTAGATTTACGGGCACGTAAAAGAACTCCTGCGGGACAAAATTCCGGCACCTCGGCGTCTCCGGAAACCGCAAAAGTAGTTAGTGGGACGTAAAGCAAATAACATTAATTAATTAAAGGGTAATTAGGTAGGCTCCTCTACGACCGAACCAGTGACAAATTCGTTTGCGTGTTCAATGTTGAAGGTGTATCCGGCACAGATACTGGAAAATCTCCTGCTCTCGCGAATAAACTGTTGTGTTTTGTTGTATAGGTACTTTCAAAAGAATTTCCTGTTCCTGCTGCCTACTTCCTCGTTAAAGGCTTAGAAGACTTCGATCTATTCATTTTAGTTCAGAAATTATTAATGTCGTTGACTAACTATCACAAAACCAATATTTCTATGTTTAAAGATTTTGGAGAGGGAAAAATGAGAATCTGTGTAACTTATCCATGTTATCCCAGTCGTAAACATCTTTCCAGTTCTATTACCATTTGATAAAAAGTGTGAGATCCTAGTTCCTAGACAGAGAAATGACAGCAATAGCATCATCACCTCCAAATATGTGAAAGAAGTTTATCGAAAATACAGAGGAATTTGGAAAAAAAATTATGTTATCCTGTATAAATATTCCCCCAGCGGTTACTGCTGCAATTCGCTTCATGAGAGAAAACCATGCCCGTTTATAAACACATGTTTAGACATTTCATTCGCGGAATCAATCTACAATTTTTTCACATTCCACGGCGTCATTGACAGAACTCAGTACATTCGGCAAAACAATCCAGACTGTGTGCATTTCTATTTACCAGCAGATAAAATACTACAATGGTTGAACGATGATATCGAGTACGTTAAAATAATTGGAATCAAAACGTGCAAAACTGAAGTGTCTGATAATGAGGCGGCAGATGCTGTCTTGCTAACTGTGAAATCTATAATGGAATCTGTGTCTTATCTGTTACACAATGGGTTCTATATGTTCTCACTAGATGATTTTCTGGAGACGCAATAGAAGCTCTATTTAGTGCAGTCGTATAGGATGCTGGATGTAATGATATGACATGACGGACGCACGCACAGTATTATGTGCTATAAAACCTAACCTGAAATCTGGCCTTGAACAAAGGGTCAGCGAAATAGTGATAGAAAAATTTGTGCGTCCACTGTTGGTAAATAACGGTAAGAAAAGGACTGAATAGGTAATTCGTTATTCGTGTCGAGAAAATTCTGAAATTGTTGTGTGCCATGCAGCAGTGGGATGATCTTAATATATGTACTGTAACTGGTAATATTTTATATATTTTACGTTTCTAAATCTTAATCCAAGCTCAAATATGAGATGTTGGTTTCTGTATGCGCATTATCTTCTCAATTAGTAAAATGTTAAGGATTATTTTTCATTTTATATTGCTGTTACGGACGAACTCTCATTTAACCAACACGTGCTCTAGGTGCGGTAAGTGCTGCCATCTGCAATGTCGCTGTAAACACAATTCTCACGGCACAGAGCTGGCAGTATATAGAGTAGTGATGGGCTGCGAATGGACTCGCAAAGAATCGAGTCTGGGACCGTAAAACTCGAGGTACTCGAGTCCGGACTCGAGGCCGAGGACGCTGGCAGCTTTATCTGTGAGCTGTGTATGGAAACAACACGATGCATAATATTGTAGGTAGGCCAAGGACGAGTATTGGTTCCGTTTCCCAATAATGCACAGTGTTATAATGTACAAGTCCGCCTCTGTGGTGTAGTGGTTAGTGTGATTAGATGCCACCCCCGGAGGCCCGGGTTCGATTCCCGGCTCTGCCACGAAATATTGAAAAGTGGTACGAGGGCTGGAACGGGGTCCACTCAGCCTCGGGAGGTCAACTGAGTAGAGGTGGGTTCGATTCCCACTTCAGCCATCCTGGAAGTGGTTTTCCGTGGTTTCCGACTTCTCCTCCAGGCAAATGCCGGGATGGTACCTAATTCAAGGCCACGGGCGCCTCCATCCCTCTTCCTTGTCTATCCCTTCCAATCTTCCCATCTCCCCGCAAGACCCCTGTTCAGCATCGCAGGTGAGGCCGCATGGGTGAGGTAATGGTCACCGTCCCCAGTTGTACCCCCCAACCCAATGTCTCACGCTCTAGGACACTGCCCTTGAGGCGGTAGAGGTAGGATCCCTCGGTGAGTCCGAGGGAAAGGCCAACCCAAGCAGATTAAGAAGAAGAAGAATAGTTAAATTATGTTCCTAATCTTCACTCCGTGTCTCAAGTTACCAAAGGCTAACCTAATGGGCGATATAACGCAAAAATGCAAACTCATCTCCTCATCTCGCGGTGGTGCAGCTCCTTTCAGGAAAACCCACGTTGCAGGTGAGCTGCGTGTACCATTTCAACCATATACCAGCCCTCCTGACATTCCAAAATGTATGGCGATACCGTGAATCGAACCCAGGCCCCCAAGAGTAGCAGCTAATATCACTAACCGTTACGCTACGGAGGCGCTGAACTGGAACAGCCCAACTAAATATAGACGGAGGAGAAAAAAGAAGAATATCATTGTGTGACAAACTAAACGAATGGCATTTCGAAAAAAGTACGTTACGGTCTTACACTCGCGTGTTTTACGTTATGGTCATCATTTACTGAGCTGTTGTAATAGTACTTAATAACTGAAGTATTTATTCCGACTGCTCGGCAACAGGTCGCAGTTAAGGATCGTGACGTCACCGTGGAGACTCGAGCACTTCGCACGGGTTACTCGGAGAGGCTCGGACTCGCTCGACTCGATTCTCGCGAGTCCAAGCGTCACTCGCGCACATTTTAAAATGAGAATTTTTACAGTTTATCTCAAAAAACTTAACATGTTACAGAAGTGAAAATGGTATTTTTTATCTCTATTAAACATAAAGAAACGTGTATTTTTAGCTTTCGGAAATACCACTTGGGTGGAGGCGGGGTGTAAAAGTGACTGAAAATGGTGTTGAATTATTTTAATTAGGCTATTGATATCTCAAAAATGAAGATGTTACAGACGTGAAATTTGATATTTGCAATCTGCTTTAAAAATAAAGAAACACGTATTCTCGGAAAATCCAATGAAGGGGCGGGGGGGTGAAAGAATTGAAAAATTAATTGAATTAATTGAATGAGAATGCATACATCTAATAAAAACTAAAGTTGTTACAGACGTGAAAATTCGTATTTGGATCTCCTTTAAAAACAAAGAAAAACGCGTTTTGGGGGGAAACTATCTTGGAGGGCGGGAGTGTAAAGGAGTTGAATTCCTTTCATGAGGACACATAAATCAAAAACTGAAGAAGTTAGAGTCGTGATAATTGGTATTTAGAAGATCCTTTACTATTAAAGAAACAAGTATTTTTTGCGGGAAAACTCACTTAGGGGGGGGGGGAGTAGTGTGAAATGAAGTAAAAAAGTAAATAATTTTTATGGGGATACTTATATCCCAAACTGAAGGTAATAGACGTGAACATTGGTGTTTGAAATCTTCTTTAAACATAAGAAACAAGCCTTCTTTTAATTATTTTTTTGGGGGGGGGGGTGCCGTTAAATAAACTTAACGGCGGTGGGGTGTAGAAGGAGGTGAGACCAATTGATTTTACTGTCCTTAATGTACTTATAAGGATCCTCGGCAGCGCGCCGGCCTCTCACAGCTGGGTTCCGTGGTTCAAATCCCGTTCACTCCATGTGATATTCGTGCTGGACAAAACGGAGGCGGGACAGGTTTTTCTCCGGATACTCCGGTTTTCCTGTCATCATCCATTCCAGCAACACATAATAATAATAATAATAATAATAATAATAATAATAATAATAATAATAATAATAATAATAATAATAATAATAATAATAATAATAATAATAATGTTCCGGACCGTCTTCAAATTTGCGGACCGCGCTGGAAACGGCTCCTGGACGGGTAATGACTAAGAATGCAGTCCGGCCGCGGGTTCAGTGCCACCAAGGCACCCAATATGACACCACGCCGGATCTCCTGAAGGATTTTATCCATATTAAAAATGATTATAGGAAAAGATGGCAAATATTTACGGACCCAACTGACCGGGTGGAATACCTGAGCCTAGCCCGGGAAGTACGAAATCGATTGCTGGAAAAGAAGATTGAAAAATGGGAGGAAACATGCCGTAATCTAATAGAAAACGAGTCAGATCGGGAATTTTGGTGGGTTCTCGCAGAAAACGAGTCAGACCGCGAATTTCGGCGGATTATATATCTAAAACAATAAGCATTCAATTATAAATTTCAGTATAATACTGTAGCGAAGCACGGGTATCTTGCTAGTCACTAATATAGAGATTGAGACGAAGGTGTACAGGATCGTTGCCTCGTAGGCAACGACAGGATACACGTGAAACGCCATCTGTGAGACGACCTTGTCAACATAAACTTGTTGACAAATGAAACTAACTGAGGCTGCATTTACATGTTGCGCTAACAGATGGCGCTTGAACCAAGCTCTTAATACAGTGACTAATACAGTGACTCTAGTCACTGTAGCTCTTAACAGTATTTTTCAAAATCGGGACAAAATTGTGTCTTTTCGGGATGTCGGAACAAGAAGGTCCCTAACAGTGACGGTCCCGATATATCGGGACGGATGGCAACCCTATGTGTACCGCAAATTATAGTATTTCCATTTTCATTTGTTATATTTTGCGGGTGTAAGTGCTCGTAATGAGATGTTCGTTTGTTTCAAATAAATCAATCAATCAAACAAACAATCAATCACTACTGATCTGCATTTATGGCAGTCGCCCAGGTGGCAGATTCCCTATCTGTTGTTTTCCTAGCATTTTCTGAAATGATTGCAAAGAAATTGGAAATTTATTGAACATCTCCCTTGGTAAGTTATTCCAATCTCTAACTCCCCTTCCTATAAACGAATATTTGTCCGCATTTGTCCTCTTGAATTCCAACTTTATCTTCATATTGTGATCTTTCCTACCAGAGCCATCTACTGTTAAAGCCGGAAGGTACGCTTGGCAACGCTGTATCTATCTGTCAAGCGGAGGCCGAGAAAAAAGGGCGCGTGTCCGATTTTGAATGACTTTACCCATATTCACTACATTTATACCAACATAATGATTATGATAAATGCATACTCTTCGTAAAATGGTACTAAGAAACATACACATCAGTAAATGCATTCACTGAAGTTATAAATACACATTTTACATGATAAAAACAAAACACTTTAAGAACCGTACTCACAAGCTCAATTATTATGGGGCGTTGACAGCTTCCTCTTAGTGTTTTTTATCATCACTGCTGACATAATTCGTGTTCTTCAACTGCTTTTAGCACTTATTTAACACGGCATTGGAAAATGTAGACAATAAACAATCTATCGCATTATTGTCACGCCCGTAATGACGGCGTTCAAACCAGAAGTGGTGATTCTCTTCCTAAAGCAGCTCAGGATAGAGAGAACAGAAATTCTTTATAATTTTCACAATCCAGGTAGTCTTTGTATACCACTGTCCTGCAGACACACACAACACAATATGATGGCACCAACCCACCTCTGAAGCTCTTCAAAATAGGGATCACCTGTTTCATAAGTCTGCAGGAGAACTAAACAAGTGTTACAGCTCATCCTTCTGGATATTGTCCTTAGTGTACACCCAGAAATGTACAGCGTATTACCCCAGACATCTCAAAATGCTCACCAAATATTCACATGATAAAAGTTAGCCTAACTTATTTATTACTTCCATACTGAGCCCAATAACATCTGTCTTGATGGAATCAAACTTTTCCAATTGGCTACAGCCAAACCTCACTTTTTCATACCATCACCTTCACAACCCTAAAACACCCTTGATCCTTATTTTCATCTCACTTTCTAGGACATGAAGTGCAATAACATTGTAGTTACAACCAATAAGCAAATACTGACCAAACCTTCTTTCTAAGTTATCACTTTGAAACTTCCTTGACAGTAAATAATTTGCCTTCACAGTTCCAAACGAAACTTTTTGACTAGGGCATAACTCTTCTTCCTTTTAGTGCACATAATAATAATAATAATAATAATAATAATAATAATAATAATAATAATAATAATAATAATAATAATAATAATAATGTTATTTGCTTTACGTCCCACTAACTAATTTCACGGTCTTTGGAGACGCAGAGGTGCCGGAATTTAGTCTCTCATTAGTTCTTGTACGTGCCAATAAATCTACCGACACGAGGCTGACGTATTTGAGCACCTTGAAACACTACCGGAGTGACCCAGGATCGAACCTGCTAAGTTGGGGTCAGAAGGCCAGCGCCTCAACCGTCTGAGCCACTCAGCATGGCCCTTTTAGAGCAAAGTTCGAATTATTCCCTCAAAAATATGAGGCAAGACAAAGAGGGTGTTTTCACTGCTCACCTCACGATACTCTATGAGATTGTGAAGCATTTTAATAGATTTATTTGTACACATTTAACACTAACACTACACGAAGTAGTTCCTATGTAATTTAATAAATATGCATTTAGTTGAGACCACTTTGACATTTTACCATCTGCTAAACATGCCATTTATTTTACCAACACCTGAAAACATAAACAGTGACATTCATATCTTGGTGAATTTTGACTAAATGGGTTGCATTTGGCATATCATCCATCTTCTTGTTTACCCTACTCTACATTTCCAGGCTCCTACATTCAGGATCTTTTCTTTTAACACTTTTCGATGACAAATATTTTGGCTAATTTGGGAAAATAATTGGACATGCATCAGAGAGAAGCCCATTAGATTTAGGTGGTAGTATAGTTACGTGGACTTTCTTCTTTCTTAATCGGCTTACCCTCCAGGGTTGGTTTTTCCCTCGGACTCAGCGAGGAATCCCACCTCTACCGCCTCAAGGGCAGTGTCCTGGAGCTTGAGACTTTGGGTCGGGGATACAAGTGGGGAGGAGGCCCAATACCTCGTCCAGGGGGCCTCACCTGCTATGCTGAGTAGCGGCTTAGTGAGGGGATGGGAAGACTGGAAGGGATAGACAAGGAAGAGGGAATGAAGCGGCCATAGCCTCAAGTTAGGTATCATCCCGGCATTTGCCTGGAGGAGAAGTGGGAAACCACGGAAAAACAACTTCGAGGATGGCTGAGGAGGGAATCGAACCCTCCTCTACTCATTTGACTTCCAGAGGCTGAGTGGACCGCGTTCCAGCCCTCGTACCACTTTTCAAATTTCGTGGCAGAGCCGGGAATCGAACCCGGGCCTCCGGGGATGGCAGCTAATCACACTAACCACTACACCACAGAGGCGGACTATGTTGACTTTATTATCAAAAATGTTATCCCCTGTTGAAAAATGTTCGTGTGTGACATGTTTTATGCATACGACTGATTCCTTCCCAGGTTCCCAATTATCCTGTTTAAAATGACAAATGCATTTTTTGTTTTAATTCCTCGTCTGAAGGAAAACTAATTGATATAACGAAACCTTTTTTAATGCTAGAGTTGTTACGATACATGGAAACACAACATGTTCTGGGCATCTGAAAATACACTAAACATTTTATTAATAAGCCAAATTCAGTCCGCACCTTCACAAATAATAATGTTATTGATTTAACATCCCACTAACTACTTTTACGGTTTTTTGGAGACGACGAGATGCCGGAATTTTGTCCCGGAGGTGTTCTTTAACGTGCCAGTAAATCTACCGACAAGAGGTTGACGTATTTGAGCGCCTTCAAATACCACCGGACTGAGCTGGGCCTAGAAAGCCAGCTCTACAGTCCAAACTACTCAGCCCTGCTTAGCCTTCACATTATTTCGATAATAAGCTCTGCGTATGCTTATTCTATCACATATCTTGTTATATATACTCGAACCTATCCGTGAAAAATCAAACGAAACACGAGACGTAGAGATCAACATGCACGGATAGATTCCGCGCTTTCACCTTGCCCTCCACTGGACGTTGCCAAACTTACATGATTCCGGCTTGTAACTGTAGTCGGCTATGTTTCCTACTTTTAAAGACACCACTCAAACTTATTCGTCTACCGATGTCATTCCACCCCATCTATCCCCTGACAGCTCGGAACATAAGTTACCATTTAGTCGAGCAGCTCGTCTCCTTTCTCCCAAGTCTTCCCAGCCTAAATTTTGCAAAATTTTTGTAACGCTACTCATTTCTCGGAAATCACCCAGAACAAATCGAGCCGCCTTGCTTCGGATTTTTTTTTCAGTTCTTGAATCAAAGTAATCCTGATGAGGGTCCCATATACTGGAACTATACTCCAGTTGGGGTCTTACCAGAGACTTATATGCCCTTTCCTTTACATCCTTACTACAACCCCTAAATACCCTCATAACCATGTGCAGAGATCTGCACCCTTTACTTACACTGATATTTATCTGATACCCCAATGAAGATCTTTCCGTATATTAACACCTAGGTACTTACAATGACCATCAAAAGGAACTTTCACCCCATCAACGCAGTATTTAAAACTGAGAGGACTTTTCCAATTTGTGAAACTCACAACCTGACTTTTGAACCCGTTTATCATCATACCATTGCCTACTGTCCATCTCACAATATTATCGAGGTCATTTTGGAGTTGCTCACAATCTTGTAACTTATGTATTACTCTGTACAGAATAACATTATCTGAAAAAGGCCTTATCTCTGATTCCACTTCTTTACACATATCATTGATATATATAAGAAAACATAAAGGTCCAATAATACTGCCTATAGGAATTCCCCTCTTAATTATTACAGGGACAGATAAAGCATCGCCTACTCTAATTCTCAGAGTTCTAGAAGCATAGCCACCCATTCAGTCACTCTTTTGTCAAGTCTTATTGCACTTATGTTTGCCAGTAGTCTTCCATGTTCCACCCTATCAAATACCTTAGATACGGTAGGTCAATCGCGATACAGGCCATTTGACCTCCTGAATCCAGGCTATATCTCGCTGGAATTCTACAGGATGAGTTTCAGTGGAACAACCTTTCCTAAACCCGAACTGCTTTCTATCAAACCAGTTATTAATTTCGCAAACATGCCTAATATAATCAGAAAGAATGCTTTCCCAAAGCTTACATACAATGCATGTCAAACTGACTGGCCTGCAATTTTCAGCTTTATGTCTATCACTCTTTTCTTTATACACAGGGACTACTATAGTAACTCTCCATTCATTTGGTATAGCTCCTTCATGCAAACAATAAACAAATAAGTACTTCAGATATGGCACTATATTCCAACCCGTAGTCCTTAGTATATCCCCCGAAACTTTATCAATTCCAGCTTTTGTTCTAGTTTTCAAATTTGTATCTTATTGAAAATACCATTGTTGTCACAGGTAAATTTTAATATTATCATTTAGGCCCGGTTTCTTCAACGAATGTTAAGTGTTAACTCTGCTGTTAAGGAGACTTAACACATAATTTAACAAAATGGTCGTCTCATCAAGCATTGTTAACTCTAACAAATTGTTAATACTTGTGTTAAATTAACCTGGCAGCAGCCCTGTGTTAAACCTCTTAACAACTGCTAAAAATTCCAAAATGGAGGCATGTAGAAGACGTAAGTTTGAAGCTTTACTGCTGTATGAAGACTATTTATAAACTGAAGAAGGCAAAGGACGACCCATACTAAGAAATAACTACTTTCTAGAGTCGTCAGAAGATATATTTCTAATTACCAAAGCCATAATGAACAAATACTTGACAATATTGAAAATAGGTTAGAGTTTCAAACAGTGAGGACAAATATCATGAGGCAGGATCCGCTTCGAACCACATGGAGGTGATAGAATATAAAAATGCGAACACATTTTACTCAAACTTGTCAGGTCAGCAAACTAATAATTTCCGAAAAATTTATGAATCCACCGGTTCTAATGCAACATCTATATACTTGAAGAGTTGCAACCTCGACAAGTGGAGCAGTGGTCGAGTGGTCATCGTGCTTGTCTCCGAACCGCGACGACTTGGGTTCGAGTCCCACCATAGACATACATGTTTATACATATTAAATCATTGTTTCAGGGAATGTGAAGATAAAATCCGAATAAAATGAATAATCAAACTGCAGTGGAACTTTATGTTCTACCTGAAATTAATATAGGCCTAAACGTTCTCAAAGTTACTGCTGGATTTCTTTCTATATATATATATAATTTGCGTACGGTAATATTTTTGTTCCAATTTTTATCTTGACGTCCCTCAAATATTAATTTAATCGGCTTCTTCTTCTTCTTCTTCATCTGTTTACCCTCCAGGGTCGGTTTTCCCTCGGACTCAGCGAGGGATACCGCCTTAAGGGCAGTGTCCTGGAGCTTCAGACTATGGGTCGGGGATACAACTGGGGATGACCAGTACCTCGTCCAGGCGGCCTCACCTGCTATGCTGAACAGGGGCCTTGCTGGGGGATGGGAAGATTGGAAGGGATAGGCAAGGATGAGGGAAGGGAGCGGCCGTGGTCTTAAGTTAGAAGGAGAACTGGGAAATCACGGAAAACCACTTCCAGGATGGCTGAGGTGGAAATCGAACCCACCTCTAATCAGTTAACCTCCCGAGGCTGAGTGGACCCCGTTCCAGCCCTCGTACCTCTTTTCAAATTTCGTAGCAGAGCCGGGAATCGATCCCGGGCATCCAGGGCTGGAAGCTAATCACACTAACCACTACACCACAGAGGGGGACATATTAATTTATTTTGTTCAAAAATCAAAGCTGCGACGAGACTCGAATTCACGTCTACGAGGTTCGCAGACAAGTACGGTGACCACCTGGCCACCACTCCGTTCCGCTGCGATGTAACTCCCAAGTATATATGCCTTGGATTGGAATCGGGTATTCATCAATTTTTCAGAAGTTATTAGGTTGCGGACATGTTTAAGAAAAATTTGTTCGCCTTTTCGTGTTCTACCACCTCCACCTTGTCCGAAGTGGATTCTGTGTAATGACATCTGACCTCTTTTTTTCGAAAACGAAAGCGTGTTGACTTATACCCTTATACACGAGTTACCGTTGAGTGTCTCCCCACAGATACATTGAAGCTCGGTGAAACTGGTTGACCGCAGGGTCTGGCCTCTACTTGTTAGATATTATGCTTGAGACACTTTTCATGTAATTGTAGGCGACTATGTTCACGAGTGCAAGGAAAAGTGTGTAGAATCCTGCAAAGAATTCCTGCTGCCACTGCAGCATTAACAAGACATTACATTATTTTCCCCGCAATAAAATAATGCCAGAAAACCATGCAGAACACATCAATTATCACACTTTCCAGGTGATAATATAAGAATAGGCTATATCGAATGTTGTGATATAACAGTCCGTTCTTTCATTGTTTAAGCACATTCGCATAATTTAAAATTAATATTAAATGAAATACAAACTCGCATTCATCATAACGCTTTTGTTCCTCTTACTTAACACGTTTACGTCTTACCGCTCTCCGCTAACCATAACCTATAATAATGTCAACCATGTGTATGTGTGACAAAATACTATTTCAGCACACCACTAGGAGCGCTTTATGTAAAGAAACAAAAGACGCTCACTGCCAAACGCGTTCAGAAATCTCACTGAAATGTGTTAATTTGTCTTTAACAATTGTTTCGTAACAAATGTTGGAAATGTGTTCGTGAAACAGGACACTTTTAAACAAAGTGTTAAATTAGAAACAATTGTTAGTTAACATTTGTTATGTAAAATTTAACACACAGTTGAAGAAACCGGGCCTTAGACTTTCACGGCCCGTGTAACTATTCATGAGTTGTATTTTTGGGCTTATGCCGTGTAAATAATTATAAACACACTCAACGTTTCAAAAGGAATCCTGCCTTTCTTCATCGGGAGACAAAAGAGGAAAGAAACGACGTATTGATGGTTGCTAGGAGAAAGCAACAAGGAAGCTTCAAATGGTGCCCAAAGATGTATAGGGGACGCCATTTTAGCCCAATGCTAGAGACAATGAATAGTAACAGCAAAGCATTACTCTCTAATGGTTCTGATTATAGGTAGCCATGATTCACTGAGGTTGTAACCTGTATCGCGGTTGAAATTATCTGGATGTTTACGTATTTCAACCGCCTCCCTGATAATTCTTGGGCGATATTGCTTTATACGGGCAAGAACATCCACTTCTTGGAACAAGACGTCATATGACGTATTGCCCGTATAAAGCAATATCGCCCAAGAATTATCAGGTAGGCGGTTGAAATACGTAAACATCCAGATAATTTCAACCGCGATACAGGTTACAACCTCAGTGAATCATGGCTACCTATAATCAGAACCATTAGAGAGTAATGCTTTGCTGTTACTATTCATTGTCTCTAGCACTGGGCTAAAATGGCGTCCCCTATACATCTTTGGGCACCATTTGAAGCTTCCTTGTTGCTTTCTCCTAGCAACCATCAATACGTCGTTTCTTTTCTCTTTTGTCTCCTGATGAAGAAAGGCAAGGTTCCTTTTGAAACGTTGAGTGTGTTTATAATAATTTACACGGCATAAGCCCAAAAATACAACTCATGAATAAATTTTAATACTTCTTTAGTATTAGTCACTTCCTCTATTTTAATACTTCTTTAGTATTAGTCACTTCCTCTATCTGGACATTATCCTTGTAACCAACATTCTTTACGTACTGCTAACTGAATACTTCTACCTTTTGAAGATCCTCACATACACACTCCCGTTGTTGATTAATGATTCCTGGAATGTCCTTTTTGGAACTTGTTTCTGCCTTAAAGTACCCATACACACTCTTACATTTTTCACTAAAATTTGTTTGACAGCCAATTATGCTTGCCATCATGTTATCCTTACCTGACTTCTTTGCTAGATTCAATTCCCTAGTATGTTCCTTCAATTTCTCCTTACTTCTACAGTCATTTCTTACTCTATTTCTTTCCAACCTGCCCTCATTCTTACTCTCTTTATTCTCTGTTTTAATATAGTCGATCTTTCCCATTCCTTACCACCTTTAAAGGTACAAGCCTATTTTCACATTGCTCAAGAATTACCTAAAACCCATCCCAGAGTCTGTTTACATTTTTATTTACCGTTTTCCACCGATCATAGGTACTTTTTAAAATCTCCCTCATGCCTGTTTTATCAGCCGTATGGTACGGCGTAGTAGTCCTAATTTTAATATCTTCCTTTCTTTCACATTTATTTTTAACTACCACAAAAACAGCTTGGTGATCACTATTACCATCAATTACTTCGGTTTCTCCATAGGGCTCATCTGGTTTTACCAGCACCACATCCAGAATATTCTTCCCTCTAGGTGATTCCATCACCTTCTATATCAGATTCCCTTCTCATATTTACTTATTCGGCATTTGTTGGTCATGCTTCCTGTCGCTCGCATTACCTTTCCAATTGACCCCCCCCCATGGCACTACAGCCCTTGAAGGGCCTTGGCCTACCAAGGGACCGCTGCTCAGCCCGAAGGCCTGCAGATTGCGAGGTGTCGTGTGGTCAGCACGACGAATCCTCTCGGCCGTTATTCTTGGTTTTCGAGACCGGGGCCGCTATCTCACCGTCAGATAGCTCCTCAATTCTAATCACGTAGGCTGAGTGGACCTCGAACCAGCCCTCAGGTCCAGGTAAAAATCCCTGACCTGGCCGGGAATCGAACCCGGGGCCTCCGAGTGAGAGGCAGGCACGCTACCCCTACACCACGGGGCCGGCCTTTCCAATTGACACTTGGTAAATTGAGATCACTCGCTACAATCACGTTCCTTTCCTTATCGTCTCCTACATAGCTGATTTGTTATTGAGAGTTGATATTTGTGCTCTAATTAATGTTTTTAACTGAGTGGTGGTTTGGTTTTGTGTTTACAAATCTATTTAAATAAAATAATTGTCCTGACTGACTGACTGACTGACTGACTGACTGACTGACTGACTGACTGACTGACTGACTGACTGACTGACTGACTGACTGATTTATCATCGCTGAGCCAATACTACTGGACATAAAGAAATGAAATTTTGGGGATACATTTTTATTACAGTGTAGGTGATCACTAAGAAAAGATTTTTGGATATTCCATCGCTAAGAGGGTGAAAAGGGGGTGAATTTTTAATTGAGTACGGTATATCTAAATCTCAAAAACTGAACAGTTCAAATACGTGAAAATTGGTATTTGGAATCTCTTTTAAAAATAAAGAGACACGTATATTTTGTTTTCGGGAAATTCACTTAAAGGGGTAAAATAAATGAAAAGGGTGTTGAACTATTTTTACGAGGATGCTTATATCTCAAAACTGAATATATTGTAACGTACAAATTGGTACATGTAATCTCATTTAAATATAAATACATATTTTTTGTTTTCGGAAAATCCACTTAACGGGTGAAAAGAAGTGAAAAAGCTGATGTACGTTAAAAATGAGTGTAACTCGTAAAAATATGTTTCAGACGAAAAAATTGGTGTTTTGGATCTCTTTTAAAAATAAAGCAAGCAATTTATGTTTTCTGGAAATCCAATTAAGGGGGTTAAAGATGTGAAAATGGGGTGAATTTTAAAAATCAGTATATCTCAAAAGCTCAACATGTTGCACACGTAAAACGTCGTACCTGGAATCTCCTTTAAAGGTAGAGAACCATGTATTTTTTTGTTTTTCGGAAAATTTACTTCAGAGGGAGGTGGGGGGGGGAGGGCTGAAAGTGGGGTTGAATCCTTTAATTGGGATGCTAAAATCTCAAAACTGAATATGTTACATACGTGAATATTGGTATTTGGAATCTCCCTTAAAAATAAACGCGTATTTTCTTGTTTTCGGAAAATCCATTAAATGTGAGTGAAGAGGTCCGGAAAAGGGGTTGGTTTCTTTTAATGAGGATACATATATTTCAAAAGTCTGTTTCAGTGGCTGAATGGTCAGCGTTTAGGCCTTCGGTTCAGAGGGTCACAGGTTTGATTCCCGACCGGGTCGGGGATTTTAATCGCGCCTGATTACATTTTCTGTTTCGGGGACTGAGTGTTTTTGTTTGTCCCAACACTTTCCTCTTCATATTAAGACAACACACCACACTACCAACTACCTCATAAACACGCAATCGTGATTACGTCCCTCCATATAGGGTTGGCGTCAGGAAGAACATCCGGCGGTAAAACAGGGTCAAATCACATGTGCAACACAGTACGCACACGTATCCCCACAGATGTGGGACAAGCGGTAGAAGAGGAAGAAGAAGGGAAGACATGTATCTCAAAAACTGGAGATGATACAGATGTGAAAATATTATTTGGAATCTCTTTCAAAAATAAAGAAACGCGTATTTTTTTTCGTAAAATTCTCATAAGGTGGTGAAAAGAATTGAATTAGTGGATAATTTTTTTAAATGAGTATATCTACAATATATCACAAAAATTTTACATGTTACAGAAATGAAAATTGGTATTTGGAATCTCTTTAAAAATAAATAAACACGTATGTTTGTTTTCAGAAAATCCACTTAATGGAGGAGGGGATGAAAAGAAGTGAAAGATGAGGATACGTAGCCTATATATCAAAAACTGAAGATGTAACAGACGTGAAAATTGGTACCTGGTATCTTATTTAAAAATAAAGAAACAAGCATTTTTTTTATTTTCTGAATATCCTCTGAAGGGGTGAAAAGGATTGAGAAAATGGGCGAATTTTTAAAATGAGTATATCTACAGTACGTCTCATAAACTTAACATGTTACAGACGTGAAAATTAGTATTTAGAATCACCTTTAAGAGTAACAAAACACGTATTCCTTTGTTTTCGTAAAATCGACTTAAGGTGGGGAGTGTAAGTGAAGAAGGAGTTGAATTCTGTTTATGAAGATACTTACACTGACTGACAGAGCAAATGCAACACCAAGAAGGAGTGGTTCGAAAGGGATGAAAGTTGGGGAAAAAACAGAGACGGCACGGACGAATAATTGATGTTTATTTCAAACCCATATGCAGGTTACACAATGCGCACGGCATCGACTCAGTAGGATGTAGGACCACCGCGAGCGGCGATGCACGCAGAAACACGTCGAGGTACAGAGTCAATAAGAGTGCGGATGGTGTCCTGAGGGATGGTTCTCCATTCTCTGTCAACCATTTGCCACAGTTGGTCGTCCGTACGAGGCTGGGGCAGAGTTTGCAAACGGCGTCCAATGAGATCCCACACGTGTTCGATTGGTGAGAGATCCGGAGAGTACGCTGGCGACGGAATCATCTGTACACCTCGTAGAGCCTGTTGGGAGATGCGAGCAGTGTGTGGGCGGGCATTATCCTGCTGAAACAGAGCATTGGGCAGCCCCTGAAGGTACGGGAGTGCCACCGGCCGCAGCACATGCTGCACGTAGCGGTGGGCATTTAACGTGCCTTGAATACGCACTAGAGGTGACGTGGAATCATACGCAATAGCGCCCCAAACCATGATGCCGCGTTGTCTAGCGGTAGGGCGCTCCACAGTTACTGCCGGATTTGACCTTTCTCCACGCCGACGCCACACTCGTCTGCGGTGACTATCACTGACAGAACAGAAGCGTGACTCATCGGAGAACACGACGTTCCGCCATTCCCTCATCCAAGTCGCTCTAGCCCGGCACCATGCCAAGCGTGCACGTCTATGCTGTGGAGTCAATGGTAGTCTTCTGAGCGGACGCCGGGAGTGCAGGCCTCCTTCAACTAATCGACGGGAAATTGTTCTGGTCGACATTGGAACAGCCAGGGTGTCTTGCACATGCTGAAGAATGGCGGTTGACGTGGCGTGCGGGGCTGCCACCGCTTGGCGGCGGATGCGCCGATCCTCGCGTGCTGACGTCACTCGGGCTGCGCCTGGACCCCTCGCACGTGCCACATGTCCCTGCGCCAACCATCTTCGCCACAGGCGCTGCACCGTGGACACATCCCTATGGGTATCGGCTGCGATTTGACGAAGCGACCAACGTGCCCTTCTCAGCCCGATCACCATACCCCTCGTAAAGTCGACTGTCTGCTGGAAATGCCTCCGTTGACGGCGGCCTGGCATTCTTAGCTATACACGTGTCCTGTGGCACACGACAACACGTTCTATAATGACTGTCGGCTGAGAAATCACGGTACGAAGTGGGCCATTCGCCAACGCCGTGTCCCATTTATCGTTCGCTACGTGCGCAGCACAGCGGCGCATTTCACATCATGAGCATACCTCAGTGACGTCAGTCTACCCTGCAATTGGCATAAAGTTCTGACCACTCCTTCTTGGTGTTGCATTTGCTCTGTCAGTCAGTGTATATCTCAAAATCTAAGATGATATCGAAGTGAGAATGGGTATTTGTTAACTCCTTTAAAAAAGGAGCACGTACGTTTTTTCTCGGAAAATCCACTTAACGGGGGAGGGGTAAAGAAGTTAATAAAGATTTGAATTATTTTTATGAGGATACTTATATCTCAAAACTGAATGTTACAGATGTTAAAATTGGTATTTGGAATCTCCTTTACAAATAAGGGAACATGTATTTTTTTGTGCCTACTACTCGATAGGCTTTTGGGCTTATGCCGTGTCAAGACAATAAGGTGAAATTCTTTACGTTTCGCAGAGAACTGTGCTCTGCGTCATGAGAAGAAAATCTCCACTGTCCACGAGAAAGGCTTCTTAAACAATGACTTTTTGAAATTTAGACGTTATAATAGAAGTGGAAATGGTACGTTCATTCGTCACCAGATGGCCCCCCGGACGTGGCACAGCGCTAGGCTTGTGTCAGTGTCATATACCTGTCATTGTCATATGTTACGTACACATGTTATGTGACCCTCTTAGACTGATTCTGATGGCTCGGCCAGCTTCCGCTTCGAAAGCTATCATTTCACGAATTCCCCGTAGACCAGGACAAAAATAAGGAGTGGCTCAAATCGATTTCACTCCGTAACTTTGTCTCTAACACTAATTCTGCTTCTTCTGTTATTTGTAGGCTTCATTTGAAAGAACATGATTATTCCTTTGTAGGCAAAAGTAGGAGAGTATTAAAGAAAAGTTCTGTACCATCAGTGTTTTCTATCCTAGTTATAAGGTGATTAGTACCAAGAGTCCAGGAAGAAAAATTACTAAAACAATACTATCAGAGGGATAAGTAGGTGTGGTATTTACTGTACATGTGATTGAATTTCTTCTTTGGTGTGTTCATTGGTTTCTTGAATAATGGTATTAGGTGGTAAAAGGTAAAAATTGTAATATTTCAAGAACTCACTTCAAAGTTTTTGTATTTTTCAGAAATAATTTATTACTTGCCTCCCACTAACAACTAACAAGCTGACAAGAAGCTGAGAACACTAAGTTGAATTCTATGAAAACATAATCTAAAGATTTCTGATACTGTTGAGAATTATTTACAAATTCATTTTCAAATTTCAGTTTCACTGTAGAACAACTAGCACAAAGAGAAGATATGCCTGAAGTAGAAATCACATCACAAGCACAAGGATATTTGAAAATCCTCGGTTTTCCGTTTCCATTTTCACCAATTTATCGCCCCTAAACTTTCTGTTATTGAATAATCCTTTAGGCAGAGTCATATTTGCCACATTACAGCAACACAAACTATTTTTATCCAAGATAACCTGAACTTCAACATTTAAACACAAACAAGTAGGAACCGTGACCCTTATGATTGTAAGGCCAACGTATGAAGTTACGTGTTACCTGTGTAAAGAACAGTTTACCAAGTATTTACCCAAAATACTTCTCTTTCAGTGAAATTGTATATAAAATTTTAGCGCGAAGTATAAATGAAATATAATCTGTAACTACGTGTTGAAATTAAATCGTAAATATTTTTGAGTCAAAATATTTCTGTTATCCATACACCGAATATTTAAGTAGAAAAAATAAGTATTTTATGTTTCAAATACACCCCCTTCCTGACAGCAGCACTTGAGGAATTTTAAAACTCTAAATCAGGGCCTCTCAGAGTGCATGCGCTTGGTGCATGCACTGTGCACGGTGCAAAAGACGACTTCGCTTGGTTGACCAGAGTGCAGACCCCCCACTCCTCGATTTGGAGCAATAGCGCTTACTCTCTCTTTCCCCATGCGTGTCTTGCTCGCTCCCTCTTCCACACTTGCCCAGTAGCGCTCCAAATCCGAGCTGAGTTGCGCCCAGTAGAGCCGAGCTTAGCCGAGCTTAGCCGAGTAGCCCAGAGACGAAGCGTTGGTCCGAGACAAGCCGAGCCCGACCGATGCACAGTGCACGGAGCTCTTGCGCCTCGATTTGCACGCGTGAGATTTTGGGCGTTTGAGAGGCCCTGCTCTAAATGAACAATGACGCTTAATCTCAAGATTAACATCAGAAGACAAAAGTATTGAACAATATCCTTGTGGCAATTTCTACTATTTACCTCAACGTTATGGTTAATAAAAGTGATTACCTAATACACTGAGTGGCCAAAAGTCACGGAAAGGAGTGTACCATTAGAAAATGTGCCGTCTATGTACCGTAAGCATTGCGGCTAGCTGCGACGTAGCTGAGCAGGCAGTCAGAGGCACTAGTGTCGTGAAGATGGTAACACGTCGAGAGTTAACCGACTTTGAACGTGGAATGATCATCGACGCACGGCGCATTGCTCACAGCATTGCGGAGATTACACGTGAATTCGGGTTTCCGAGGTCAACAGTGTCGAGGGTGGATCGTCAATATCACAGAGAGAATGTTACCACCTGCGTAAACCGTCGCACGGGAAGAGCACAGTTGTTTAACGAACGGGCATCATATCGCCTCCGCAGAACCATACTGGGCACTCGACAGGCTACTGTGAGTCAGATCAATGCTCAGTTGAAGGTTTAGTGTCAGGAACCCATTTCTACCAAGATTGTAAGGAGGCAAATGAACCGCATAGGCTTCACCAGCCGATGACCAACATGTGTCGCTTTGCTAACACCTCGACAGAGTTCAACGACGTGCGTGGTCCCGCGAACATCAGCAATGGACCATGGTACAGTGGCGGTGTGTGGTATGGTCCGATAAATTCCGGTTCCAGCTGTATCGAGCTGAAGGGCGCGTGAGAGTTTGGTATATGCCCCGTGAAGCTAAGGATCCTGCGTGTCAACAAGGTTGTGTCCAAATGGAAGGTGGCTCAGTTCTGGTCAAGGCGGCGTTCTCGTGGTCGAAATTAGGCCCCATTTTCCGTCTGCAGGGAGCGCTGGCAGGTGCACGTTATGTGGACGAACATTCTTTCAGACCATCTGCATCCCTTTCTGGCCCTACAGCACCATGATGGAGATACCATGTTTCAAAAGGAGCAATGCGCCATTTCACCGCTTTGTGGTGGCACGGAGGTGGTTGGAGGAGCACTCCATTGAAGTTACGACCATGGGTTGGCCCACCAAATCCCCCTACCTTAATCCAATCGAATATTTCTGGGATGCTGTCGATCCTGGTGTATGCTGCAAAATCGCCGCACCAACTACACAAGACCAATTGTGGGTAGCAGTGCAAGATGCTTAGGTCCAGATCCCTCCAGAACAGAGGTGCTCAGCTGAGCGCCCGCTGAGGCTAGCCCAGTGCGGCCGGGCTGGTGTCACGTAAACGCGAACAGCTTACGTCGCAAGCATTCGATATAGTGAAGCGAGAGATCGAACACACTTTGCAGGAAGGGAAGAGTGATGTTCGACTGTCTTTACGAAGCTCTCCTCCACTACTCAGCGAAATGCTCAGTGCGGTGCAGTATTTAAGAAAAACGCTATAATCGCAAGAAGCGATATCCTATATTCCTATATCAAGATATTCCTATTTGATTTATACTGCACTCGATCTAAACAGTCAATTCTATTTTCTGATAATTATACATTCAAAGAAAAGTAACGTTATAATTTGTATTTTACAACTTGCAAAGGTGCATGTTTTAAGTGCACAAGTTACGATATACAATTCCTTGTATGGGAATGACAGTAATTCCATTTCTTAAAATGTAAAATTCCTGTTATTCATTCAGCAAAATATATATTATAAAAGAAAGAGGTTTGTCTCTACATTGCTCAGAGTTTGAAAAGAATGGTATTTTCTGTATCTGTCATATTCACAGTAACAAGGAAATCTACTTTTTATTTTCCATAATGTCTGTCTGTCTGTCTGTCTGTCTGTCTGTCTGTCTGTCTGTCTGTCTGTCTGTCTGTCTGTCTGTCTGTCTGTCTGTCTGTCTGTCTGTCTGTCTGTCTGTCTGTCTGTCTGTCTGTCTGTCTGTCTGCAATGCAACCATACCACCCTGACCGATACGGTCACAGTATGTATGTACACGCATCACGAGAAAACGGCTGAAGAGAATTTCATGAAAATCGGTATGTAAAGTCGGAGGATGATCCGCTACAATTTAGTCTATAAATCACTTTATTCACGCTGAGTGAAATGGTAGTTTAGGTGAAGGCCTAAAATGTAATTCTCAAATATCTATATTATTAGTGGTACTGTTGATAAATACTACATAACTAAAGTTATATAGAATTAAATTTCCAATCATGTATGTCTTATACATTTTTACCGTACCGGCAATGACAACACAGATATTAATGAATTTGTATTTTTTTGCTAATTCCATATCAACGCAGAGCCACGAGAAAGTGGGTCAACAGAATTTAATGAAAATCGGTATATAGAGTCGGGAATAAGAAACTGCAGTCTAAGCTCTAAACAACGTTATTCACCCGGGATGAAATTGTAGTTTAGGGGAAGGCGCCTAAATTAATTTTTGATACCTACGTTATTGGTCCTATGGAAAAGTACTACGTAACAAAAGTTATAGAGAATACAATTTCCGATAATTTTTGTTTTATTCAGTTTGACCGTACCGACTATAATAAGAGTGGTATTTCAGAGTCGGAAGGAAACTAAATGTGAAGGCCTACAATATCGAAAGCGCATGCCATTGAGCAACAATAACATTATATTGACCATTGTTTGTTGTGATGTTCTTTGTCTCTTATGCTGCAACTCAACTCCGATAGATGGGATTACTGCTGCGTACCGAGTATAACAGCCTGACTGAATATTGGTGGGAAATGGCTGGGGAGTTATAAAACCTTCTTTAGCATTTCATTCCTCTGGTTTATACATTTTCTGATACTGCTGGTACGTAACACACTGGTTCATCAAAGTATTGCACCTATTCAATCCCTACTCTGACGCGTTGTTTTGAATGAGCAGTGCACACATTTAAGGCAGAGGCTCACTTAGTAGTAATAGTATGACCTGGTCTAGAACTACAATTTAGGCCTATTCCAAATTATAGCAACACAACAAGGGCGCCCATGCCTGGGGACAAGGAGGGGACGCCCCCCCCCCTCCTAGCTCTCAGGGAAAGGAAAAATCTAATATAGTCAGGTGCTTTCTTTCAAGAAAATGATTTAAAAGTCGATATTACGAAGAAGTGGGAGTGATAACGTGGGTGACTACCGTGGAATAAAAGTCGCCACTCATCTTCCAAAATATTAAGAATTTTACATACCCCCAGGTCTAGCAGTCACCCCCCCCCCCCCAGACTACAAACTATCCTATGGGCGCCCTTGCACCACAATTCACTAATTAACTCAAAATTCAACCCTGAAAAGAGCCGCTTCTTAAGAAAAGCTTCTTCCTCTTCACTTTTTTAAAAATTCTATTGCACCCATAAGCGAAAAGGGCACACTACATTCATTTAATTTCAAATTAGCAGTGAAGAGGGGGTTTCTGCTCTGGCTTGGAGTAAAAATTTGATTTTTCCGCCGCCGGTGAAGTGAACTGAGATTTTCCGACTCATCAAGTAGCCTACTCCTAGGAAACAGAGTAGTAAAAAGGCATCGTTTTTGTCCTGGGACTTTTTGCTCTTCGACCGCCCCCCTCGCCGAAAAAGACGAAGAGCTTTAACGGATCACGGCTGTCTGTGGCTTGGTCATTCCAGCTCTGGAACTTTGGACTGTTAGATCGGCAGGGTAGTAGCCTACTGTTCGTTGAAAGTGGGAAAATGTGTGGTTCTTCATTTGATCGAGTATTTCATATGAAAGCATTGCTTTCAATCGCCCCATTCCTACTGACGTCATTGTAATGACCTATGTTCATTTCAGTTGGGAAAACCACTAATACAGTTTTTCTGAGAATGTAAAAAGGCATGTGGAGAGTATCTGCCATTATAATGAAAACTCCCTAGCCTGATTGTGACTGATGGTAAGCAAGCGGGACTACCATTACAATGAAAATTCCCTAATCCAGTCTTCATATGAGAAAAGATCGTTGGTGAATTCCCCATCGCATTTCTAGGATAACGTTAAGAGCTGTGCAATGTAATACTACCTTGCTCACAACGTGTACACTACCTAACCTAGAATTCTGTGTGCAATGTAGAATTCTGTAGCGAAGCACGGGTATATCAGCTACTCTAATATATTTACATAACTCAGCAAGTTTACTGCTTGATTTTGTGCAGTGTTGTTTTAATTTCCCTGTTCTCTTATCAGGCGTCCAATGATAATAGCTAGCCTCAAAATGGCGAGGGAGTTTCATATGGAGTGGGAGCATAGGTATTTGCTATCCACGATTAAAGTACTGTACAACAACAATGTTAATGTATCTACCAAATAAATAACCAAACTGATGTTAATCCCGGTAAGCATGACTGGATTGTTGGTGAGTTTATCAGATAATTTAGACCCAAGCAACCACAAGCCACAGCTTATCCACTTTAACTCTGTATTATATTAGAAATACCTATAAAGTACCTCTTCAAAATTTAATTGTGAAAATTATAAAACCAGGCATGTGGCGTTCGCCCTTGGAAATCACCCCTTTATAGTTTAGTACCAGTCGATCAGATACAATGGCAGGGTTTACAACTAAAGTATCCGCAGCGACATACCTCCACGAGATAATGGCGAGAAAAAAGGTGAGGAAAAGGCGTTTCAGTGTTCAAAGAGATATGATAGGGCTTTCGAAACCCTCTACACTGTCCTAAGAGAAGACGAAATAAAGTTTATAAATTATTTTAGGATGACCCCTAAATCATTTGAAGGATTATTTGGAAAAATAGAATGTCAGTTCCATATCACAAGAAACCACTTCATGCCCATTCGTCGAAATGGAGCGGCTCTGTGTTACTCTGAGGTATGTATATTTTTCTTTTGGCATACACAGAATTAAATTCTATAATCTACAGATTTATTAAATACAAAGAACATTATATAAAATACCATATATACAACTAAATGTAAATTATTTCTAACATTATATTTGTAACTTTAGCGTTGAGAAATATTCATTGACCTTTGTCAATTCATGTACGTACAGTATATTGCCGACTTGTCGCTTCACATTTAAAACTATTAGGTTCTTTCTTGATTATGATGATGATGACGATGCTTGTTGTTTTAAGGGGCATAACATCGAAGGTCATCGGCCCCTGGTACTTGCTTAATCCCAAGAATGTGTAGATTCATATAGGCAAATAGATGATGACTGGCGTTGATGTGAATGATTATAGTGAATTTGGGATTGACTTGGATCAAACAAAGATGTAGAAGTTTGGTCTGGGAGGACATAACTCAGTTGGGACTAACCCGAATCGGTTTGGTTTCGAGAGTGTGCATTATATGAATCTTTCTTCATGCGCAGGGATGATAGCTCTGCGGATTTACTCCCACGAATTAATCCGAAAATCTCGGTTTTTCCAGTCTTCGTTACCTGGATCCCATAATACCGATCTACACTGCACTTCGCTAATGAGCACTTCCGTATCTAACCCAGCATCCTGGTTAGCACTCGACTAGACCACATACTGTATTGAACCGCCCGGCAGACGCGTCAACTATAAACATTCCCATTAGGTTTTCGTCCCACCCGCGTGTCGTAACATGTCAGGCGTGGCGTCCACCTGCTCGTCTCACTGAGTCACAAGCCTGGCGGGCTAAGACCGCAAGACGTGAGCAGGTAAGTATAAAATGGTCCCATTTAAGCAATGTTAATTCACACACTTGGCATGTGGCGTGTAGGATGTGGCATGTAACTATAAAAGGTGCTTTACAGTGCTGTGTCCAGCGCGAGCACCTCTGCTCCGGAACGATTCCAACACGTTGTAGAGTTGATGCCTCGCCGTATTACTGCCGTTTTGAGGGCTCGCGGAGGAGCAACTCGTTACTAACATCACATTCAGTAGTCTTCCCATGATTTTTGGCCACTCAGTGTATTATTCCTCCCAGTTAAGGAACATCAGCTGGACTACTCCATCTCTCCGCAGTTTCATTTCACGACATTATTTTGGCAAATATCAACGGAAGTATCCTTTAGGTTGAATCATTTTAACAGTATTGACCAATGTAACATTCTTCATACTTTTAAATGAAGATAAATCGGCAATCAAAGTCAATATCTTTTCCACACAGGACTATGCATTTCTACCGCACAATCTTGCCCGCCAACGCTACGAGTCGAGCTATGAAACTACTCCGAATAGAGTGCGTAGACCCTCGCGTGGACCCGATTTTCAAAACCGGTAAGGAGGCAGTTAAAGAGACGGACGCATCAAGTCGGCCGTGATCAATCGAACCGTAAAGGCCTTCTCTATGTATACGGAGAAGATTATGGTTTTGTCAATAGTCTCCTAGAGAGCAATGTTGAAGAAACTTGATATTAGATGGCAAGGAGAGCCGATGGATGGCAGAGGGAGTGATGCATTTTAAATTGCATCCACTACTATCGCAGAAAATTCTCTGTTGTCATTTTTTTTTTTTTTTTTTTTACAAGTTGCTTTACGTCGCACCGACACAGATAGGTCTTATGGCAACGATGGGATAGGACTGGGAAGAAAGCGGTCGTGGCCTTAATTAAGGTACAGCCCCAGCATTTTCCTGGTGTGAAAATGGGAAACCACGGAAAACCATCTTCAGGGCTGCCTGCAGTGTTGTCATTTTCTGTCCATAGTTGAATGTACTTGATTTGAGAGTACTTATCAATATTGAAAACATAATTAAAAGACATCTGTCTTTTAGATATTATTCCTAAGCAATATTGAAGAATGAAATAGTGTTACTCACCTCCAGGCTTCAACATTCCATCTTTTAAGTAGTTGTCGATTAAGAGGTTTTTTCTTTATTCCATCGAAAGTTCAAAGTCATTTATTACTTCCTATGCTTGCTAGCAAACACTTGCATCCATAATAACAGTACCGGTACATGCAACGCACATGAATTTCACCAGCTCAAAATCGCAGAATCAAATTCTGTAGAGGTAGTCGGAGTTTTGAAGGGCGGAAAATAGCCATTCGACGCTCCGTGTCGTGCGATGTCAGTCAGCATGTCAAATACTTCGGGTGACACATGTGGTGTTTAGCCGACAAAAATAATTAATTAAAAACTCAGCCATAAGTTACACAAGAGAAATCCGACAGTAATGAGGAATGTCGAAATTGTTTGTCAAAATGCCTGCACACTTAGCTGAAGCATTACGATTATTATTATTATTATTATTATTATTATTATTATTATTATTATTATTATTATTGTTATTATTATTATTATTATTATTTACGTAGGGTTAGAGTAAATATTATTAGTGTAGGAGTTAATAATTTTAATAAGTTTAAATGTACATTTTTAAGGTAGAATTTTGAATTTATATAGAACTTAAGAATAGTATATGAAGCTTTGAAAATTGGATTATAAACTAGGATTAGATACCCTATTATTCCAATTGTAAATGTTTTATTATTATTATTATTATTATTATTATTATTATTATTATTATTATTATTATTATTATTATTATTATTAGCTCATATATTCGTACGAACTTCGGTCAGCGAACATTGTAAGTTCCTTTCAACTAAAGTCTTCTCCACTAAGCACTGCAAAGTTTATGACGTAAAAAGCCAAATGTTTCTCAAGAGTAAAACAAGTCTTGCTTGAGAATTATCGTGAAACTCCCTCGTTTATTCGGTTTGGGCGATTACATTCTGAGTCAATTTTAGCAGTCATGTACCTGATAATTAAGATATTAAATAGAATAAAATGAAATGCTTCAGGAATCCCTTTACCCGAAGGCAAATCCGGAAGGAGAGAGAGAATCCTCAGATAACCGCTACCATTAGCCAAGAGTTACGATGAAGAACAATCCAATGACAAGGTTGAGGTGAACAATCATGCAGTTAATTTTACTTCGCCAGCTGAAGATTGCGGACTCAGATTCTGCAGAAATAGTCGGAATTATGAAGGGCGGAAAATGTCCATTCGATGCTTCGTGTCGTACGATGATTGACTGTAGTAAGAGCACTAGGTATAAGTGTACGGTTTCCATATTGCGAAGTCTAATTTTCCTTCCTGAACTCATAACTGTAGATAGAAAATAAAAGCTTCGTGTGCTTAGTTCACAGAGCTAGCAGTTACAATGTCCAACGCATGAGAGTATCTTGTACATTGCACATTCAAAACTATGGCATCATGTATCATGCCGGCTAAATCTATTTAAACGTTGACTGCTGCGTTCAGGCGAATTTACGTCCACTGCTGCCTTATGAGGCCATGAAATCCTGATGATCACGTTAACTATAACACTGAAGCGCTGTGCTTGACGAACATTCTGTAGCAGTATTGTCCATGTGACCACCAATTAACCCCCTCTAGTAAATATTCGTGTACTTCTACTGGATGCATGAATCTACATCATCTACTGACGAGAGGAGAACAAGGAATATTAGGATTTACACTACAAGAGTTACAACGATCATTTGTATTATGAGTAGGAACTCTTTTTTTTTTTTTTGCTTTACGTCGCACCGACACAGATAGGTCTTACGGCGACGATGGGACAGAGAAGAGCTAGGAGTGGGAAGGAAGCGGCCGTGGCCGTTAATTAAGGTACATCCCCAGTATTTGCCTGGTGTCAAAATGGAAAAGCACGGAAAAACATCTACAGGGCTGACGACAGAGGGGTTCGAACTTACTATCTCCCGGATGCAAGCTCACAGCCGCGAACCTCTAACCGCACGGTCAACTCGCCCGGTACGTCAAAATTGACACACAGGCAACCTAAATGACGTTAAATCAAATCCCTTCACATACTAGCAGAACCTATACTGTATTATTATTATTATTATTATTATTATTATTATTATTATTTATTAATAATATTATTATTAATAATAATAAACATTATGATGATCTGAATGTAATTACTACGGTACCCAAATGGGAATATTAATTTATTTGCAGAAAGATTGACATCAAGGAACAAGTTTGCTGCGCGGTTCGAGGGTGTGTAGTTCTAAGATTAAGTCGAGGAGATAGTGGGTTCGAACCCCACTGTCAGCAGCCCTGAAGATAGTTTCCCGTAGTTTCCTATATCCACACCCAGAAAATGGTGGGATTGTACCTTAATTAAGGCCACAGTCGCTTCCTTCCAATCCCTAGCTGCTGGGACGTAAAACAAATGGAAAGACTAGGACATTCAGCGTGGTGGCGCTTTGGAAGCTATGAACCACATTTAAAAGTAGGGTTGAAAATAGAGTAAATATTAACCCTTAGCAATCGAATAAGTTTCGCTGGTTGCGATATTGTACTTCTATTTAGTTATCTGGAGAAGTGTAGGAGTGTTATTATTTTTCTTATGATCAACGAATTTTTTATATTAATCTCAAAATGAAGTCAAATATTTTACGTTGCTACATAAATGTTGACAATTTAAAAGTTTTGGTATACTTATGTTTACAAAAAATTACTCTTTGGGGCCGATGACCTTCGATGTTAGGCCCTTAAAACAACAAGCAATTTACTCTCTGTATGGCACACCTAAAGAAAGGCATAGTTTCATAAGAAAAATTTTGGGGTTGAAGTGGGTTTCTCTTCGTCTTTGTTCTCTTTCTTACTATTGTGCACTCAGCACAGTCCATTGCAATTTTCTGATTGTTCAGTTAGCTTTATGTTCAGTGGCTTCTCGTCTTGACGGGAAAAATCTATTCCAATATTTCAAATCTATTACAAGTACTACTTTATGAACGTGATCTCGCCCAAGAATTGCTGCCGTTAATCCCCACTATTCACAGAAGAAGCCTAGATTGGAATATTTTCGACCTACGAGCGCAACAGGAGATCGTGAAATCGGAACACAACCAAAATGCGAACGTAAAGGGTTATTTGAAATTTACACTTGTATTCTTAAGCCTGCATCATGGACTACTTTGCTCCATCACCTCTGTTAGAACATTTGGCTTACGAACAATCTTCACAGAATTTACTTCACTCACTGACGGATGACGAGACGGGAGTGAGACATACAGCTTGATGAATGAATTATTCAGACTCGTCAGAAATTGGAAATACCGCTCTCGGAACTAGAACTTTATTTCAACTTCATGAAAGTTTGCGGTTAGATAGGTTGAATATTCTACGTATGATTAATTACCCAGCTTGCCTGTTAATTAATGCTCTCGTCAAACTTTATGCCAACTTGTACAGATCACACAACTTCTTTTTAACATAACACTTCAAGGAATTCACGCTGCTTACGAATGTATTACGTTCCCTGTGTTTATTCACGCATTAGTGGACTCTGAAGCAGAAATATTCTCACTCCAACAATGGTCTAGATTTTACTCACTGCACTAGCAATGAAACTTATGTATAAAATGCACTGAAGATATTCTGTCTCATAGCATCCAATTTCAGGATATTTGGATAAAAATAAACAATAAAGTTAAATATCTGAGACTAATAGGTAAACCTCGCCACTTCCGCAGTGCATTAGCAGGATGGAACGAATATCACGTGTACTACACAACACTAGAATAACTGTTGTACAGGTTTTAACAACTAATTGTCACGGAGAATATAGGAAAAATGTTGCTATATGTTGTTTGGAAATCGATAAATGTGAACTTTTCTTTCTCTTTCTGGTGTAGAATATCTGAAATAATGACTATAACTCATCGCAAGATAAACATGCTATAATATCAAATCCATAAAAAAAGTTCATTTTTCCACTTTTAACTGACGAAATTACAGCAGTTAATGAAATTCAACTAGTCAGCTTTCATGAATTGAATGGTAACTTTATATTGCACTATGAGCTCCTAGTGAACAATGCATCTTCATAACAATTCGGCAACAACTCCATGTTAAGGTTAACGAAGTCATCGCTGTCTACACCTGACATAGCATCCATAGCGCGTTTTAAACGTCGAAACATTCCGTAGGCGAATATTGTAATATCGTTTGAGATCAGTGCTTTGGTGTCCGGACAAACAATCATGCGTGCTTTTACATGGCCTCGGAAGAATACTATGTCCTCTATAGACTCGTTTTACGTCCTTTTACTGACTATATATGATCACTTAATAGCGTTTCGGGCTCCATGGCAGAGTAGCAGAGTCAGCGGTTTACCCCTTGTAACTCCTTTCGTTGGGGAGCTACACCACACACACTACTCTGCACCACACAAATACACAGTTTCGTATACAAGACTGATGCCACCAAACCTCATCCGAGGATCTGCTTTACAAGGCCTGCACTAGGCTAGCGAGTGCCACACCCCGGCCACACCTTATTGTTTTAAGTACATTGTAGGCGGTAACAATGGCTAACAACCTCTCCCTCCGCCCCGCCGGGAGGTGAGTGAGACCTGTCGTCATGTGGCTCCACGGCATCTTCTAAATAAATGGAGTACCCCCATGGCCAACACTGGCACAGATGATCTCCTCGGAAGACTTTAGGACAAATATCCTCCCGGAATTAAAACCGGAACTGATGCCTTCGATTGTTAAGTCAGGGAAGGTGCCATCAAACCTTGCCGCTGCCTTACCACCGTGGCATCCCGCGGTTAAAGGGCAGCGCAAAGTCGAAAACAAAATGGTTCTGAAACAGAAACAGGTAAAAAACCAGGAGAAATATGTGGGTGTTCAGAACTCATTTGACGCGCTGGCCTTCCTTCCCACTGCTGAGAACCTCACCAAAAAGAATTTCGTCCTGCAGACACGGTCTGAGCCCAGGAACTTAACCGAGCCACAACCCTCCACAAGTACTGCCTCCCTCTTAGCTTTGTAGGCCGCCTACAGAGATATCTCAGAACGAGACGGGACAGAACCGCCCGTGAGGAGGGGAGGACGAAGAAGGGCGAAGAAAAGGAGATCACTCCCATAAGGAACGTATCTGTGCTCCCCCATAATGGTCGCTGATAGTCAGAGTATCAGCGCCACTATAAATATTTGAAGACGAAATGCACTGGCGATATCCGTGTCCGCAACACCAGGGACGTGTTCAAGTTCCATGCCTCAAATGAGCAGGAGTACCAACTCATGAAACAGTATTTTGAGGATAACAATATTAGGGCTACTATAGGGTATACTCACCAGCTTCCGAGTCAGCGGCTTTTGAAAGTTATCATTCGAAACAATGTTTCCACCGCAGTCGTGGGCTGGGGCAGGAAGGAATTCATCTCTCTTGGGTATTGTGCCCTTTTCAAGGCAACAACTGCGGTGAACTCTTCCTTCTTCTGTGCGCCGGCTGCTCCTGTAATAAATGACATGTAAATCATACTCACCGCTGCATGTAGACTCTTCTTCCTCAGTCGTGACCGTCCGCTATCCCCGAAGAGAGGCCACCCGTCGAATCAAGGAGTGAGGAAATGAAAAGATGGGGGTAAACTAACTAAAATGACGGTACCCAAAGACTGAATTAAAATTTAAATAAAGGACTGATTTATTGAATAAAATGCAAAATGCCAAAAGGAATGTAAGTGAACTAGACTGGTGAAAAAATGTAAACAAATGAAATAAATGAGACTAAGAAAAATTAAAGATTGAAGATCTGCCTTACACTAACACCATTATCTGCCTAATAACTGACTGAAGGTCAAACACATTAATTAAAATATTGCAGACTAGGTTGACACTGTCTTCAAGTTGATAACATGACTCAGTTTAAAACTCTGGTCAGAAAGACCACCTTCTTGAAATACAGAAAGGTATTACGTAGAAAAATATCTCTCTAAATAAATTAAAAGTAGTTGAATCATAATAAAATAATTAGTTACGTCATCAATCCACTGACTCATAGGAGTTACCAAATATTTATCACATGTGGCTCATTTGGTAAAAATACCCAACTTTAAAATAATCATGGACTGCACTAACCAAGTGTATGACATAAGGAATAATTCGAAGAAAACAGCCATGAACATCACCCTTCATTTCCTACATAACCATTGTCTTATTCAAACACCTCATGATTAAGCAAATAAATTATTGAAACATCAATCTGAGTGTTACAACCACTCATCTAATTTTTAAACTTCACTTGCATACCTGTGATAGACTGGACTGCTTAAAATAATCCAAAGATTAGGCCAAGTGCCTGATGTTAACATTTCAAATGACAGCGATCCTTGTACATTAAAATTTCTATTGAATTTGCCGCTAACTGCATTTCATTATCAACTCATTATTTGTGGTACCACCACTAGATGGAGGCAGATGCCATCTTGTTTACCTCATTCATTGCGGCAGTTTTATACAATTGGTTTACTAAAGATCGCTTCATTTCTAAATAAAATGTAGTGGATTTTAAAAGTTTGGTAATTACTTAAATGCCTGGTATGAGCATACCACTACTATCGTTTCGACTGTGACTTAATCGATGATCCATTAACCTAACATCTGAGATCTTATTTACATCACAAAATCTGTTAAATGGAGAAACACTGCTCCGACAAAGAAAATACAAAAATCAAAACTAGCCTATCTACACCTATCTATTTACATCAAATCAAATATAAATAATTCACATACGCTTACGTCCTACAAATAAACGGAAATAAAGTACACTCAGAAAGAAATAAAATAAGCAAAACTAGATCCCACCATCGCGGCCTACTGGAAATTAATAAGGATGGAATGCGCAAAATAACACCGGAGTCTCCATAAAATATACCCCGCTGCGAGTAGCAAAAATATTGCGAATTTGACGGCAATCTCTAACCTCAGACGATAAATGTCTGGCCACGATACTATTTAACCTATGTGGACAATAATTACTGTTATTTCATGTCATCCATGACTCTACATGATTATTAAAAAAACATTGACTCGTCGCTCTGCTCACATTGTACAATGGCTAGCATATTTGTCGAGCATCTACTTTCCCTGGAATTATTTAAACAAATACAGGCTTCTGCCTACAATCATAACCCATGTCGTAACACATTTAACACTCTTGGTTAAATTTATTCATTTCACAACTCTCTTTACTCATTAATTCTCGACGTCATTATTATTCATTATTCTTACAATACGGCCTCGCTCGTATCCGGCGGGCAAAATATCTGTCGTGCACATTACGACTTCTTACGACAGTTCCTGACATGGTCCAAATATCATATTTCCATTATCAACGTAGATCATCAGGGATATTAATCATCTAGCTCGATCTCTTGATCATTCTCTGCTTCACATATCACAAAATATCAGAGCTGACTCATCAATGGCTTCCTAGCACTCACTGTTTCTATATAAAAAAAAGTGACGAGATTGCCTCTCAAAACACAGATGTTGGAAGATGCGTAACCGCAACTACACAGAAATAAATACTCGCGTCTACCAAAAATCGTCGCAAAATACACGGGATAAGTACTATCAGACGCGGTCATCTGAAGGATGATCCCACAACATGAAAACAAGCTGAATGCGCATAAAAGCAAAAATAAACATTAAAACCATCGAGGCGGCGTTTACAAGATCAAAACTCCAACAAAATATGACTCAAGAACCAACGATATAATAACATGATGAATATAAAAATTACTTATAAATCGGCATTACACTCATAGATCAAATATCATAGCTGCCTAAACTGTCAAAGTGACATACTACAGAACACGCAAACAACATCTACCTAAACGAAGTGCACAAATAACCCGATTACTATTATTATTATTATTATTATTATTATTATTATTATGATTATTATAGTTACAATTATGATTATTTAAAAGATGTGAACTATTTACAATCCTACCTAATACTCTAAGCTACATTGATCATCGATTAGTCACGGTCCTACATTATTTATTTACATTATTTATTGATGCTCATACCTGTGTGATGGCAGCATGTTGGCTCACCCTCCAGCCTCGGTCATGGTGAATTTAGAATTCCATCTTCAAGCTGATGTGGTATTCCAAATTTTTACACACGCAAATTTGACACATATTTGCCATGGCGTAACACACGCTTACGTTGACATAAAACACTCGTATTTCTCGCACTCCACTGCAGACTCCTGTCGTGAAGTTAGACGGTCGTCCCCGCTACCAGCCTGGAAATCACCTGTTGGTCTGCCACCGTTCTCTCAGCTTTGTTTACATAGCAGCTTACCGTACATTCACCCCAACGGGACATAACTGTTTGTCAAGGTCTACCACTGCGGCCTTCATTAAAGAAAAGTCATTCTCCTCCCTGTCTGCCTTTACAAGTGTCTCCCCGTAAACATCTCGCTTGCCAAACAGCTTATTAAATGGTAAAAGCAAGCTAAATACAGTTCCAATGTTGTGGAGAAATCTATGCTGATAACAAAATGTGAAACTACCCGTGGTTAAAGAGGTTTTATGTAATTATGCTGAAAACATGGACTTGTTCCTCTCGACTCGAAATGTGAGCTCATTTAAGCCAAGTGTTGAAGGTGTAGCTCCTGCCCGTTATCTCTGCATAAATAGTAAGAGTTTGTTAAAGTGTTCATTTCTGCAGTGTTACTCTCCCAAGTAAAATAATACAAGGCTTTCTCAAAATGCCTACAGGTCTCTCTAATCACTTTCTTACCAGCCAAAAGTAAAGCTGACTAACTAAATTAGCTGTCGCACTCTGTCACACTGTCGCTCTGATTCACACTGTCAAACTGAAGTTTCACTGAGAATACTCAAGAACCACTGCGAAAACTCAAGACACACTGAGAATTCAACCCCCTGGTCGCTGGGTTTTGTAAAGAGTTCTCCCCCCACCTAAAAAATAGTTCCGTGGAAGGGATGTGGCGTAATGATCTAGCCCTCAGAAGCGCTTTATCGTACATCCGTAGGTTAAGGTTTCTGAAATTTATGTACAAATCTCCCTAATTTTTGTCTGACTTACATGTAATATTGCGCCGTGGGAAATGATCACAGGATAATCCACACGACGGCGCGCGTCACTGGTGTTATTTTCTTCCGGTGAATGGCTCCATCCCGCCATGACAGTTCATTCTGCTGGGCCCACTTACTCCTCCGTGTGAAGTTAAATTTTATTAATTAGGCACTAATTAACCACAGATTCGCACTGATAATTTTCCAAATATTATAAAGAAGTCAGGACACTGTTTTTCACCACCACACCGGGCTTCAGATCGCGAAATACTGACTATAGATTCCCGCTTATGACAGTTCATTCAAATTTAGAATTTTGTGATTGGCTGAGACTTTCGCGCTCTTCATAACGTGGATACTTCCATTTCCTCCCAAGGATTGGCGGGTGTTGTCGTTGTCCCTTTTGTCCTAGCTAAGTAGGTCAGGCCTCAACGCGTGATTTTCTCGTGAGAACCAACAGAAAGTCGCCACTCCTAGGCGGTGTCGTAAAATTTATTGGAAGGAGTACTCAGGGTGGTTTACAAGTTGGACGTGCTCTAAGGAGAGTTTTGTGGATCCTACTCGCCGCCTGACTGGCGCCAGAAAGTTCCTTTGTGACTGCTAGTTTCACAGCCTAACTATGGTATCCCATATGCGAAATATTCAACTTTTAATTTGTAAATTAATTACGTAAATTCGCTTATGGGTGCAATGCTCCCTTACGACGTTAGAAATCTTACGCGATAGTGGAAGATTTCTCAATTCAACCAGTGATATTACACACACTTGCAGCCATAAGCGAATGTATACTCCTGACTATGAAGTATACCTCTGCTTATGTCTAAGTTTTTTTCTGATTTCTCTCTCTAAACTTTTGTTCTCTTCCTCGAGGTCACCTGCAATCTGTTTCATGACTACCAGTATCTCGGCTGAGTTCTGTTCGCATTCCGGACAATTTTCTTCTGTTTGTTGACCTGTCTCAATCTCGAAATGACTGTCGTCTCCTGGGTTCGTTGATAGGGTTTCCTGGTCATCTTCTTCTTCTGCTTCAGTACACGGGTCATCATCATCATCTTCTTCTTCCGTGCCGGAACTTGTGTCTTCTCCTGCGTTTGAGCTCCTTGGTTTTTCCACGAGATTCACTTGAGCTGCGCCTGGTGCTACTCTATATATTTTAAGATTAGATGCATTCATAACCATTTCATTTTCTCCATCTAAACTTCTAATTTTATATGCATTGTTTTGCATATCTTGAACAATGCGGTAAGGACCGATGTACAATGGTGCGAATTTTGCGTAATACTTCCTTTCAGGATCGGAGATGGCTGGTCTACGGATCAATACCATTTCACCTACTCTTAATGGCTTGTGAATTTTTTTTCCTCGAACCCTTCTCAGCCTGCGGTCAGCTTGCTCTCTTAAACGCTCCTGTACCTGTTGTGTACACACTTCCGGAGATAATAGGGGTTCTGGCGGACAATTGACGACTGGATTCCACGGTCTGGCCGGTTGTAAGCCATTATGCACTGTGGCCGGGATTTTCGCTGTTGCTTCATGGACAGTATTATTTATGCAGTCAGTGATCAATGGGAGAATATCGACCCATCGCCAATGCTGTTCTGGGATATAAATTCTACTGAATTTTGCGATGACTTTCATTACTCTTTCTGCCGGGTTCGACTCTGGGTGACGTGTTGAACTCAGAACATGCTGTATTCCTAGTTGCCGTAAACCTGTTTTGAACTCTGCGGAGGTGAACTGTGTTCCGTGATCTGTTAATAATTTCTCCGGTTTTCCCATAGCCGGAATTACTTCCCTATTAATGCATCTCAAAACTGACCTAGTATTGGCCTTTTGCATTGGAGAAAGGTTTGTAAATTTCGAAAATACATCCATGGTGACTAATATAAACTGGTTGCCTCTCCGTGATTTCGGGATTTTTCAATGTGGCTGAGCTATTCGATGAAGTCCTTAATTCCAATTCGGAAGATATTCTTTCTTCCTAGCACCTGTTTCCTTATGTACGGGTGCTTCTGGGTTTAGTGGCCTGCTATTCTGGGTTTCTCTCCTGGCTGGCTGAAACTCGTGGCTTTCGGTTCCCGTGATATCCGGGTTCATGTCCTGGGATTCGATTGCCTGTTTCCACGGATCGCGCTGCTGTTTATTATTCAGGTCATTAATGTATCGGCGCCCCTCTTGGTACCTTGGGTCCGAGTTCCTATCTCGCTGGTAATTTCTTCTCTCGTTCCATCTTCTTTCAGGGTCACGATAATAAGGCCTGTCTCTTCCTCTATCTTCCCATCGCCTTTTATTTCGTGAGAGGTACCTCCTTTGGTATGGCTGCCTGTCCTGGTATCTCGGTCGCCTGTCTGGATAGTTAGGTTTTCTATACCACGGACGTTGGGTTTCTTCCTCCTGGCGTCTCGTGTTCATATCTCGCCGCGGTACAGCACCTGAATTCGGGCCGTTTACCTGCGCGTTGCCTCGTGCATTCTCACTTGTGGCATTAGCTAGGTAAGCCCTATGTTCCTGCATCTGCCTAGTCACTCTCTGCGGTACATTACTGGTTGATGTGGCGTCTAGCTCCCTTAAAATTGCCTCAACTTGAGCTGGATCGTCTACCCTCGCCGTAATTAGCATTCGCTGCACGTCCGACGGAAATTGCTTGATTATTGTCTGAACGATTTCTGCGTCAGACACAGGGGAGTCTAATTGTCTAAGTTTCACCAATTGTGTTAAAAAAAGTCTAGATAACGCGTGGGCTGTGTTGACATGTACTTGCGAGTGTACAAGTCCATTCTGAGTGCTTGTTGTGTTGACAAGGACCAGTACCTTTCGAGGAAAGCTTTTTCGAAATCTTCGAATGTCTTAAAGGTATCCACGAAACCGTAGTACCATGTCTTTGCCTGTCCCTCTAGGTATTTTTCTACAATACGTAGTTTCTTGTCTTCTGGGGCTTTTATATCTTGGAAATATTGTTTCAATTCCCTAAGATATACTTTTGGGGTAATTTGTGACGTTCCACTAAATTTCTTCGGTTGATCGTCACTTGTACGCACAATCTTTATTGTCTGGGTGGAAGCTTCAGTTCTGTGTGTACTTTCCGGCATTGTCCTCTCCACGTTAAATACTTGTGTTATCGGCTCGCCCTCTGTCTGCTCACGCTGCGGCTGTATCCTAATTTCTTTTACTACCTGCGACTCTGCTGCCTGCTTGTCTACAAGCAGCTTGACTAAGGTCGACAGGTTTTCGCCCTGGGTCTTAATTGCCTGGATTTTTCCCTCAATGACCTCGTTAAATTCCTGTCTTATTGACTGCTCACTGAGTGTAATTTCACTCTCAGTCTCTGCTATCTTCTCCGACAGTTCTGCTAACTTCTTTGTAATGTCCTGGGTTTCCGACTTTAGGGTCATGATTTCGTGACTCGTTTTCTCCTGAGTCTCTCCAACCTGCACGCATACTTTACTCATTTCTTTCCTGGTCTCGTCCTCAATTTTATCTATTCGTTCTTCCAAGAGTATGATACCTTGAGCTAAATCCTTGCCCTGATCTTGTATCATCACCCGGGTTTCCCTCATACTTTCCTCAACAGTCGCGCTATGGCTGTCTAACTGTTCTTGTATTTGTGCTTGTGCATCTGCTAACTTCTTTATTTCTTCCATCGTCTCCTGCCTGTTCGCATTACACGCCTGCATGAGTTTGTCCTGGTTTGCCTGTAACTCTTTCTTCAATTCAACCTGGCTCTTTATAAATTTTTGCTCGAGTTTTAGCTCGCACTGTTTGAATTCTTCTAAAACCTGTCCTTGGACTGCCTCTACTTTATTTGCAAGTTCGGCCTGACTAGATTTCAATTCGCTTTGTGTGTTTTTTAACTCCTTGGCTAATTCTACCTGGCTGGATTTTAATTCGCCTTGTGTGGTTTTAAATTCGTTAGCTAATTCGGCCTGGCTACTTTCTACCTTGTTTACAAGTTCAGCCTGACTGGATTTTAATTCGTCGGCTAACTCTGCCTGGCTGGATTTTAATTCATCTTGATTTATTTTGAGTTCAATAGCTAATTCTGCCTGGCTACTTTCTATCTTATTCGATAGTTCGGCTTGACTAGATTTTAACCCACTAGTTGTTACGCTTAGATCGTTGATTGTTTTTATTAACATGTCCCACTGCTCCTGACTAATCGACATTTTGAATACTGAGAGAAACGACTGAGACCTTCAGGCTCCCCAACAATACTTCCAACACATGCAAGACACAGTAATCACCAATACAAAACAATTTTATCCTAAATTTGGATAAAATTATACAAAACATGTCATTTATAGTTAATACCACTACTTGTCAAACAGTACTATCACAGCATTCATATTTCAACACTCAGTAAATCTATGTTCATGGCTCTCAGTCTGGGTACAAAAATAAATTAAATGTAAAGTGCAAAGTCCCGGGGATAAGCAAATCTGGCCCCACGTTGGGCGCCACGCTTTTCACTCCTCACTCCGGCCCCTGTGCCCTTTTCAAGGCAACAACTGCGGTGAACTCTTCCTTCTTCTGTGCGCCGGCTGCTCCTGTAATAAATGACATGTAAATCATACTCACCGCTGCATGTAGACTCTTCTTCCTCAGTCGTGACCGTCCGCTATCCCCGAAGAGAGGCCACCCGTCGAATCAAGGAGTGAGGAAATGAAAAGATGGGGGTAAACTAACTAAAATGACGGTACCCAAAGACTGAATTAAAATTTAAATAAAGGACTGATTTATTGAATAAAATGCAAAATGCCAAAAGGAATGTAAGTGAACTAGACTGGTGAAAAAATGTAAACAAATGAAATAAATGAGACTAAGAAAAATTAAAGATTGAAGATCTGCCTTACACTAACACCATTATCTGCCTAATAACTGACTGAAGGTCAAACACATTAATTAAAATATTGCAGACTTGGTTGACACTGTCTTCAAGTTGATAACATGACTCAGTTTAAAACTCTGGTCAGAAAGACCACCTTCTTGAAATACAGAAAGGTATTACGTAGAAAAATATCTCTCTAAATAAATTAAAAGTAGTTGAATCATAATAAAATAATTAGTCACGTCATCAATCCACTGACTCATAGGAGTTATCAAATATTTATCACATGTGGCTCATTTGGTAAAAATACCCAACTTTAAAATAATCATGGACTGCACTAACCAAGTGTATCACATAAGGAATAATTCGAAGAAAACAGCCATGAACATCACCCTTCATTTCCTACATAACCATTGTCTTATTCAAACACCTCATGAATAAACAAATAAATTATTGAAACATCAATCTGAGTGTTACAACCACTCATCTAATTTTTAAACTTCACTTGCATACCTGTGATAGACTGGACTGCTTAAAATAATCCAAAGATTAGGCCAAGTGCCTGATGTTAACATTTCAAATGACAGCGATCCTTGTACATTAAAATTTCTATTGAATTTGCCGCTAACTGCATTTCATTATCAACTCATTATTTGTGGTACCACCACTAGATGGAGGCAGATGCCATCTTGTTTACCTCATTCATTGCGGCAGTTTTATACAATTGGTTTACTAAAGATCGCTTCATTTCTAAATAAAATGTAGTGGATTTTAAAAGTTTGGTAATTACTTAAATGCCTGGTATGAGCATACCACTACTATCGTTTCGACTGTGACTTAATCGATGATCCATTAACCTAACATCTGAGATCTTATTTACATCACAAAATCTGTTAAATGGAGAAACACTGCTCCGACAAAGAAAATACAAAAATCAAAACTAGCCTATCTACACCTATCTATTTACATCAAATCAAATATAAATAATTCACATACGCTTACGTCCTACAAATAAACGGAAATAAAGTACACTCAGAAAGAAATAAAATAAGCAAAACTAGATCCCACCATCGCGGCCTACTGGAAATTAATAAGGATGGAATGCGCAAAATAACACCGGAGTCTCCATAAAATATACCCCGCTGCGAGTAGCAAAAATATTGCGAATTTGACGGCAATCTCTAACCTCAGACGATAAATGTCTGGCCACGATACTATTTAACCTATGTGGACAATAATTACTGTTATTTCATGTCATCCATGACTCTACATGATTATTAAAAAAACACATTGACTCGTCGCTCTGCTCACATTGTACAATGGCTAGCATATTTGTCGAGCATCTACTTTCCCTGGATTTATTTAAACAAATACAGGCTTCTGCCTACAATCATAACCCATGTCGTAACACATTTAACACTCTTGGTTAAATTTATTCATTTCACAACTCTCTTTACTCATTAATTCTCGACGTCATTATTATTCATTATTCTTACAATACGGCCTCGCTCGTATCCGGCGGGCAAAATATCTGTCGTGCACATTACGACTTCTTACGACAGTTCCTGACATGGTCCAAATATCATATTTCCATTATCAACGTAGATCATCAGGGATATTAATCATCTAGCTCGATCTCTTGATCATTCTCTGCTTCACATATCACAAAATATCAGAGCTGACTCATCAATGGCTTCCTAGCACTCACTGTTTCTATATAAAAAAAGTGACGAGATTGCCTCTCAAAACACAGATGCTGGAAGATGCGTAACCGCAACTACACAGAAATAAATACTCGCGTCTACCAAAAATCGTCGCAAAATACACGGGATAAGTACTATCAGACGCGGTCATCTGAAGGATGATCCCACAACATGAAAACAAGCTGAATGCGCATAAAAGCAAAAATAAACATTAAAACCATCGAGGCGGCGTTTACAAGATCAAAACTCCAACAAAATATGACTCAAGAACCAACGATATAATAACATGATGAATATAAAAATTACTTATAAATCGGCATTACACTCATAGATCAAATATCATAGCTGCCTAAACTGTCAAAGTGACATACTACAGAACACGCAAACAACATCTACCTAAACGAAGTGCACAAATAACCCGATTACTATTATTATTATTATTATTATTATTATTATTATTATGATTATTATAGTTACAATTATGATTATTTAAAAGATGTGAACTATTTACAATCCTACCTAATACTCTAAGCTACATTGATCATCGATTAGTCACGGTCCTACATTATTTATTTACATTATTTATTGATGCTCATACCTGTGTGATGGCAGCATGTTGGCTCACCCTCCAGCCTCGGTCATGGTGAATTTAGAATTCCATCTTCAAGCTGATGTGGTATTCCAAATTTTTACACACGCAAATTTGACACATATTTGCCATGGCGTAACACACGCTTACGTTGACATAAAACACTCGTATTTCTCGCACTCCACTGCAGACTCCTGTCGTGAAGTTAGACGGTCGTCCCCGCTACCAGCCTGGAAATCACCTGTTGGTCTGCCACCGTTCTCTCAGCTTTGTTTACATAGCAGCTTACCGTACATTCACCCCAACGGGACATAACTGTTTGTCAAGGTCTACCACTGCGGCCTTCATTAAAGAAAAGTCATTCTCCTCCCTGTCTGCCTTTACAAGTTTCTCCCCGTAAACATCTCGCTTGCCAAACAGCTTATTAAATGGTAAAAGCAAGCTAAATACAGTTCCAATGTTGTGGAGAAATCTATGCTGATAACAAAATGTGAAACTACCCGTGGTTAAAGAGGTTTTATGTAATTATGCTGAAAACATGGACTTGTTCCTCTCGACTCGAAATGTGAGCTCATTTAAGCCAAGTGTTGAAGGTGTAGCTCCTGCCCGTTATCTCTGCATAAATAGTAAGAGTTTGTTAAAGTGTTCATTTCTGCAGTGTTACTCTCCCAAGTAAAATAATACAAGGCTTTCTCAAAATGCCTACAGGTCTCTCTAATCACTTTCTTACCAGCCAAAAGTAAAGCTGACTAACTAAATTAGCTGTCGCACTCTGTCACACTGTCGCTCTGATTCACACTGTCAAACTGAAGTTTCACTGAGAATACTCAAGAACCACTGCGAAAACTCAAGACACACTGAGAATTCAACCCCCTGGTCGCTGGGTTTTGTAAAGAGTTCTCCCCCCCACCTAAAAAATAGTTCCGTGGAAGGGATGTGGCGTAATGATCTAGCCCTCAGGAGCGCTTTATCGTACATCCGTAGGTTAAGGTTTCTGAAATTTATGTACAAATCTCCCTAATTTTTGTCTGACTTACATGTAATATTGCGCCGTGGGAAATGATCACAGGATAATCCACACGACGGCGCGCGTCACTGGTGTTATTTTCTTCCGGTGAATGGCTCCATCCCGCCATGACAGTTCATTCTGCTGGGCCCACTTACTCCTCCGTGTGAAGTTAAATTTTATTAATTAGGCACTAATTAACCACAGATTCGCACTGATAATTTTCCAAATATTATAAAGAAGTCAGGACACTGTTTTTCACCACCACACCGGGCTTCAGATCGCGAAATACTGACTATAGATTCCCGCTTATGACAGTTCATTCAAATTTAGAATTTTGTGATTGGCTGAGACTTTCGCGCTCTTCATAACGTGGATACTTCCATTTCCTCCCAAGGATTGGCGGGTGTTGTCGTTGTCCCTTTTGTCCTAGCTAAGTAGGTCAGGCCTCAACGCGTGATTTTCTCGTGAGAACCAACAGAAAGTCGCCACTCCTAGGCGGTGTCGTAAAATTTATTGGAAGGAGTACTCAGGGTGGTTTACAAGTTGGACGTGCTCTAAGGAGAGTTTTGTGGATCCTACTCGCCGCCTGACTGGCGCCAGAAAGTTCCTTTGTGACTGCTAGTTTCACAGCCTAACTGTGGTATCCCATATGCGAAATATTCAACTTTTAATTTGTAAATTAATTACGTAAATTCGCTTATGGGTGCAGTATGAGCCCGAGGACGTGTATCAGTTCATCAGGCGTGGTGCTGCAACCAAGAAGTTCATACCCTTAAGCGTCATGAGTGTTACGCTGTCGAATGTCGAGGTCTCTAAGACCATATCATATACTCCGTGCGGTACCTGTGTGGGTCTCGGGTATCCATTGAAGATTTCATGGGCCGTGAAGGCCTCATTCAATGTTTCCGTTGTCGGAGAAGGGGGCATAGTACTAATTACTGCCAAGATACCTCTACGCTGTGTCAAATGCGGAGAAAACCATTCAACAACTGCCTGCCCCCTCAGCCCGAAGGCACTAGCCAGGGAATCACCTAGGCTCCTGGAGAGGCTGAAACCTCTTTCGCAATATTATGGGGCTGAACGAGAATACCTGAAAAGTCAGAACAACAGGACTCTCCCTCCTGCGAGGTAAGTAGATCCCAACTTTTCTTTTGCAGCAGCAGCAGGAAGCACCCAGGCTCCTAACTCCATATCGAAACCTGCGCCCTCAGCGGAAGAGTCGCTCATATACGACTGTCGGGCATGAGCGACATTTTGAATCTCTGGAGGCAAATACATTTTTCCAGGCTTCTGCCTATTTTGAAAGACACTGCGACGAAGGTAAGGACATGTCAGACAACAATTGATAAAAAAAGGAGTGCTGATAAATGCTGCGATGCAGTACTTCTCAGAACCCTAAGCCCTGAATTGTTGTCTGACTTGTGGATCTTACGATCTGTGGGTAGAATTGTAAGGGTGTTCCTGATCAGAAATATGCATTTGAGTTTTTTTTTTGCTTTACGTCGCACTGACACAGATAGGTCTTATGGCTACGATGGGATAGGAAAGGCCTAGGAGTTGGAAGGAAGCGGCCGTGGCCTTAATTATGGCACAGCCCCGGCATTTGCCTGGTGTGAAAATGGGAAACCACGGAAAACCATCTTCAAGGCTGCCGACAGTGGGACTCGAACCCACTATCTCCCGATTACTGGATACTGGCCGCACTTAAGCGACTGCAGCTATCGAGCTCGGTTTGAGTCGTTTAATTATGACCATAACACCAATATCCTGCTATTAGGAGAAACGTGGCTGAAACCTTATATGCCCTTCAAAATTAAGAACTTTGCGATATGATACATCGCGAACATGGAGCCAACAGAGAAGGCGGGAGAGTGGCCGTGCTTATTAAGTCGAAACTTAGTCCTCACGTCATAGACGTTATTGAGTCTCTCGCAGTGGCGTATACTGAGGACTACCAAGGCTATCCGTGAAGCCCAAACCTCAATTGAGAACGATGGAAGTATAAAGCACATTATAATGTAAGCGTCTGACTCATTGTTCCATTTTCAAAACTTGAAAGAAGTGAGAGAAAACGTCCCATGTATTTCTGAGAGCTAAGCATCGGAGACTGATATCGCAGCCCAGACTCTCGTCCCTCTCCCCTCTACTCGCCCACAGCTGCTTGCTGCTCTATATTGGATAGGGGCGTGGGCCGGTGGGATAGGTGTGCTAGCCTTCGGTCCGTAAGATCGCCACTACTATCAACCTTGCTTTACTCACCGTATATACTTCCTCATCTCATACTTCTGACTTAATCATATAAATAACAGAGTGCTGGTATTTCACTCCCGTTTCCTTCTACATTCTTGTAGGAAGACACTGCAGGGCTCCTGTTATAGGAACAATATAGTTTTAATTTTAAAATGAAAATGAAATGCAATCTTTCAGGTTCTCTTTTGTTGGTTGGAATCGAATCGGTGATCATGCGTCAGACACCACCACTGATCTCCCGAGGAAGCTAACAAACCAGTGAACGATGGGTACGACCGCTGTAAAATTCAGCATCTGTATTTAATAATAATAGTAATGGTGCATGGCATCCGTGTAGGTTTGGTGGTGTCCTAATGAGGATAAAATGAATGGCGAAACGTTATAAACACCCAGTCCACAAGCCAGCGGAATTAACAGTATGAGGAGGTTGATTCTGAAAATTGATCCGGGGCCATCGGACCAAACACAAGCATTCTATCCATTTAGCCACAAAGCCGGACTTGAAATAGCTAAACCTTAGGCTACCATCTCCACTGATCAGGGGTTGAGCATTGGCAGCAGCAGAGGCCAGGGCAATAGCTTGTGAAGCAGATTTTACAACACAGAAGTCTTCTCCGTTGGCTATTGGCTGCAGCTCAGAACGCTGAAGGCTTGACGTTCATTTTTTTTTTTTTTTTTGCTAGGGGCTTTACGACGCACCGACACAGATAGGTCTTATGGCGACGATGGGATAGGAAAGGCCTAGGAGTTGGAAGGAAGCGGCCGTGGCCTTAATTAAGGTACAGCCCCAGCATTTGCTTGGTGTGAAAATGGGAAACCACGGAAAACCATTTTCAGGGCTGCCGATAGTGGGATTCGAACCTACTATCTCCCGGATGCAAGCTCACAGCCGCGCGCCTCTACACGCACGGCCAACTCGCCCGGTGCTTGACGTTCACTAAACCAACCATCGAAAAGGGTAACCTAAGTCTACTGGTAGCTCACGTCTTCATCCCAGCATAAGCCACGATCAATCAATCAATCAATCAATCAATCAATCAATCAATCAATCAATCAATCAATCAATCAATCAATCAATCAATCAATCAATCAATCAATCAATCAATCAATCAATCAATCAATCAATCACCACTGATCTACATTTAGGGTAGTCGTCCAGGTGACGCATCCCCTAGTCTTTTCTTAAATAATTACAAATAATTTGGAAATTTATTGAACATCTCCCTTGGTAAATTATTCCAATCCCTAACACCTCTTCCTATAAACGAATGTTCGCCCCAATTTTTCCTCTTGATTTCCAACTTTATCTTCATACTTCTTTCCTACTTCTAAAAACACCACTCAAGCTTATTCGTCTGATTATATCATTCCATGCCATTTCTCTACTTACAGCTCGAAACTTACCACATAGTCGAGCATCTCGTCTCCTTACTCCCAAGTCTTCCCAGCCCAAAGTTTGTAATATTTTCGTAACACTACAGCATTGTCTTAAAACATCCAGAACAAATCGTGCTGCTTTTTCTTGGAATCATTTCCAGCTCTCGTATCAAGTAGTCCTGGTGAGTATCCCATACACTGTGGTCTTGCCAGAGACTTACACGCCCTCTCCTTACATCCTTACTACACCCCCCGAATACTCTCATAACCATGTGGAGAGATCTGTAACCTTTCTTGACAACCTCCTTAATATGACTTCCGCAATATACCTTGTCCTGTACTATTCCTTAGTACCTAGTCAAACAATCAGCAGTAACAACGTTAATATTACGGGGAATTACTTCCAGAAGACCAAATGTAATGCTCGCCATGTAGGTTATTTCTCTTCTACCAGACGTAAAGTTTGTAGGAGCTTTAATATACTTTAACTCGCCTTGTGGGTGAGGGCAGTAGAATAACACCCACGATATCTCCTGCCTGTCGCAAGAGGCGACTAAAAAGGGCTCCAGGGACTCTTAACTTGGGAGCGTGGGTTGGCGACCACGGGGTCTTTACCTGAGCCCTGGCATTGCTTGTGCCAGGCTCCTCACTTTCATCTGTCCTACCGGACCTCAGTTGGTCAACTCTTGTTCATTTCAGACCCCGACGGTATTAGGTCACGAGGCCTAGGGATTCTTTCATTTTCATGCCCGTAGTGGACTTTGTCTTTCTTTGGCCGATACCTTCCTTTCTATAATCGTCTGATCTCTTCTACTTCCCTTCCCCCCATCTGATTAATGTTATCGGAGGATGACTGCCCAGTTGTACGTCCTCTTAACACAATATTCACCACCACCGCTGTGACAACAATCGTGTGGCACCACATTCTCTATGCGGTCCGTCCTTAATCTTATAAGTGGCGGCTGCAATAATATCCTACTTTGAAGGGGGTATGCGAAGTAGCTCCTTTGGGAAGAGCTTTCGCATTACTGGCCATCCGCATGGTCGTTTGCAAGACTACAATTATTTTTTTATTCTCTCTCGACCGCGCGTCAAAATTTCTTTTCTATTTTATTATCTTCTACATTTTCTACCTTGAAAGCCTTGCAGGCGGCCATGGACCGGGGGTGACAGTGGCTCTTGAGCGGCAGTGGTCTAGTGCCGGGGATGTCTTGGTACGACCGCGACAGGGTAACCAGTGCCGAAAGGAGATATGGGATTGCCTGGTGGGTTTAGGGAGGTTTCTCATAACTTCTCCTTTACGGAGGGGTGGAAGTAGCTGGCAGAAGACTAGCTTTTGCACCTCAAGTTATTCTGTACTCTTGTACTAGGCTATGTTCCTGCATTAGTACTCGCTTGTCGGTCATTTGTCCAAACAGGTAGGTCACCACGGGCTGTGAGGCGGGGCGGAGCCTCACGGCACCCCCCCCCCCCCCCAAAAAGACACATACTACCACAGCTCTATTATCTCACCTAGAAAAAAGGCAAACCTTGTCGAGCTTGGCTGAGCGATGACCGTCCGACCAGGCTTCCGGTGATTTCCATCTCTTCGGATCGTTGATGAAGCACGAGGATGAACGTCATGACGTGGCTTCAGAAACTGGTAGCAGATTTCTGTCTTGCCAATATCGATGTCTTGATGTAGAGGAATAAGGGCTTGGATAAGAATAGTGAGTATGTTGAATAGCAATGTGTGCTACTATGTATTCTTTTATCTGCTGTAAAATAAAGTTTCTCCGTGTATGATCTTGTTTCCTTATTTTTTTAAAGGTACATTGTACTTATAAGACATGGTGCCCGTCATCGTTGAACGGTCTGCTTTAACAAGGCTGCACCACTCTTAGTAATAAGCCATACAAAATACACCCTAGGATGTACAAAATTCCCTGTACTTGCGGCAAGGTATGCATTGGCCAAACATTCCGGTTCCATTGGTACTCGTATCAAGGAACATCAACGTAACAAACATCCGTCTCAACCAGCCAGACAAATCAGCAATAGCTGAGCACGCCCTATCTATGTCGCGTTCCAAGATGTTCGACCACTACTAACATGTTTTCATTCCTTCCTTGAAAAAGGAGTTGAGCCTCTTAGACGGTCACGCCGTCTCTCAGACCAGGAGATGCTTGGAGAAAGTGAGGGGGTAGGCGTTCGTTACCTATACTAGGAACTGTCTCGGCATTCACCTTAGTGCAGGAGAATGGAAAACCACGGGAAACAATTTTCAAGACAGCCGAAGGTGGGGACCAGCCCCTCTCCGTCTCCCAAATTCATAGGCGTAGAGCCGTGGCCATCCCTCCTCTGCTCAGTTGGACGGTCGGAGTGCAGAGCTGTCGGACCACGGACCAGCCGTGGCCACTTGTGGGCCCAGACTCACCCTGCATTCGCCGACCAGATATTCGAGCTCTCACCCACACTAAACACTACAGATCTGAGATTATACGGGAAGCTATCCTTTCACTAATACTATTTAGTTCCTATTTTTTCCAAATTCGAATTCTCCTCATTACGACATGGTTCACACTGCGCACAGGGAGCCATCTAGTGGCGAGCAAGAGTACCACTTACTATAGACAACGGTGAAGCATTCTTAAGTTCAAGTGATTCAAACCTTCATTCAATTTTTGAGAAGTCTTGCTCGTAAACAGATGAGATTATCGTTTGAAGACGCAGTGCAAAGTTCTCTGTTAAAAAGAAAACTAAAAACTTATTATCGTATCTACACACAAACTATTATTATCTATGTAATGTCATCATCATTCATTGTGCAAAATTTGAAACACCAGTATACTGTATTTCAAGGAAAGTGTGTGTTTGATGGTTACTTACACTAATCCCTGTATTTCATGTACATCATCCTTTAATAGGTCAGTTTCATTTGTAAATTGTATGAAGGAATGCAGTTTATCAAGTTTCTATTGACTCAAGGGGAAGTATAGCTGGGCAAGCACTGTAGGCAAAATTTGAAAAGTTTCAACAATGCTTAGTGTACCGGGAGGTACACCCCAATGCCGCGCATTTAAATCTAGCGCCTATAAGAACTCCTCTACTGATGAAACAGTGAAATTGAAACTAGACCAACTTATAAATTTATTCAGAAGATGTCACCACTAAAATATGATATAATTTTGTTATTGTGAAGTTTCCTGAACTGACTGTATTTCTACTTGTTTTGTTTGCCATTCATCAAGAAATTTGGACATTCTTCCATAGATGTCACTGCTAAAAAATTATCATGCACCCTGGTGCGAAGTGAAAGAACTTTCGATTTAAAGAAGTTTTGTAATCGTAAGTTTTTTAAATAATTGATGTTCATTTATTTTTGGGTTGGCAATATTTATCTTTTCTTTCCGCCAGTTTTGAATCTAGCCGATCCCTAATTTCTGTAATTAATTTTCTACCAATCACAGTCTTCTTCTTCGATTTTGAGTGTAACTTTTAAATTACCCAATAAAATGAGAGGGTGTGGCTAGTTTAATCTTGAATGGTCTCGAACTTTCCCCGAGGGTTTATAAACTGCGGATTTTCACGTCTCTTGGCCAATTTTTCGTCATTTTACTGAGTGTCTGTGTCAAGCAAGGCCTCTTCGTCAGCCGCTAGAACTTCTACCAGGTAATGGCCACATAACATATTTCTTTCTTTCTTACTAGCTCCGCAGTTTAACTCGAGGGAAAGGTCCGAATCATCAATTATGTAACCTTCTTTTCTAACTATGTAACCTTCTGCCGGCTAATGTAATAACTTCATAAAATCTTCAACTGTAAATCGGGGATAGAAAGTGATGTACCCTCTCGAGCTCCCCTTCATCTTGATTTGAGGTGCCACGTTTTGTTTTTGCAATGTATTAAAGTTATTTCCATTCGTGCTACCTCAGTAGTTTAGGAATAGCCCCTGTTTCGTCGGCCCAGCGCCCTATAAGTTTTACAGTTTTTTTTTTTTTTTTTTTGGAGCGCAGTCTTCGACTCCATTCAAATTGTACTCGGGCCGTTTATTTAACCTGTTCTTTTTCACTAAGGCCCTGTAGGTTGGGTACTAGCTACCTCTGTGTAATGTGATTTCTATTTGTAAAGAGTGCCTTGTAAGGCCAGAGATTTTTATATTTTCATGCAATGTTGCCTTGAGTAGGCTTGGAAAACTGAGAGCCTGTTAGCTCTTTTTCTATTTTGTGATTGTAACGAGTGCCTCTGGAAGGCTAGATATTGTATTATGGGAGCAAGTGCTCCATGAATTAGGGGGTTTTCTGCCCTTGAGTAAAAATTGGGCTCTTTGTAATTTGGAGCTTGTAGCTCAGGAAATGTAAAGTTAGGGGCTGAAAGCCCAAGGTGTTAAGGCTCTGAATCTTGGATTTTTTACCAAACTTATTTAACGTTTGCTGCTTGTAAAAATTGTCAGTTTTGATGTCTGAAAGTATAACCTTCAGTTTAAATTTTAAATTCAATTCTTGACATTGTAGTTAGACCCATTCATCCCGGCACCTTCTTTTACCTCTGCGGTCCACAAATACCCCGGAACACTTAGAATGAATTTATTGTCCAAAGAAATACAAGCACCATAAAGGGCTTAACAATGAAAGACTCCCCAGTCCTCGGAAACCTAACACCGTCCGGGCAGAAAAAGAACAACAGTTGACCAAGGGAGGTCGGATAAGAAATATGAAAGCGAGAAGCCTGACACAAATAACTGGAACCAATGTCAGGCTTAAAAATGCTACAAAAATGAAGGCCTTTCGGACTCGTTTTAGTCGCCTTTTACGGCAGGCTTGAGATACCGTGAGTGTATTCTACCGGCCCCACCCAAGGGGAAAAGTGACATTATTATTGCTATTATTATTCCTGTCCTATTACTAAATTCATTAGTCAGCCTGTACCGTAGTTAGGCCTAGTTTTACGGCTGAATGTCCTTCCTGACGGCAACGCTGTGTGCTGGGACGTCATCGGTATTACGTGTTTCTGTGGTGGATGGTAGTGTGATGTGTTTAGTGCATATGAAGATGATAATAATAATAATAATAATAATAATAATAACAATAATAATAATAATACCGGGGGTTCCCCGGCTATTTAAACTACGCGCCTTCCCTAAGGCCATCTATGCCAACGAACTTGAACTTGTAAACTCCCAAAGAATTTCGTCTTCTACAGTTAGATGGCTCTAACATCGATTTGCTAGCCCACTCTCACACACTAAAAACGATCCAGGAATTTAGGAAATTTCATTTTTGTTATTAGTAAACCTTTTTCTGAAGACTGTTTTTTTAAATGTAGCGAAGTTGTCAACACTTCAGCTGGTTCCTCCTCTACTGTAATCTATCGGATGCTTGTAAATATGTTCTCTAGCCAATCAAAACGGGGGTGTGTACAGGAATCCAGCCTATCAGCAAAGTGTAGTTCAATATAATCGGGAAGCTTCCCCTTACAGAACTACATAAGCAGAGCACTTTGGGGCAGTCTTATCTGAATATCTCCAGTGCCTGGGAGTCTGACTTGACGGAGGCCTAGGAGACAGGGGCGCGTCCTTTTGAAGAATATCCAGCGATACAAAATAATGGCAGAATTTTCCTAAACATGTGATAGCGTCTGCGGGTAGTTTGAGAGGAAGGATTTGGCCGTTTTCTTTTAATGTAATTTTGTGAACTGGTGGTTTAAATGTAGGATTTTCGGCGAAGTCTGAGGACTCTGCTTCTATTCCCTACCGGGAAATATGTAATGTTAGGGAAAGAAGGGCGGTGATCCTCTGCCGTCTTCCATTTAACCTTGCAATTGGGTGACGAAAGTTTTCAAACTCTAAATTTTGTAAATCTCGTCTAGGCATTAAAGGTTCCTCCTTTAGTCATCCTCTTGTAGTATGGGATTAACCTCGGTATCTTTGGGCCGTAAGCCCGCTTAGATGTTTAGTAATTTCTATAAGGAGCGCTGGAGTTTCGCCTCCTTGCCTTTTGTTAATGGCTAGTTATGTGCAATCTTTTCTCTTTTACTCTTAAGGCCATGTAGTATGGGCAGTTATGCCCCTGTTTATCCTGTATTATCCATAAGGCTACTGTTCTTCGTTGCAGCTCAAAACGCTTAAAAGGCTTGACATTCACTAAACCAACCATCGCAAAAGGGTAACCTAAGTCTAGTGGTAGCCCACGTCTTGGACTCAGCATACGCCACTGGTCTCACGGTATCCAGATTATGCATGAAAACTATCATTATCGGGTTTTTGCGGCTTATTTACCCCTCTCCCCCAAGGCTCCGCTACATACAGCGAAAATAGATATTTTATTATCACTCTGTCACATGTCACATATCATAGCACCGAGATTGGAACTCTTAGCCTAAGGGGAGAATTCTACAGCAGTACTGACCTCGGTGTCAACGCTCCAACGGAGTCTACTATTTATCCTGACTAGGGTCGACCCGACGTCATTGACATAGCATTTTTTTTTTTTTTGCTTTACGTCGCACCGACACAGATATGTCTTATGGCGACGATGGGATAGGAAAGGCCTAGAAATTGGAAGGAAGCGGCCGTGGCCTTAATTAAGGTACAGCCCCGGCATTTGCCTGGTGTGAAAATGGGAAACCACGGGAAACCATCTTCAGAGCTGCCGACAGTGGGACTCGAACCCACTATCTCCCGATTACTGGATACTGGTCGCACTTAAGCGACTGCAGCTATCGAGCTCGGTCATTGACATATCAGTTACTAATAATGTTATAAGAGAAATATTGATTTTATAGTCCGAATTGCTATAAATTAGGACCACAAATCTACACTCATGCTCAGAAATTAAGGATAATGCTGATACATGGTGAAACAACGCTATGGTGAGCGGTTTGCGGTTTTAAATCACCTCGGAGTATGACCATGTGGTGCATTTGACCTGCGGTCGTCGCACGGTGGCGCTGGCAGCAGTCCAAATACACAGAGGTGTGTTGGAGCATGTCAGAGTACGGCGCAGCGAGTAAGTATGCAGATGTTTTCAGACGTGCTAATGGTAACTGTGGTGAAAATGGCTCAACGAACACATATTGATGACGTTATGAGGGGTAGAATAATAGGGCGCCTGGAGGCTGGTCGAACACAGTAGGTCGTACCACGGGCCCTCCGTATTCTCAAGGTTATGGCAACGATTCCAGCAGACAGGAAACGTGTCCAGGCGCTACAGTACGGGACGTCCGCAGTGTACAACGCGACAAGAAGACCGATATCTCACCATCAGTGCCCGCAGAAAGCCACGGAGTACTGCAAGTAGCCTTGCTCGGGACCTTGTCACAGCCACTGGAACACTTGTCTCCAGACACACAGTCTACAGACGACTGAACAGACATGGTGTATTCGCCCGGAGACCTGCAGGGTGCATTCCACTGGCCCCTGTTCACAAGAGAGCCCGTAAAGCCTGGTGTCAAGAACACAGTACATGGTCATTGGAACAGTGGTCCCAGGTTATGTTCACGAACGAGTCCAGGTATAGTCTGAACAGTGATTCTCGCTGGGTTCTCATCTGGCGTGAGCCAGGAACCAGATACCAACCCCGTAATGTCCTTGAAAGGGACCTGTATGGAGGTAGTGGTTTGATGGTGTGGGGTGGGATTAAGATTGGTGCACGTACACCCCTGCATGCCTTTGACAGTAGAACTGTAACAGGTCAGGTGTATCGGGACGTCATTTTGTACCAGTATGTCCGCCTTTTCAGGGGTGCACTAGGTTCCACCTTCCTCCTAATGGATGATAACACACGGCCCCACCGAGCTGCCATCGTGGAGGAGTACCGTGAAACAGAAGATATCCGGCGAATGGAGTGGCCTGCCTGTTCTCCAGACCTAAACCCCGTCGAGCACGTCTGGAATGCTCTCGGTCGACGTATCGCTGCACGTCTTCAAACCCCTATGTCACTTCAAGAGCTCTGACAGGCACTGGTGCAAGAATGGGAGGCTATACCCCAGCAGCTGCTCGACCACCTGATCCAGAGTATGCCAACCCGTTGTGCGAACTGTGTACGTGTGCATGGTGATCATATCCCATACTGATGTCGGGGTACATGCGCAGGAAACAGTGGCGTTTTGTAGCACATGTGTTTTGGGACGGTTTTCTCAACTTACCACCAATACCGTGGACTTACAGATATGTTTCGTTTGTGTTCACTATGTGCCTATGCTATTAGCGCCAGTTTTGTGTAGTGCTATGTTGTGTGGCACAACAATATGCAATTATCCTTAATTTATGAGCATAAGTGTATTTTCTTTAATCGGCTTGGGTTAGGCTACATGAGCCATCTTTTCCATTACAGAATTTAAATTTAAACTGTCACACGTTTCTATGATATATAAATAAAAATATAAAGCCTTTTCAATGAACAGTATTAATGATGTAGATCGGACTATTGATATTTATAACAAGTTGAAAAATACTCCTAATTACATTCTTCGTGCTGCTAAGAAATCCCGCGCCTTTCCTTTCGCCCGACAATGGCAGTGGTGTTAGTCAATAATGGCAGAGTTAACTTCCCGCTCAGTAGCGGGGTTACGTCTCGTCAACACGTCCAGGATAATAATAATAATAATAATAATAATAATAATAATAATAATAATAATAATAATTTCGTGTGGCTGTTTCTAGCCGAGTGAAGCACTTCTAAGGCAGTCCCTGTGATGAGGGTGGGCGGCATTTGCCATGTGTAAGTAACTGCGTGTTTATGTGGTGGAGGATAGTATTATGTGTGGTGTGTGAGTTGCATGTATGTTGGGGACAGCACAAACACCCAGCCCCCGAGCCACTGGAATTAACCAATGGAGGTTAAAATCCCCGACCTGGTCGGGAATCGTACTCGGGACTGTCTGAACCGAAGGTCAGTACGCTGACCATTCAGCCAACGAGTCGGACATAGTAATAATAATTTTAATCTGGACAGTCGTCAAAATAGGCAGACTCCGCAGGAAACGGGTGCAGGCCGAGACACAAATACGAACGCTGCTCGAGTTCTTGACTTTGCAATAAAACAACTAACTTCTACCAACACACATCTAATCACCGCAGTCCACTCATCAGCAGACTTGGCCATTATGAACCAGACCGCAGAGACATTATACAAGTACACAAATTGCCCAAATACATACTCTTACTCAAAGACATACTCCAAAACCCAGACAAAATCTCAATCATAATACACACCTCCACAGTCTACATCCAAACACAGACTAAACCTTAATCATAATACACACACCCCTACAATCCCTTTCAGAATCTGTAATCATTTCACAAATCAAAAATATAAGAACCGTTTTTACCAAATTTCCTCCCTGCATCTTTAACAGACCAAATTAAAACCGAATAATGAACTTCCTACCTAAAAGTTATCATTTCTTACGGTGTGAGACCTACACTTCGTAATACACAAGCCTAATAACTAACGATGGAACTAGGAGCACTGAGGCAGAGGCAGAAATGCTGCTCTAAATTACTACATCACTAACATCAAACATTCGCATAATTATCCCGAATCGCCAGCGATAAGTTCTCCCAATGCAAAAAATCCTAGCCAAAGGTACGGTTAGTACCTCCATGAGAAATCATAAGGTCTCACCACTTATCGTAGGTACCTGAACATTACGTTTGCACATCAGCCAAATGACATGGTCACCGTGCTGTCCACGGAATTCGCCGCTTCTCCATACAGTTAAAACCTAAATCTGAGCCAATTCCAAACCTTATACCAGGCGAGTTTACCGTGCGATTAGGGGCACGCAGCTGTGAGCTTGCGTCCGAGAGATAGTGAGTTCGAACCGCACTGTCGGCAGCCCTGAAGGTGGTCCTGCGTGGTTTCCTATTTGCATACCAGGTAAATATTGGGTCTGTACCTTAATTAAGGCCACGGCCGCTTCCTTCCCACTCCTATCCTATCCTATCCTATCCTATCCTATCCTATCCTATCCTATCCTATCCTATCCTATCCTATCCTATCCTATCCTATCCTATCCTATCCTATCCTATCCTATCCTATCTGTGTCGGTGCGATGTAAAGCAAATCGTAAAAAACAAAATCTTGTAAACTATCAAATACAAACACACACTGTTACTATAATTACTTAGTACTCTACATACACTCATATTACCTTTCAGGTATTTTATAAATTGTATTCAATCATATATTAGTTTCGACAGACAGAAGAATCTAACAGTTATATATTAATTAAGGTTTTATCTGCTAAAAGAAGACAGGTATTGGAAAATATGAAACATCTAGGCCTAGTTCAATAAAATTTGGTGTATTGAGATTGCCATGCTTTTGTATACCGGCATATATAAAGTATATTTCTAATACTTCTAATGAATAAAAAATAAAATAAAGAATAACAGAAACAGCCGCAAATCGCGGTAAAATTATGTTTTGACGATGCGCATGGTTTAACGCAGCGAGATTTCATACGAACAAAGATTTTAAAAATCAGTGCCATGCTTATTTACCACGTATTCACTGTCTGTCAAACTGTTGACTAACATCTTACAGTTTCATGTTTCGTAGAGTCCTTACCCGTACCCCTGATGGTCATCTGCTGCTCATTGCAGCCAATGACTAGTATCAAATAACATCGAAACCAATGTAGAGAACTAGCATTCACGTTTTCTCAGAGTCGAAACAATCAGCCAACCAGCGGAACATGCTGAATTCTCAAATACCTAAACCAATCAAGACCGTTGGTGTCGCTCTTGGACCAATTCAGCTGAGTGCAGGTGACACGGAACGCTGTTCTTTCGGAAGTGAACGTTGCTAGACCTGGCGAAACAGAACGCTGTTCTTTCGGAACGGAATGTTGCTAGACCTGGCGAAACAGAACACTGTTCTTTCGGAACAGGGTATTGCTAGACCAATCCCGCCGATTGCACGCGACATGAAACACTGTTCTTTCGGAGCAGAATGTTAACAGACCAATCCCATCGAGTGCAGACGACACGGAACACCGTTCTTTCGGAACAGGGTGTTGCCAAATCAATCCAGCCGACTGCAGGCGACACAGAACACTGTTCTTTCGGAACAGGATGTTGCCAGACCAATCCCATCGAGAGCAGGCGACACGGAACACTGTTCTTTCGGAACAGGATGTTGCTAGACCAATCTCGCCGGAGCGCAGGCGATACGGAACCATTGCCCTTTCGGAACAGGATGTTCCGGCGTAGGTTACTGTTCATTTAAAGATAAGTTCCGAGTCCGGAACATTTCTAAAATAACATTTTTGTTATTTTTTGCCCATCTCTACTACCAACTATCCCCTCCAATGTAGGCGACTTCAATTCCCCGTAAGTTTATGCTTTGCCATGACCATTAACGTTGCAAGGCCAAAGGCTAAAAACCGCTGGGATAGAGCTTGGAAATTTAGAACTTTTCTCGCATGGACATTTGTAGGTTACGTTGCTCGCCCTCGAGTAAGCTCTTCTAATTCTCGTTTTATACATGCACCAGGTGGTGAGATCCAGAATATTGTTTATACCGAGGCTCTCCAATAGAATGATGTCCCTTCCACGAACAGAACGAATATTATAAAGTTACTCAGTACCACCTACAACGTAGTTCATGCTTTATATACTACTCCCATTAATGACCATGGTATGGTATATCAAACGCTTAACAGAAGTCGTATTTCTTTTTTTGACAACTCTACAATGAGATGATTTTTTGTTGCAGTTTGGTAGTATACAAACATCTGCTGACCACCGTAGTAGTGTTTAAGAACCTTGCTGCCCACTCAAGGTTCTTAAACACTACTAAAGGTTGGGCCCAACGCGAGACGAGCTGCTATTGGTTAACAAACTGACGTCACAGTAGGAGCAAAGCAGCCGAGTCCAGAGCGCGCAAATCAGTAGGAATCTCATAACACCAGCAAACATTACAGTCTCTCAGAACTAATTGCAGACCAGACATAAAGATTACTGCTTTTATACGAGTGAAGAAGAGTATAGCATAGTAAGTTTTCATTATTTCTATTACGAATAAGGCATAAATGTAAGGTGATGGTGCACTGACCAACGCTTGAAATTCATTAACAATTCCAAGTTCCTCTATTTAGTTTGAGGAAGGTTACGCGTTCTCAAATCTGTAAACATAAATATTTAGAGATATGAAATGTTTGTAATATTAAATTTTGACAGTAGAACTTTCGTAATGGAACTACCGTATGTTAACATACGATATACTGATTTACTTCCGCAGGTATCGAGTTAAAAGCTTTACACATGTTATAAGAGCAGCAGAAGTAAGTTCATATTCGAAACCATGCATAGATATTCCTACTTTTTAAAAATTAAAGAATAAGAAACAGGAATAACAATTACAACACAGTCCTACCCGTGAGATCAGATGTCATGAAGTGGTTGCTTTTGAAGATGAAATCCACTGTCGTGCCTTCCGCCGATGAGCTGCTATGAATTTTTCAGTTCTTTCCCAAATGTTCATTTGTCGCATGCGTGTAAATGTTCTCGTTCTAACATACATTTTTAATATTTCTTGTGGTACAGCGGGGATTTTACTGCTAATTATTTGACACACTTTGCGTATAATATTAGGTATGCGTCACAGTTCAGCGCCGGCCCCGTGGTAGCGTTCCTGCCTCTCGCCCGGGGCCACGGGGTTTGATTCCCGGCCAGGTCAGGGATTTTTCTCTCGACCTGAGGACTGGTTCGAGGTCCACTCAGCCTAAGTGATTAGAATAGAGGAGCCCAGAATAACGGCCGAGAGGATACCGCGTGCTGACCACAAGACCCCTCATAATCTGCAGGCCTTCGGGCTGAGCAGCGGTCGCTGGGCAGGCCAAGGCCCTTTCAAGGGCGTTAAGTGCCGGTTTTTTTTTGTCACAGTTCAGTACCTCCGTAAGTGTCCGTGAAAATTAACTCAAATTCCTTTATTTGGTTTACCATTCTTCCGATGGAACGAGTAGACCTCCCCGAGATAACCACTATTCATCCGACAAGGGGTGTACCAGAAGAAATGGAAAGCATTTCCCCAGTGGGACTTCCCATTGACCTGTCATATTTTCTTCCACGGAAGGCGATGTAGCCGGCGAGGTATCGAAATCCCTCTGCTGAACAATCAGGTGTCGCTGTAGATTGCGGTACGGTTTTCTGTCGCAATGATACTATGAACACAGAAATTTCACTCCAGCTACTATTACACTATTCACGCAAGTAACGAAAAAAAAGTGTACCTCACTGCACGAAACACGGCAACTTAACAGAGATTTCACAGAAACGATCTACGACGCACACACACACTACGCAAAATACAGTAGGACACTATATAAACCAACAGCAATATACGAAAAGAAATTACGTATAGATATTACGTGGAAATCCTTTCTTTATAAGACAGACAGCTATAAACAACGATATAAGGTACACGTGTGGTTGTATCTACACAGTCACGGTGCTCCTGTGATGACGTCACGAGCAGGACGAGGGAAAACTGACATCTACTGCGCAACCAATCTGGGCCACCCGTGCTGCCCACTATATGTTTTCTTTCTGTTTACCCATTCTCACTCTTGTGACAGAGCTGTTTGAAATTGGTCAACAATTGCCGAAAGAGATCGCTCAAACAAAGGTAATTACTGTGTGATCATTGTTAGTACCTATTATGTAATTATTGTTGAGAATGATAGTTCGTAAAATATGTTTGCTTTTATAATCATAATTTATTGGATTTTGTAAATATCTCTAGAGCTATAGGCTATCGTTCAACGGCGTAAGGTACATCATATGTTTGGGCATTTACGGTATTAAAAGAAATGTTTCAGGATCCTCCAAAAAGTGAATCCTTCAGCTTATCTACATTGCCAGCATAATAATTTCGTGTGGCTATCTCTAGCCGAGTACAGCCCTTGTAAAGCAGACCCTCCGTTGAGGGTGGGCGGCATCTGCCATGTTTAGGTAACTGCGTGTTATTGTGGTGGAGGATAGTGTTAAGTGTGGTGTGTGAGTTGCAAGAATGTTGGGGACAGCACAAACACCTAAGCCCCGAGCCATTGGAATTAACCAACGTAGGTTAAAATCCCCGACCCGGCCGGGAATCGAACCCGGGACCCTCTGAACCGAAGGCCAGTACGCTGACCATTGCCAGCATGAACAGAGACGATGGTTGTGTACCTCCTAGTAAATATAAAGTGTATGCATCAGCTGAATTCCATCAATTTTCATCAGAATTATGATTTTACTATCAATCAACACATACATTTTTTACAGTGTTATCGCCATGCTAAATATTCTAATCTCTGGTGTCCCCTGCAGTATATCGTATTTGTGCTTTGAGTGCATCATTGAGAATGTTCTAAACTGGTTGGAGAATGAAGACACGGATAAAGAACTATACAACGCAGATACATTTGCAGTGTTACCAACTTAGCGGATTTTCCGCTAAATTTGGCGGAATTAGAAGACTGTCGCTGGAGAAATATACCATTTAGCTGACAGCGGATTTTTTGGCGGAATTCTAGATGTATTATAGCGGAATTTAGCGTTTTATCCATTTTACTTTTTAAAAAAATCTATACACCAGTCTGTCTCTGAGCTATTACGTATTTCTTGTCAGGAGCTAGCAGTCACATGAGGAAAACATGTTATTTGGATTTGAAGTTATGTGATCGTGGTATCATAAATTTGTAATGCGTGGGGAAAGGTTACTTATCTCTTAGTTGACGAATGACGACAGATAATGAAACTGTGAGAGAGTAGCATTTATATTTATGCTATGAAGGACGACCGTTTAATGAACTGGCCTGTTCTGTGTGTGGCCGTTGAGGTTGGGGATTCACCTAGTTTGCACCCGGCAGTAAAACGCCTACAAGTTTTAGCTCGCTGGCTCGCAGGCAGGGGGTTAATCCCAGTGGAATTCACAGATCAGGTGAGTACAGACATTTACTACTACTACTACTACTATTATTATTATTATTATTATTGCCTATTATTTGAGATCGGATTTCTTGGCGGAATTTTAGCGGATTTTTAATAGTATTTAGCGGATCTTGAAAATCTGTACATTTGAGTTTATTTAGATGCCTCCTCAAGACGGGAATGATAGTGATAAGGATGACGCTACTAGTAACGATGAATGTATAGGAAATATTCGCGATGTGGGGAAGGGCGTGCTCGGCGAATCAGCAAAGGTTCGTGTTATTACGTTATGTGAGGCAAGAGATGTACAAGCGTTGTCAGGTGAATCATCTACAAGTTAAAACCGTGAAATAGAAGAAACCGTGTCTGAAGTAGAAGGGACTGCTGGTAGGTAATGTGATAAGAAGAAAATAAAGTGGACTAACATTCCTTTTCGTCGTGGTGTCGATTTTTCATCAAATTGTGTGAAATTATCTCCAAAAAAATGAAATGGCTTTTAGTGCCGCGAGTGTCCGAGGACAAGTTCGGCTCTCCAGGTGCAGGTCCTTCGATTTGACGCTCGTAAGCGGCCTGCGAGTCGTGATGAGGATGAAATAATGATGAAGACAACACAAATAACCAGTCCCCGTGTCAGCGAAATTAACCAATGATGGTTAAAATTCCTGACCGTGCCGGGAATCGAACCCGGGTCCCCCGTGACCAAAGGGCAGCACGCTAACCATTTAGCCATGGAGCCTGGCATTGTCTCTAAAAATTGGTTTGAATATTCTTAACAAGGCACTTGTAGACCTGTTTAGAAATATGTGGGACAATTCTTTCATTACACACATTGTGATGGAAACCTTTAAATATGCTGTTTCGTAAGGTTATCCTCAAACTGAGGTATCTATAGAAGATATTTATCGATATCTAGCTATATTACTCTTGTCTGTGTATACAAAACTGCCTTCAGGAAGAATGTACTGGGAGACTAGGCCTGATTATCATTACAATCTACTTATTAACGCAATGCCAAGAAACATGTTTGAAAAGTTATATCGATTCCTGCATTTCAACGATAACACAACTATAACCCCCATTTGGACATTTAAATGTAAAGTTTCAAAGCATGACTGACGTTATTCCAAGCTCGTACTCACTTGACGAAGCCATGGAGTTATAATTTGGCCATCACAGTATGAAACAATTTATAAGAGGGAAACCAATACATTTCAGCTTTAAACAGCAACATCATGACAATATCTAGTAAAATTTGAACCCTACACAGGTAAAGTGTAAAGACAGCAAGTAACGTCACTGGAAAATGTGTGAACGTTTGCTAACACCCAACAGTTTTCTCTACATAGGCGATTACTTCAATTCCTTGAATTTACTTGAGACCCTAAAAGCGAAGAACATTTCATGTATAGGTACTAATAGGGCAGATCGAATTGAAAAGGCACCTCTACCTGATCTGAAGAAATCAACCAGAGGGACATGTTATGCACTTCAGGACAAGGAAGATAATCTTCCTTTGCTAAGGTGGAACGGCAATGCTCAAGTTACCATAGCTACAAACATAACAACACCTGAAGTAGTTGGCTAGGGATCATGCAAACGTTGGAGCGCAAAGGAGAAAAAGAAACTGAGTATCCCACAACCGAACCTGGCAAAGAATTAAAATCTGGGAATGGGAGGCGTAGACCTACAGGATAAATTGAGAGGCCTGTTCCGAGTGAGAATACGTTCCAAGAAGTGGTACTGGCCACTGTTCAGATTCTGTTTCAATGCGTCCATCGTCAACCTGTGGATGTTACACAGACAGTTTCACGATGGTATTCCTCTGCTGGAATTTACCCAAAGGATTGTTATAGCACTGCTGCTGGGGCCAGAAGAAAGGCTTAATAAGACTATAATACCAAAAAGAAGAAAAACCCAGTCATTAGGTACAATCGCAAAGATCATTTGGTTGCTTGGCAAAGCACTCAACGGCGCTGTGCTTTTTGTGGAAAGTGTGCGAAATATCATTGTATTAAAGTAATGTTGGCCTTCATCCTGAACCCTGTTTTGCTGGATGCTGTAAGAAATAAACGTGTCAACCTGTAGAATTTATTTGGCGCAGATGGCCTTGAAGTTTATTTCCCACCAGGAGGATTCAATCATGATTAGGACATAATGGAGTTAGTTATATCTATATATATAAAATAAGAGTTTTGTCTGTACATTGCTCAGAATTTGAAAAGAATGGTATTTCTGTATCGGTCATGTCCACAGTAACAAGAAAATGCATTTTTTACTTTTCCGTAATGTCTGTCTGTCTGTCTGTCTGTCTGTCTGTCTGTCTGTCTGTCTGTCTGTCTGTCTGTCTGTCTGTCTGTCTGTCTGTCTGTCTGTCTGTCTGTCTGTCTGTCTGTCTGTCTGTCTGTCTGTCTGTATGTATGTACACGCATCACGAGAAAACGGCTGAAGAGAATTTTATGAAAATCGGAATGTAAAGTCGGGTGATGAACCGCTACAATCTAGGCTATAAATTATTTTAATCACGCTGAGTGAAATGGTAGTTTAGGGGAAGGCCTGAAATTTAATTCTCAAATATTTATGTTATTAGTGGTCGTGTCTTAATGAAAATCGCTAGACAAAGATGGGAAATAAGTCGCTACATATATAAGCTATACACGCTGAGAAAAATGGTAGTCTAGGGGAAGGCCTAAAATTTAATGGTCAAATATTTATTTTATTAGTGGTCGTATCTTCACGAAAATTGGTATGCAAAGTCGGGGAATAGGTCGCTATAATCTAGGATATCAATAATGTTATTCGCACTGAGTGAAATGGTAGTTTATGGGAAGGCCTGAAATGTAATCTATATCTATATATATAAAATAAGTGTCTTGCCTGTGCATTGATCAGAATTTGAAATGAATGATATTTCTGTATCTGTCATGTCCACAGTAACAAGGAAATGCAATTTTTACTTTTCCGTAATTTCTGTCTGTCTGTCTGTCTGTCTGTCTGTCTGTCTGTCTGTCTGTCTGTCTGTCTGTCTGTCTGTCTGTCTGTCTGTCGTTGTCGCCATAAGACCTATCTGTGCCGGTGCGACGTAAAGCAACTAGCAAAAAAAAAAAAAAAATGTCTGTCTGTCTGTCTGTCTGTCTGTCTGTCTGTCTGTCTGTCTGTACACGCATCAATAGAAAAGGGCTGAAGATAATTTAATGAAAATCGGTATGTAATGTCGGGTGATGAACCACTGCAATCGGGGCTACAAATTATTTTATTCATGTTGAGTGAAATGGTAGTTTAGGGGAAGGCTTGTAATGTAATTCTCAATAAATAAGTTATGTATGTTATTAGTGCCAACGGTCGTAGCCGTGTTGAAACACCGGATCCCGTGAGATCTCCGAATTTAAGCAGCATTGGGCGTGGTCAGGAGTTGGATGGGTTGCCACGCGCTGTTGGTGGGGGGTAGGGGAATGGAGGAGCGGAAAGGAACCGGCCACCCTACCGCACGTAAACTCCGGCTCAGGAACACCTCTGCGGAGGTTCGGACCTGCCTTCGGGCAGAATAACCCTTATCTACCTATGTTATTAGTGGTCGTATCGATAAATACTACATAACTAACATAACTTTAGTTATGTCGTAAGTTATTAGTAGTTATGTAAGAAGTTATTAAATTTCCGATCACTTATTGTCTTATACATTGTTAGCGTACCTCATATAATCAGAGATATTTATGAATTTGGATTTTTGTTACTAGGTCCATATCAGCGCCGAGTCACGAGAAAATGGGTAAACAGAATTTAGTGAAAATCGGTATGTAAAGTCTGAGAATAAGGAACTACAGTCTATGATATCAATAATTTTGTAAGACACCCTAATATCACAGAGTCGAAAGAAAAGTAATGTGAAGGCCTGAAATATAGAAAGCTCATAAACTTTATCAACAATAACATTACATTGACCATTGTTTGTTGTGATGTGCTTTTTGTCTTCTGTTTCCTCTCATCCCCGATAGATAGGATTACTGCAGCGTACCGAGGTTCTTTTAATTTGCTTGACGTCGCACCGACACAGGTAGTTCTTATGGCACGATGGGATAGGAAAAGAATATTGGTGTGAAGGAAGCGGCCTTGGCTTTAAGGTACAGCCTGGTGTGACTGGTGTAAAAATGGGAAACCACGGAATACCATCTTCAGGGTTGCCGGCAGTGGGGTACGAATCCACTATCTCCCGGATGCAAGCTCACAGCTGCGCGCCCCTAACCACACGGGCAACTCGCCTGGTCGTACCGACTGTAACAGCCTGCCTGTATAATGGCGAGAAGTAGCTGGGGAGTAAGATAACTTTCTTCTTTAGCATGCCATTCCTCTGGTTCATACATTTTCTGATATATCTGGTACGCAACACACTGGTTCATCATAGTATTCGAGCTATTCAATCCCTACTCTGAGGCACTGATTGGAATGAGTAGTGTGCATATTTAACGGAATAATGACAGAGGAGTGTTCACGGCAGTCTGCGACCTGGTTATTCCAGCTCTGGAACTTTGGACTCTTAGATCGGCACCGTAGTACTGTTCCTTGAAAGTGAGAAAGTGTGCAGTTTTTCATTTGATCGAATATTTTATATGATTACATTGCTTTCAATCGCTACATTCCTACTGACGTTTTTGTAATGACCTATGTTAAATTCAGTTAGGAAAACCACAAAGTCAGTCTTTCTGAGAATCCCGTAGCGAAGCACGTGCACATCAGCTAGTTATTAATAAATACAGAATTTTTAATATGTATTGGTTTATTGTTGTCTTCGGAATTTTCTATATTGTTAATGCCCATGGTATGATATACCGTATCATACGGGTCGTAATTCGGGCATTACCAAAATAAAAAAAAAATCCTATTTTCTGCTGCACAACTGACCAAATAACGAATTATGAGTGTTTCAAAGCTTTGAAAAAAAAAAGTTATTCGGGCAGTAATGTGTTAATAGTTTACTTACCAAGAGCACTGTCGTTTTACAATCAGACTGGCACATTCATATTTTCACTCTTGCTGCGAATCAGGTTATTTTCTGCATTTACCTCAGCTACCAAGAAGACCGACCTGTCCTTTGAATTTGTACTTACGCAGATACGTATTATAACCCCGCCTTATTGCGTTAATATTGCTATGTGTCCAATGACAGATCCTTTAAGACTTTGGGAAAACTACAGAAACGGTCTCTCTGAGGCTATGAAAAGGCAGGTGGAGAATGTCAGCCATTATAGTGAAATCTGCACAACTCCATTGCGATCGGAAGTAGGCAAGGCTGCCTGCCATCATAAAGAAAATTCCGCAACACCATTGTGACTGGCACTAGGCAAGGGGGCCTGCCATTCACACGAGAAACGACGTATGACGACCTCCCCGATGTGTTTCTTCGGAAATGCTAAGAGCTATGTACTGTATGTCCAACCTTTGTCCCGTTTCTCTACGGGGTCGGGTATGAAGCAAGACGAGTCTTCGTAGCGATTTTTTATGATCGGATGCCCTTCTTGACGTCAAACTAAACTGGTCAGAGGAGTTACTGAGATGATATGAATGACGTGATATATGATAGTAGGAACGGAGAGGGTGAAACCCGGTGCTGGCATGTAGCCTATTCCTGTCGAATAGCACGAGCTTCAAATGCCCTCACTCCATATGAGCACTGCGGAAAGGTTTGGAATTTAATCCAGGCTTTTGACAAGCAAACTAGTGATCAATAAAATACTAGAATGGCCTGGTAGTAGTGTAAGATTAGGAAACGAAGTTGAAAAGGAATAACGTAAATTTTCCAGTGTGGGTAGTAACATCACCCTGAGGGCAGAAGTGAGAAGATGACGTGTTGTCTAAATGAAGAAATAAGAGCGTTTTATCACCTACACACTATATGCTGAATAGCGAATGCTCTTTTAAGGAGAATTTCATGATTTTGTCATCCGATCCTAAGGAAGACTTCAAGTAGAAAATGCAAGATTGGTCATAAACGTCGAAAAATGTGGATCTTGATAGATGAGATCCTTGTTCTTCAGAATGGGGGTAACTGTTGTAACCAAGGTTGAGATTTACAAAACACAACTTCTTTATTCGCTTCAAATGCAAAATACACTATTTACACAAATAAAACTGAAATTTAACTTGAAGCAAAATGAATTAGGAATCTTGAGAAAGAGTCTATCTTTTGTACACTATATACAAGTTTGCAGTATTTACATCCACTACTATCTCGAAAAGATAGTCCTTGTGATATGAAAAGTTGATAGTCGAAAACTATCAGAAGCACTGACATAAATGTTTTGGAAAGTCCTTCCTTGCTGAGTTCATAAAAGCAAGTTCAATGTTGGAAGAATTCTTACTTAGCGAAACCAAGGGAGCTTGCATTAATTAGGGAAATATAACGGTATGTAATAGTATGACTGGACATGGGCAGCGGAATAGGCAAGAGGAGCGGTGACCAGAGGTGAGACCTCGTACTGCCAGAAATTCAGTCCACCTGGCCGAAGCACATTTTCAAGAGGAGTAGCCTCCGTGCTCGACGTAGGGTGTATTCTGGAGCTGGACACCGGGGCAAGTGGGCATCTGGACAGGCTGGGAGTTCCTCTTTATAGTACACACACGACGGTCCAGGCACGCGCACTGAGGGCTGCGCGTCGAGGCTAGAAGAATGACACACTGGCGCGCGTGTAGCTGGCTGGCGGAGCGAGAAGGGAGCGCCGGACATACAACAGTAACGTGCCTAGAGGCCCCGGGTTTAATTTTTGGTCAGTTAGATGATTTTAATTTCGAACTGTTAGCTCACCCTCGCGAGACTGACCAGTTGTAAAATTCAGTCATTTCGAGTGAGGATGTCGTTACTCTAACCACATGGCGGTCCAATATCACCAGGACATCTGGCTGGGTAGTAGTCGTCTTGGTAGGCCAAGGCACTCAATGTACTCTTGCGCCCTAGGTCTGATATTTTATTTGTTTTAAATATACCCATCCCTTTGCTGACGAAGACTGGACTCCTTTACCTTAGTGGAAACCATTTCACAGTTCAAGGATGTCATAATTCAAGTGTATTACCATATTAATTCCTCGATATTTTATAAGCGGTAAAGAAACATGGGACACCTGACGAATGATGCAATTGGAAATAGTTATTTGTCTGAATCGGTCCTGCTCAGTAGTACCCGAGGAGGTCACTCGTTGAGGGTGAGTAAGTAACGCTGTGCACGGCGTTATCTTTTTAATAACCTCCTATTTTAACGTTGAAAATAAACGACTCGGTCGTTTCATCAAAGGGATTAATTTAGAAAAACTTTCATTTCATTCGTGCTCGTAAAAAATATCGTAAAGGTAGATAATAATGTAGAATGAACTGGCAATTGCATCGTTCAACTTTGTATGCAGTAGATCAAGCGGTTTCCTCTGCGCAAGTGCCAATTGCTGACGCAAGCTACTTTTAAACTGTGCTACATCTTCACGTAAAACTCCCTTTATTATCGCACTGGAATAGCTTCTACAAGCTTCAAGGGTATAAAGGACAGAAAACTGTCTAGTGAAAGACGTATAATAAGTTAACGAGACTCTGAAATAATGAAGTCCTTTTAACAAGACAATGGAGTAATAATAAGGGAAACATAGGGAGGGAATACGAGTAGCAAACACATTGTTAATTATAGGGTTAGGTAGGGCCATGGGGTACTGCATTTTGTGAGCAGTTAAAATAATCTCAGCCACCATCTACCTCCTCACCATCGTGATAATTATCAGCATTACTACCTCCTACTTTTTCATTTTCCTTTCGTTCCCTCTTTCTTTCTTTCTTTCTTTCTTTCTTTCTTTCTTTCTTTCTTTCTTTCCTTCCTTCTGCCCAATTCTCTTTCTTTCTATATATCTTCCTTTTACTGTATATCTATACGCTGCGGGATAATATATTTTGCGGTGTTATTTTAATGATGATGATGGCGATGATTACTGCTGTAAGTGGAATTACACCAAGGAAGAAAGAAAGAGAAATAGAAAGAAAAAAGAGGGAACAAATGGAAACTGAAAAAGTAGTAGGTAGTGATGCAGATAACGATCATGATGACGAGGTAGATGGTGGATGAGAATATGTTAACTTCACACGAAAAGCATTACCTCATGGCCCTTCATTATACTCTTTTTCTTCAAATTAGATTTTTCAGTAAAGACCATACCCATAATTCAAGACCAAATACATGCCTTAATCTTTTGTTATTTGATTTTATGTCCCGTTAATTACTCTGGCTAATTTCGGAGAGTTGAGTGTGTGGAAGTTTGTACTGCAGGAGATGTTTTACATGCCAGTAAATCTACCGACAAGATTCTGGTGTATTTGAGCACCTTTAATACTAGTAGACAGAGTCGAAATCGAACCCGACAACATTTTCTTGATTATTTACAAGTATTATATATCAATGGACCACCCCCGTGGTGTAGAAGTAGCGTGCCTTCCTCTTTCTCAGATGCCTTGAGTTCAATTCCTGGTCAGAACAAGAATTATAGTTTTGAACTGTTCACTGGAACGGAGTTCACTCAGCCTCTTGAGATCAACTGAGGAGCTACTGATACGAAAGACAGGGGACTCGATCACAGAAACCAAAGAATATGGCTGAGGATGTGGTCACACGAACCATGTGATAATTCAATATACGCAGGTCTTCTGGCTGTGTAGGAATCATCTTAACAGGCAAAGGATTTTAAACGGCCGATATGTGCCATGCACCTTTTACTGTATATCTATATGCTGCGCGGTAATGCATTTTGCGGTGTTATTTTAATGGTGATGATAGCGATGATTACTGCTTTAAGTGGAAATTCACCAAGTAAACAATTAACTCTTAAGTGGAAAAAGAAAACTGAGGAGGCCCGGTTGTTTGAGTAATTGAGGTTTTGACCAAAGAGAGCTAAGTACTAAGATGGACGTGAAAATGAGAGCCTTTGGAAACGTTATACCTTCGGGATCGGAAGAGAGCAAGAGACCACGGGGATCGGACAGGAAATATGAAAGTACGGAACATGATAAAAGCACATGGAAGTAATACCATCATCAGCTTTGGTGTTCAGTATTTGCTTTAACACGCTCCCTATCTGTGAGACCTAGGGATTCACTCTCTTTAAGTCGTCACTTACGACACCCTGGGGATAACGTGAACGTATATGACGCCCCATAGGCCTTACGAAGAGCGAGTTGTTATTTCTGTACCTGAGAGATAAATTAACGTAAGGCATATTTGATAAAACTTAGAGCCACATAAGCGTAAGTTCACTGTCATTTTATTTTTATGGCAATAAAATAATAATTAACCATGTTGAGATTGAATTATACTATTGAATGTGTTCAGTGATCAAAATTACACCAAATATATAAAGAAAAGTGATGAAAATTCATTGAATAAGTCATAATGCAACAAAAATGTTATTCAATTGACTTTCTTCCTCTCTCCTCTCAAAGACTAAAATGTGACTTACGTTGGTAAGTTCATGTATTTAGTTGCTCTATCCTTTAACAATAACAACAACAACAACAATAATAATAATAATAATAATAATAATAATAATAATAATAGTAATAATAATAATAATAATGTTTGGGCCATGGAGCTGTCAGCTTGAATTCGGAAGGTAGTGGGTTCGAACCCCACTGTCAGCAGATCTGTACATTCTGTACCTGAGAGCTAAAAGAACGTCATATTTTAGTCATTTTACATGAGAGAGGCAATAACTGCAGTCGGTTAAGTGTGGCCAGTATCCAGTGTTAGGGAGATAGTGGGTTCGAGCCCCACTGTCGGCAGCCCTGAAGATGATTTTCCGTGGTTTCCCATTTTCACACCAGGCAAATGCCGGGGCTGTACCTTAATTAAGGCCACGGCCGCTTCCTTCCACTTCCTAGGCCTTTCCTCTCCCATCGTCGCCATAAGACCTATCTATGTCGGTGCGACTTAAAGCAAAATAGCAAAAAAAAAAAAAAAAAAAAAATTACATGAGAGAGGAAGAACGTCAACCGTAGAGCACTTATGCTGCATTGTGACTTAGGCAATAAAAGTTCATAATTGCTCTTGATATATTTTGTGTAATTTTTATCACTGGAAACATTCATTAATATGATTTACACTTAAAATGGTTAATTATTATTGTATTGACATAAAATAAAATAACTGTGTACTTATGTTTATATGGCTCTGAGTTTCATAAAATGTGACTCTGAGCTTGCATCCGGGAGATAGTAGGTTCGAATCCCACTATCGGCAGCCCTGAAAATGGTTTTCCGTGGTTTCCCATTTTCACACCAGGCAAATGCTGGGGCTGTGCCTTAATTAAGGCCACGGCCGCTTCCTTCCAACTCCTAGGCCTTTCCTGTCCCATCGTCGCCATAAGACCTATCTGTGTCGGTGCGACGTAAAGCCCCTAGCAAAAAAAAAAAAAAAATGTGACTCAAGTTGGTTTACCTCTCACGTACAGATTTTAAACGGGAGAGCAATGAGATCATCAATCACTTGTGGTAGAATGAGATTCCTGACATTCTATTCTTGTTGTGAAGCGGCCATCGGTGATATAATTTTCACATTACCGATATTGCTGCCCTTGTAATGTCATCGCGGAGCATATTACAGTATGATTCAATAATGTGTGATAACCTTTTGTAAATCGTAGTTACATTGCTAAATGATTAGTGATTAATAATAATAATAATAATAATAATAATAATAATAATAATAATAATAATAATAATAATAATAATAATAATGTTATTTGCTTTACGTCCCACTAACTACTCTTTTACGGTTTTTCGGAGACACCGAGGGGCCGGAATTTAGTCCCGCAGGAGTTCTTTTACGTGCCAGTAAATCTGCTGACACGAGGCTGTCGTATTTGAGCACCTTCAAATACCACCGGATTGACCCAGGATCGAACCTGCCAAGTTTGGGTCAGAAGGCCAGCGCCTTAACTGTCTGAGCCACTCAGCCCGGCGATTAGTGATTTGTCCATGCTTTGCAAGACTGAAAACATACTCGCTAAATGGTGAACAGCGTATCCATATGCTTGAATCTGCTGGAAGATTCAAGAAAGGAATTTCGTGGAGAGTTTCCTAGTGTGCAAGTGTGGGTGAGTGACGATCATGTAAAATTGTGTAAGTTTGGAGATGATTCAATTCTAAAGAGCTGTAAACAGTCGTGGTATGGAAGTAGTTCATCTGCTTCTTACACGGAAGCCGAAGCTTTTTCCTGTTCGTCCATAGATTTTATTAGTGGACTGAGTTTCGGAACGGTATTTCATCAGCTTCGTGAGACCATTTGAACAGCTATTGATATGAGAAACACCAGGAAGAAAAAGAGTACGGCTGATGACATACTCACTGTGACCACACAGCACACCAATACCTTCAGGCTATGTGGCTGGGCAGTAATCGTCTTCACAGGCTCTGTATGAACCGTGTGCGTCACGTGGGTGAGGAATGAGTGATGTGTAGTAATGAACAGATGGAACGCATCAAGAAATTCGTGTATACCAAGAAACCCTGTTAGGATTAAGTACAAAAATGACTCATGTTTCAGCACAATCGGCAATAATTTAATAACTTCGTGTGGCTATTTCTAGCCGAGTGCAGCCCTTGTAAGGTAGACCCTCCGATGAGGGTGGGCGGCATCTGCCATATGTAGGTAACAGCGAGTTATTGTTGTGGAGGATAGTGTTTTGTGTGGTGTGTGAGTTGCAGGGATGTTGGGGACAGCACAAACACCCAGCCCCCGGGCCATTGGAATTAACCAATGAAGGTTAAAATCCCCGACCCGACCGGAAATCGAACCCGGGACCCTCTGAACCGAAGGCCAGTACGCTGACCATTCAGCCAACGAGTTGGACATCGGCAATTAAAAGGTGGAAATGTAAATACCACAAATTAACTGAAGTGCATAGTTTCTGCCCAAGATGTATAGTCTCGACAATTCAAAATTGTAATGTCTTCCCTCAGTCGGTAAATAATCTTGAATTTAACCCTGAATTAGTGTTGGTGACAGATTAATTATTTCGTTTACATTAACGTATGATTTAGGATGCTAAAAGGTTTGTTTTTTCCACCTATTCAATACATATAAATTTTATAAATTAGGAATTTATTATTGATTCCACTTGAGACATGTTTCGCCCTTCATTGAGGGCATCATCAGTCAAAATATCACCTCAAGGTAAAAAATCAGGTAACTGGTTAGTAGTTGACATGTACAAATTAATACATATTATTAATACAATTACAAAAATTAAGTATGGGAAATAGTTGTACAAAAGTGATGGTTGAACATATAGGTTTATAGATGAAAAGTCAGCACCAATGCCTAAAATTAACATAGTAGAGTTCGGCAGTGGTGCTCTGGAGAAACAGTTGACGCAATCATAGGAAAATAAAAAGTTTAAAAATATTTACATTATAACAATTAAGGGAGAAAAGGTGTAGTGTTCGGCGTCAATGTTTGTAACCAAAAATTAATGTCAAAGGTTGGTAACTATACAGTATTTACATTGTTCAATTGAACAGTTGAGATAAAGTTTTAAAAATATTTACATTATAACATTCAGCGTAAATGTTTGTAATAAAAACTAATGTCAATAGTTGGTAACTATATAGTAATTACATTATCTCATTGAATAGTTGAGAATTTACAATTATATACATAATTACACAAGAGCAGCTGGTGTGCAAGGATAAAAAAATTTCAGTACCAAGTGCGTCCTGATGTTTTAGAGGTTGGAAGAAGGAATTAGCATTGACATTTCAGAAATATGTAGAGCAGTTTATTTTAGTTAAAATCACCGGGGGTAGGGAAATATTTCATAGCCAAATGAGGTTTTATAGGCATCAAGCTGAAAGTTTTCCAGTTGCAGCGCCGTGATCGGTACGGAGACTGGTCAGTGTGGATGGAGATTCATGGGTATTCGGTGCGTTTGAACGGCAACAATGGTGACAGTTATTAGTGGGTAATTGCTAATTAGGAAAATGTTGCGGGTTGAAACTTTCGCTTATTCTTTTAGTTGACTTCTGTAGCATCGAATGTGTTGTGAAGACATCGGTGTGAAATGCCGGTGAGACAAAATGATATTGTTCCGTGGAATAAAGTATGGCGGACTTCGGGATGAAGTTATTGTTCTTTATTGGTCTGGTGAGATAGAATAGAGTTGCTTGTGTTGTGAACTGCTGTGGAGAGATTAGAATGTATACGGCAACTGCAGAGTCAGAGCGTTAAAGCTGGGGTGAGGCATCTTCTCATTCTGACTGCGAAGAGGAGCCGTAGTGGCAGTTATCTGTAATTGAGATGTTAATACAATACAACTTTCAACAACACGCCGGAACCCAGCGCACATCGGCACAAATATGGCGTGCCACTACGGCTCCTCTATAAAACCTCATTTGGCTATGAAATATTTCCCTACCCCCGGTGATTTTAACTAAAATAAACTGCTCTACATATTTCTGAAATGTCAATGCTAATTCCTTCTTCCAACCTCTAAAACATCAGGACGCACTTGGTACTGAAATTTTTTTATCCTTGCACACCAGCTGCTCTTGTGTAATTATGTATATAATTGTAAATTCTCAACTATTCAATGAGATAATGTAATTACTATATAGTTACCAACTATTGACATTAGTTTTTATTACAAACATTTACGCTGAATGTTATAATGTAAATATTTTTAAAACTTTATCTCAACTGTTCAATTGAACAATGTAAATACTGTATAGTTACCAACCTTTGACATTAATTTTTGGTTACAAACATTGACGCCGAACACTACACCTTTTCTCCCTTAATTGTTATAATGTAAATATTTTTAAACTTTTTATTTTCCTATGATTGCGTCAACTGTTTCTCCAGAGCACCACTGCCGAACTCTACTATGTTAATTTTAGGCATTGGTGCTGACTTTTCATCTATAAACCTATATGTTCAACCATCACTTTTGTACACCTATTTCCCATACTTAATTTTTGTAATTGTATTAATAATATGTATTAATTTGTACATGTCAACTACTAACCAGTTACCTGATTTTTTACCTTGAGGTGATATTTTGACTGATGATGCCCTCAATGAAGGGCGAAACATGTCTCAAGTGGAATCAATAATAAATTCCTAATTTATAAAATTTATATGTATTGAATAGGTGGAAAAAACAAATCTTTTAGCATCCTACATTCAGTATCTTCAATACGGATAACAATGATTTTTATCACTTAACGTATGATGTCGCAAAATAACCAGCACTGGCCTTGAGAGATTCTTAGACCAATTCAGAAAATTGCGCTTCAAGGCTGAAAAATTGGCATTTGATGAGCTATGACAGCAACAATTGTTAGGTTGATTTACTTTCAACACTACATTAATTGCGACTGTTATATTGAATCAATGCTCAGCGAGATTTACCCCCAGTGACTAGCAATAAAATTAATCGGATGACTTCAGATACCGTGTGCAGGCATTTTGATTTGACGCCTTCTAGGCTACCTGCATTTCCATCTCCAATGGCTGAATATGAAAAAAACACTTAAGGACTTCAAATAAGTAGTTACAGCACATTATGAACTTCAAGCTAAATTATTAGACTAGAGCTCTGAAAAACATACATTTTATTTTATAGAATAATTCAACAGCCAAGATTTATATCTAAATGCTACTTAATTCCTTATTTTATCTTTATTACTTTTTACTTAGAAATGAGCATTTGCACTCTAGCTGACATAATTTCAACCAGTGTTTCACAGCTTTTTCTAATGTCTTCGACATGGTGCCAAATCTTGATCAGGGTTTCAATGAGTCCATTTTTGGTTGTAATGGTTGATTTCCTAATTTTCTTCTGAACTATTGAAACCGTACAGTGTTCTGTTTAGCTCATTGACAGCATCTTTATCGTTCCATCCCATTAAAATCACTTCAGAAATCGCATTAATCGTAGCATGTTGGGCAAAAGCATCCCCGGGAATCGATCGGCGTGTGGTCAGAACCGGACCCGCGAAAGATAGCCCGACGAATGATTGGAAGATGTGACTCAGACCCAGCCCCGCAAAAAAAAGTGCTCTCAAGTGTAAGACAGAGTAGGAGATAAGACGCGACGCAACGAACAGTCTAATACGCCCAGAGGTGTGACCTATTTTACAGGGCTCCACACTAACAGAAGAAACTTTCTGTTTATCCTACATGTTTTACGTGTGCCAACGTCGAGCTTGGCGCGCAAAATGATGCGATATTTTGATGCAGACATAGGAAAAATATGTGTGGCATATCAATGAATAGAGCTGAATTTGTATCCCAGACTGAAAATATGGAATACATTATTCACGAGGCGAATTAGGTCACCCGATGTCCAGCTAAAATGGATTGCTAACACGTGTGAATGTAGCGCGTCTCCCAAGCTGAGAATTGCGCCCAAAGTTAGCCCCTCCCTCGAAGATACGCGAGTGCCCTAATCAAAGGCTGGAGCTTGATTACTTAAGAACTGCCGATCGGACTGCGATCACATTTGGCTCGAGTGAAAGTGGGACTCGAGGTCGACAATACGCACCGTTTAAATATCTTGAACTCCAGTTATTAACACAGTCGATTTCATTAATTCAGCGTAAAGGAGTCTCCCACCTCAAGGGCCGACTCTGGCCCTCGCTGAGAACAGTTTATTGGCCACTGAAAAAGACGAAGTGATTGTGCCCGTCGCGGCTGTAAACTTTATAACCTTGTGAACTGTGTGTTAGGAACTAGAACAACAGCCAATCGAGAATAGGCAAATATCTCAGTGCTGTCCATAAACTAAGTAGGCCGCTAGAAACATTTGTATAAATGAACAGCGGGAGTCGGCTAGGAACAATGCCGGCATAAATTAGTACGCTCTATCGGTAAATTAATGGTATCCAATTCGGAGCAGTAACATTCGGCGGTATAATAGTGTCGATAGGGACAATCTGCTATTCGGAGTCGGGGTTCCTCAAGCCTCATGAGTCCCCTTCTCACTGTGTTAATGCGTGACGCCCTTGATTAGAGTGACCTGCGTACATAAAGGAAACTCCTGCTTAAATTCTGTGTATGTGCCGTTGTAGACAAAGGGAACATGTGACGAGAGATGATACCAATTGGATTACTTCAAGATTTGTAACAGTTGCACGAGCCAATCAGGATGATGGACTGTCGCGGACCAGGTTTGAAGGCTGATACTCTCGTCTACAGCGCCGAGAGGATGGACGAGTAGAACTCTACCATGGGTTTCCCGCGGAAGGAAAAACAACCACCATACAGATAAGTTGATGCCATTTTATTTGTTAGCACGATAGAGTATAACCGGGGAGACATAATGTAGGATTTTCTTTTGTTAATATATAAATGCTGTAAATAATGCATGTCCTAAAATTAAGAGAGCTAACTCTCCGGACAAACCATTTCTTTCTTTCTGATAAGTCCTCCGTGAGGTGTAGTTTATTGTTAGTAATTAGTAATATCCTAGCAAGTTTGAGAAAAATGGATAGAATAGAGTTTTTAGTTCCCCTAAGATGGGTTGCAAACAGTAGTGAGTGATGAATGAGGTATAACATGTCCGAGAAGTTGCTATTAATGTTCAATATGTTTATCATAGATAATTTCTGGGGAGCTCACGGGTCATTAGACAATGCGTGCTTAGCTGATACCTACTAGTAAGGCATGAACATAAAGAGTGAAGAGTTCTGACTGAGAGAGATACAAATTTGTGTTATTTACGTATATCATGTTAGGGACAGTATGGAAATTTCCCTTGATAGTATTTTTTACCGGATTCTGTCCGGAGTGTTCTTCTTTGTGCGAAACCAGTGTGAAGTGCTGTGGTACCGGGTGCTTGAAAGAGTGGTAGGAATGTATACAGTGAGCGAAGAGAAATATGAAGGGTTGAGAAAAGGATAATGATAGCCCTATGCTCAAGAAATTGTGTGTGCTATTGGCTTTACGTCGCACCGACACAGATATGTCTTATGGCGACGAAAGGGCAGTAAAGGGCTAGGACTGGGAAGGAAGCGGCCGTGGCCTTAATTAAGGTACAGCCCCAGCATTTGCCTGGTGTGAAAATGGGAAACCACTGAAAAACATCTTCAGGGCTGCCGACAGTGGGGTTCGAACCTACTATCTCCCGAATACTGGATACTGGCCGCACTTAAGCGGCTGCAGATATCGAGCTCGGTCCAAGGAACTGGGATACGTGATATGAGAAATAATGAGAAGCCCGAACGCCCAAAACAGTCTAAGAATATATATGACATGAGGAATTCGGATGTTATAATGCCCCAAGGTAATCGACGTGAAGGATGAGAGAATAGATAATACATGAATGATATTCCTTGGGAATTCTGCGGTGATATGAAATTAGTGGATAAAAGAAATGAATTGGATCGATATTAAATGTATCCTAGGAAGGGACATAGCGGCTGTAACCAGGTTACGGTCCGCCTTGGCTCATGAATGGAGACGACGAAGGGTGACCATTCTCCCGGCGTGACAAATGAACATGATTCTTTTCTTGTTCCGGCCCCCTCGCGCAGACGGCTATGTATTGAAGTTCAAAGCTATGGACCTTAGGATCTCACACTGTGTATCCTTTAAATAGTTCGGTTTAAGAACACCCGTGTAAAATGATAAAATAATGACAATTTAGATGGTAGTTAATATATATAAATCCCCGCCCACACGTACAGGTGAACAAGGCAAGGGATAGCTAGGGATTTTCAGATATGTATCTCTCAGTCAGAAGGAGCCCGCTTCGAACACAGGCCAGAATGAGACTGCCTGAGCAAGCTTGCATTAAGCTTTCGCCGGGGGCAGAAGAAAGTGATATCAATGTTTTACTTACAGGAATGGCCCCATTTTTCATAAACTGTACATATGATATTCTTCAGTGAATTGTTTTATTTCTTTGAGTTCAAACAGAACCAATGTTCATCGTTGTCTGTCTTCGTGTCAGGGTACGCGGAATCCGGGGATTTGTGCTAATTGCTGTGGCTATAACCGTTACAGGTTTCGAATCACTCCATTCTACATCCAAAAATCGTCGTCTCATCCAGTTCAGTATTACCGGAATTTGGACAAACGCTACAGTAAACCTCTCAGCGTGCGAAAGCGAGAACACGTACTCAGCACATCCAGCTGCCTCACACAATGTCCAATCCTTACCACGAATTATGAAGCTGCAGCTCGCGGATCCCAAGGATGACGGGTATGACCACCTTATTGAAATCCTAATAGGTGGAGATCAGTATTGGATTGATGGACTGATTCGCATTTCAAGTTCCTCAGTACTCCTTCCGTCGATATTTGGTGGGATTTTTAGTGGCAAAACATCCGGCACAATTGTAAACCATGTCACTGTGAATCACGTGCATTTCAACGAAGAAACCTATGACATTGGACCACAAAATTCACCGCTTCAGCGACCTGGTGACCTTGGTAATTAAGGAACAGCAGGAACGATCACTAAAGACGAAAGACGCTGCCTTTCTACAAGACTTTCACGACACGCACCGAACAGAATACGGGCGGAGAGTGGTTTCTTTGATTAGAAAGGAAGACTCGTGCCCTGTTCAAACCACTGCAACGCAGAAAATCTATTCCCACGCTTCAAAGAAAACTTCAAGGATTGTTTTCGACGCTTCATCCCACGAGAGGGATTCACCATCCATAAACGATTGTCTAGAGACAGGGCCTAATGCCAGAAATACTGTCGAAACTGATCCGTTTCCGGATGTTTCAGCGAGCGATCATCGGGGACGGAACTCAAGCATTTTTACTATTTTCCTTGTACAAGAGTGACAGGAACTTAACAACTTTTCTGGTTTCACGCCGAGAAGAACGAAAGGGAACTTTGTATACGACAGATGACGTAATTGCGTACAGATTCACTCGTTACCGTTTGGTCTCACGTGTAGACCCTTCCTCTCCTCTGCTACCCTACGCGAACTGACTACATTGTTCAGTGATCATTTCCCCACGGCAGCTGAACTACCTGTCAAAAGTACGTTTATGGACGACTTCGATGTCAGTTCTGAAGATGAAAACGAGGCTATAACCTTGTACAACGGGATGACAGCACTGTTGCGCCAGATACGCCTACTGATGGCAAAGTGGGCTACGAACTTCGTGCTACTCAAAGATACATGAAAACTAGGACATGAAATCAAATGGAAAACTACAGTTCTGAGCGTCAGTTGGGACACCGAATCAGACTCACTGCTCTTCGACCATCGCGACGTCACTGATAGGCTGCAAGACGAACCTGCTACCAAGAAACAGGTGCTTCACACGATATCGAGATTTTATGATCCTCTCGGCATCCTCTTCCCAGTATCCATCGTGGGAAAAGTAATTGTCGAGGACACGTGGTGTAGAGGCATAAAATGGGACGACATTCTTTCCTAAGACTTCGCAGCAAAATGGCAAGTTGGATTTCAAGCCTATATCACTTGTCAGTCAAAACGGTCCCTCGTTGGCTAGGGATGTCTAGTCGATCACAAGAGGCTCCCCAGGTTCATGTTTCCTGCGACGCATCCGAGAGACCTTGCGGAGCTGTGTTGTACGTGAAAACACAACTTGACGATAATAGAACGGTTCGTCTGGCATGCAGCAAAAGCAAAGTGTCACCAGTAAAGGAATTGACGCTGCCAAGACTGGAGATACTGACAGCCTTGATGGGTTTACGCTTATTTAAGTATTTCTACAAGTCCACTGGACATGACATTACGAATGCGAAATGTAAAGTGACTCTATGGTAGCACTGGATTGGATATGCAGTGACCCCAATCACTGGAAGACGTTTTTCTGCAACCATGTCACGAAAATTCAAGAATATCTGACTCCAGCTCAGTGGCGACATTGCCCCACGTACAGTAGTCCAGCAGATATCGGTGTCACGTATAATGTCACCGCAGGAAATACAGTCTTCCGTGCCGTGGTGTCAGGAACCTCCATGGCTCACCGAACATCCAGATACGTGGCCTCCCAACGTATTCCCAGAGGATTCACTTCCAGGGATCCGAAAGACACACCAGCAGGTGCTAATGATGAGTACGTGTGAAACTCCCATCGACGGCTAAAAACACAGTTGTTACACATGTTGGCATGGATACTACGTCTCATCCATATTGCAAGGCACTCGGCGAAACTCACCGGCCATCTGACCGTACGTGAATTGGAAGCTGCAAGACTGCGTTGGATCCGAATGTCCCAACAAGAGAGCTTTACCGCTGGGTACAACGCCCTGAGTGAGAAAACAGAACTCCCAAGAAGATGCAAACTTAGACGCTGCAACCCCTTCCTGCAGGATGGCCTCATACGATTAGGATGACGCCTCCAGTATGCAGAATTGACCCAACAGGGAAAGCATCCTCTCCTTCTAGACGGTTTTCATCTATTTGTGAATCTTTTGATAAAAGAGGCCCATTTACGACTACATCATTTGGGAGTTAGGATTGTGTTATCCGAGCTACGCAGGGAACTTTGGTTCTCAAGGCAAGACAGTCAGTCAAGGAGGTCATTCACAGATGCTACCAAGCAAAATTTCCAAGAACCACCAAGGACGTGAAATAGAATCTCCTTTGCCAGCTACTCGTGTGCAACTCACGCAACCATTCGCCGTAACGGGTGTCGACTTCGCAAGCCCACTTTAAATAAAAGTAGGAAGCCGGCCACAGAAATCTTACATTGTCCACTTCACGTGCGCTACCACAAGAGCTCTGCTCCTCGAACTAGCATCGGACATGAGCACAGGGAATTTTATGATGGAGTTTACACGCTTCTGCGGTAGAGGAGGAGTGCCAAATACTATCTACTCTGACCTTCCAGGCAGCTAATAATGAACTGGTCGTTCTCACCCAACTGTTCACTAATTCACTTACGAGCCAGCACTTTGCTCACCTTCAGGTCTCTTGGAAGTTCTTGCTCCACGGGAGGCTTGGTGGGGGAGGCTGGTGGAAAAGGATGGTTGGAACGACCAAACAGTGCCCGAGTAAAGTGTTGGGGCGTTCGCAGGTTGACGAAGAGACACTTACAACCTCACTGGTGGAAATAGAAGCCGCCCTAAACTCTCAACCTATTATTCAGGATGGTGCTGAGTCACCGAAACCAAGCTTTTTTAAAATGATGAACAACTGACGACGTTGCCCACTGGTCCAAAGCCCAGTATCCTCAAAGGCCTCAGAAAGAATCAATCAATCAATCAATACTGATCAAATTTAGGGCAGTCGTCCGGGTGGCAGATTCCCTATCTGTTGCTTTCCTTAGACTTTTCTTAAATGCTTTCAAAGAAACTGGAAATTTATTGAACATCTCCCTTAGTAAGTTACTTCAATCCATAACTCCCCTTCCTATAAATGAATATTTGCCCCAATTTGTCCTCTTGAATTCCAACTTCATCTTCATATTGTGATCTTTCCTACTTTTAAAGACGCCACTCAAACTTATTCGTCTACTAATGTCATTCCACGCCATCTCTCCGCTGACAGCTCGGAACATACCACTTAGTCGAGCAGCTCGTCTTCTTTCTCCCAATTCTTCCCAGCCCAAACTTTGCAACATATTTGTAACGCTACTCTTTTGTCGGAAATCACCCAGAACAAATCGAGCTGCTTTTCTTTGGATTTTGCCAGTTCTTAAATCAGGTAATCCTGGTGAGGGTCCCACACACTGGAACCATACTCTAGTTGGAGTCTTACCAGAAACTTATATGCCCTCTCCTTTACATCCTTACTACAACCCCTAAACACCCTCATAACCATGTGCAGAGATCTATACCCTTTATTTACAAACATGTTTATGTAATTACACCAATGAAGATCTTTCCTTATATTATCACCTAGATACTTACAATGATCCCCAAAAGGAACTTTCACCCCCATTGACGCAGTAATTAAAATTGAGGGGACTTTTCCTATTTGTGAAATTCACAACCTGACTTTTAACCCGTTTATCAACATACCTTTGCCTCCTGTCCTCAGGCAAAAACTACATGAGGACTTCCTGAAGAGATGGAAGAAGGAGTACCTTCTCGAACTCTGGTACAACCATGAAATCCAGAGTCCGAAATGAAGATTGACGGAGTGAAGTGTAGGAGACTTTGTCCATCTTCAAGAAGACATGAGACCAAGGCATATGTGGCGGAGGGCTTGCATCACCGGGAGAAAACCTGGACGGGGCGGGAGAGTGCGAACTGTTATACTACGAACAGTTGACGGGATCACTATCGGCAGACACATACAACTGGTCATCCCCCTCAAGATCGATCAAAGTGGGGAGGATGTTGAGGATTGTAAATAGAGAGTCCCCTGTCATTTACCAGGGAGTTTAAGAACTATTCATGTGCAGACATATCTGCATCGATTTTATGTATCAAGTGTTGACGAATAACGAAATAAATGCATTGAAGATGTGCTTGGTGTGTCGTGTTTCATCCCCGCAGTACCACCAACTCTCCAATGCTGCCGGCCAACATTGTGATGGTGAATTCTTCGACCAACGGGACTTGAAGCGGCTTACCACGGTGTCAGACGATATAGGTCTGACGCCTTGACGATGAGGGCTATGAGGGACACTCCGGGCGCTAAAAGCCATACGATAAATGAAGTAATAAATGTATTCCAATAAGTAATAAAGTAATGAATAAATTCAACTCTGCTTCTGGCATTAAAATAGACCAATACATCAATTTGCATCTCAAGAAATTTGGCCGAGTTGGAGAATGCTTCGTCTCTCATGGACATAAAATGTATCAGATGGTGAAGTGTTTCAGGGAATATACTGAGACAGAGACATGCAGACTGCAATCAGATGCAGGAGAATTGCATAGGCCTACCTGGGACGTGTATTTCTTGGTGAAAAGTGCCGAGTATTACAGCCAATCTTGAAACGTAAGTTTGAAGGACGTCAAGGAGTAGGCAGAAGACGAATATGGTGGCTGGATAGCGTACAAATCTGGGAACAACTGTGGTACCGGTATCTTGCAGAAGACCGGAAGGCACTGCCCATTGAGGTTACCAATATCCTAAAAACTGACCGAAGCATTTAGGAAAAAAGAATAAAAATGATCTACCCTCCTCTATAGCAAACCATTTAAATTAATCCATACGTTTATCTCTGTCTCTCTCTCCTTGCTACTCGGTGAACTATAACTAAAACTAAGACACCGCAATGTATTTATTTCCTTTGGTTTGTCAGCGTTCTTTATGTCATGAGCTTTTCTCCTTCACTAAACTTATTTCGATCTAATACCACCTGCGGTTACTAGTAAACTTATCAGAAGTAGAAAATAACACCAAAAGTAATGGCACTCCTGCTGTTATTATTATTATTATTATTATTATTATTATTATTATTATTATTATTATTATTATTACTGTAGTTTTCATAGCTTGGAGTAAATTTTTCAAATCTATTCGATTGACCTCAGGTTCCTCGTATCTCCTCTGCTCCCGGTTTCCGAAATGGTAAATTATCGGCCAAGTACCTATTCTGTGCACACTGCTCAAGGAAGGTTGGAGTATGCTCATTGCAAGCAGGTTTTCCTCTGAAGAGTCGTTGGGAGTTTGGATGAAGAATTCCAGCTACAAAAGTTAATATGTACCTAATAGACATTTGTAATTACCTTCTCTTGTATGAGTAATTTTGTAATTCTTTCCACACGACTAATAATAAGTAATGATCTAAAGGAGAGGGAAATATTTGCTCATTTAGATTTCGAATAGAATGCATCTTCTGTGATTTACTTCAGCGCCACACCTTATCAACATCGCCTTGAATATGAAATATTACATACATGCATACTCTAACAGGAAATGCACGTACTTTAGACTTGAAGAGCACGACTCTTACGCAGGACGTGTACGGTACATTAATTGGAGTGGTACAAAAAGCGAGAGGGTTTGCTTTAAATGAAGTTTGTAAACTTTTCAAACTGTTGGTTTTATTGTCAAAATTCAAGTTCATATCACCTCAGTACAGAAGCAGATGAATTGGGTGTGTCCTTTCTCCGTCCTGTGACTGGCGATGTCCCGCGTAGTTTCGCTCGTCCCCACCATGAATTACCTCTCGGCACCATAGTACCACGTATCCTCCAGCGAAGAAAGCTCTAGAAGTCCAGGACGTTCTGGAAGGTCTGGAAGTTTTAGAAGATCTGGAAAGTCTAGAAGTTCGGTTCGGCGAGATCACTCGCTCGGAAGAATAGCATAAACACCAGCATCTAAGCCCTTGGCAATATCGGACAGGTCAGCCTGAGGTGTAACATTTGAACTGAGGAAGAATAAGTGCAATGATGAGATCGAAATTAGTGTTTCTTAAAGACCAGTAAACTATACACTTAAAAGAATAAAACGAAACTCTCAAGCGGTCGAATGTCAATGAAATCGTACTCGCAACTTAAATTTGTCACTTGGAAGAAATGAATGAATTAAATTCCATGTGGTCGAATGTCAAAGGAATCGAACTCGCAAATAAATTTGTCACTTGAAAAAATCAGTAAACTTTCATTCGGTCGAATGTCAATGGAATCGAACTCGCAAATAAATTTAAGGAACGTTACACTTGGCAATAAACAGTTCTTTTAAATTTTCGAAGAATGCAGCAAAATTGTTATAGAGTTCTGCCGCTTGGCGATTATTTTTACAAGTATTCACACAGTTTGTTTAACACTGAATGGCAATGTTATAAGAACTCTATGCTTTGCTTGTGAAATTAGTCTCATTCACACGTAATGTCGCGAATAAAATGCTGATAATGAAATTAATTCTATTCACAAACAGTCCTAGGTTCATAAGTGAATTTACACGTGGAGTTCATCAGATTGACTTGAATACACACAAGTCCTAAGGCACTGTTCTCAAAAAATGTTTCAATCATTTAGAAGTATTCAACACTCGACAAAACACATGTCTTCTGTTCTGTTAAAATATTTCAATTTCAATCACTTGGAAGTACTTAACACTCGAGGAAATACGAGTCCTATTTTACTGTTCCCTCAAAATACTTCAATCACCTTGAAGGGTTTAATCCTAAAGAAAATACAAGTCTTAATGTACTCGTTTGAAAATCCTACGTCCACAAGACTTTCAATCACTTCTCGTAACTTCCACCAGTCAGCCGTACGGGTCTGACTGTGGGGCAAGACTGTGTTGTGTTGAAGTTTACACTCCCTTTTTATAGTAGGATCGTGGAGATTGTAGCTATTTTATTTCATTCAATATTTTTTTTAATCCAAGATGTATTTTAACAAAACTTGTTGCTGTTAAAGATATTAAAGAGGCGCATACGGTGATGTAGTCATTATACTTGTATAAAACATGATAGAAGATTTGAAATGTTCGATGGGTTCTGTAATATAGCCTTGGCGAGCCGGGGCTGGTTCCTACGTCACGCACAGCATGTTTGCTTGCAGCCAGCCACTCAGTTGGTGCGCGGCGCGTATTTTATGTTTCAAATGCGTGGACACTAATGCTGGATCAATGTTCCTGGTACAATATTACATACGTACATACATACCTACCTACATACATACATACATACATACATACATACATACATACATACATACATACATACATACATACATACTGCATCTGCCCAGGGCTCCAGTGCATAATGATTTATTATAATAATTCTCAAATGCGATAGCTGAAGGTATTATTTCAGATGAGACCTTCGGAAACGACCCCGGCGTCGAAGCCCCATCACCCCTACTTGAGCAACATGCACGGCTGAGCTCGAGAGCACACGGGTCAATGGTCTGTCCGGAAATTGGGCCTTAAACTAATTACCTCTAAAGTAGGGGAATCTTAATTATGAGAAGAATACGGCTATATTACTAAATGAAAAGAATGGTTCTATACTTTTCAAAAACACAAGCTTTAATGAACTAGCAAAGCACATGTCAAAATCTATACGGAGATATGCCATGAAAATTTACACACACACAAAAATTTGAATTAGGAGCGAATTAATGTCCTTCAGTTCTTACTGATCTGCATTTTTCATTTCCTAAACTGTCGAAAGGGCGTCACGGTAACATCTTTAAACAATTATAATTAAATAAAAGCATATCTCGCAACGGTTCATTATTCTCACGTCATGATTTATATCTTACAAATTACGAGTTATGATGCCCTAATGTCATATTGACTGAGGTGTATAATAAAGCTTTCTTGAGCGCCCTTTATAGATATGTGAAAGTCGTATCACAACACTACTTTCCCAAACCCTATCTGACTATACCATTAGGTACCAAATCATAACACTTGTTTCGTCGGGATAAAACTAAACACTACTTGACCAGACACATTTCAACAACGTTGCTTCCTGTAAACAACACATATAGCGAAACAGTATCCATCACAACACACGACATGAATCTTTACACTCTTTGAAAGAAAGGATAAGACTAATACACTTTATATTCCCAAGAAGGCCGATAGATGGCCTAGTCCATCTACAATCACATACAGTGAGCATAGACCTCACTGCCGCCTGGGAATGAACCCAAGCTCCTCTGACATACGGGATGTATACCTGCAATTCCCTATGGCGATTTAATTAAATACAAGCGGAAAAATAGGAGGAATTATCTCATCTAGTGAACACTTGAGTCTACACAACGGTGGTAATGTCTTAATCTTTGCATGCGATTTTCATATCGTAGAGAGACAGAGCGAATAACCTGCATTTCTGTTCCGAACAGCGGTAAAGCACGAATTCATTCTGGCCGTTTCCCCTTCAGTTGAGCCATAAACCTCACGCGCTCACTGGAGGCCGTCTTTTAACTTTTATTTCCCCAACACAACGGGGCGGTTTCCATTTCTATTATTATTATTATTATTGCGGATACATATTTCTCTTATTTAATTCACTGGGTGCTATCAGCATCAATATCGTATTCAGTCTCTTATCTGGCCTCAATACCATCATTTTGTTGCGGCATTCCACATCGCACTTGACACAATCATTTGTGGGAATTCACATTTCCATCTACAATCTCAGCATTCAGGACAATGACCTGCAAGGCACGTCCTGCTCTCCTCGATATCTCAGACACATGCATGTTTACTAAAAGAACTCTAACCTTCGAGACAAAATTCACTATAATGCTTTCGATCTAAATAACACACAATTCGCACCCCGTTGTCATTTCTTCATTATCTTGATCTGCACTCTTAAAGTTAAGACTTGGAAGTTAAGTGGAATACCAAAATAAACAACACTCGGGTGTAGCGAATTATCTCTCATCAAACTTTAATTACCTCTTCTCCTATCATAACCACGATACACGATCCGGCTCCTGTTTATCAATATCTCTCAGTCACTCAAGGACTTACAACCGCTCCTTTCTAGACACTGCCGCTAGGCTGTGGAATACCCTCCTTGCTACCATTAGGGATTTACGTTCTCGTATGAGATTCAAGATGGATTGCCGAAATCACTTGCTGAATACCTCTAGCTGACTTGTTCGTTGTGCATAGTGTGAATGAGTGCGTGAATGAGCTTATTTAAAAAAATTAGAAATGTATTTCCTAGTTATAGGTTTTTACTGTGTTTCCTTCTTTTATTATTACTAATGTTAGTTTTAAAATTATTATTTGTTCATTTATATTGTCATGTTGTATATTCTATAATTATTTATTTTATTACTATCTCCATATTTGCCATTAGTACTATATTATTTAAAAAAGATTTGTTGTATTCAAAAATATATGTATGTTAATTATTTTTAATGTTGTGGTTAAGTGTAAGAGAGGGCTTTGAGCCCTAACTTCGCCACGAATAAAGACGAATTACTTGCTTGCTTACTTAATTACTTACATACTGACTTATAAACTGATGATGGCTGGAAACATTCTAACGATCCTTAACCTCTTTTCATTATGGTATTTCACACGCAATTAATTCTAGTGTCTTATGAATACGTCATGCAATACATTCCACTGTTTATAAATGACATAAGTGGTTATGCAAACCATGTAAAAATTTCCCTATAAAATATAACAAACAAGAAACTACCATCCCTTTGAAAAAGCGTAACAATTATCTGTATAACAAGTTATTTACATGCATAAATTATTTATTTAGAGTTATGTTTTGATATCGAATTTGTCATGCCTATAATTAGAAATGTACTCATCACTTCGTCATTGCGATCAGCTTGTCATCAGGAGGGTACAACCATGGGTTTAGGCTGCAATGGTGATGGCTTCAACGTTGCGAAGTTCTGGGTTCGCCTGCTGTTGGAACACGTTTATGTTGGCTGGATATTCAATTGTGTCGAAAAATATAGAAGGTCTCTGCTTCGTTGAGATGGAACACAGGCAAACGGCTTGAAGACTCCTCACTGTCACATGGTCTCGCTGGTTCTAATATGCAAATGAGGAAATTAATTTGTTATAAATGCGTTAATTTTATGTCATACATTATAACTCGTTACGACTAGAACTACCCATAGACTCGAGTATTCTAGTCCAGCAAAAGTATTGTCCTGTAGCACGTTACTGATTCCCTCTCATTTGCTCATCTCGATTATTAACAGCTATCTAGGCCCTGAAGCTACACACGTTCATCTGGTCACAGTCACCGGATTCACAGTGTTTTATTACATCAACACGCTACGTGTTAGTTATATTAGATTTGCCTAATTCACGGCACTGGTTAATCGTAGGACAGGTTACTCACTGCGTTTGTAAGGCGTCTAGCAGACGCCGCCCGTTCTATAACATCGTAAGTAACCCGCTCATTCTTTCACCTAGTTCACTTCCAAAATATTCTCTCAAGAAATTATAGATTCTCCTATAGCACTTTCCTCCTTTTATTTGGCTTATGCGCCCATTTACATTCTGTGCGTATTATAATATAATCAAAACCGCACTCACTTCACTCATACTTTGTGGGTTTCGCACTTAATATTGAACTTCACAGGGAAAATAAATTCAAAGTTCCGCGACGTCTCGGCTTGTAATCTACACAGATCACTATTACTATCGTGCTTACGAGTTCACTAGTGGCAAATTATATGCACACCGCACATTATAATGAACTCACTGAAAGTGTGATTGAGTTCACAACGAATCTCGATTTAGTCAAACTGCACACTGAGTAAAGAACGTAGACTGCCGAAACCTGCGATACTGAATTCTGCGTAAAGATTGAACGAAGACTGGAAGACTGGATAACCGGCCTCAAAGCTCTGCCTTCTTATGGATGAACATGCCTGGCGCTAGGAGAGGGGGCGAAACACGCTTACTGGCCAGACATCGGTCCGCTAATAAGGGGTCCTCAAAATTAGTTGAGGTATCAAATTCAAGTTTGAATATTCCTCCTTTTACTGTTCGATTTTCATCCTGATCGCATCGTGGGCTTGTCTACAATCTCCAAAGCGTCATCAGATATTTTCCAGTGGGTGGAGCTATGCCGTGTGGAATCCTAGTCTTCCCTCGCACTGTCAGAACTCAACATCTGTTCCCAATTTGGCTGCACCCTCGTACACTGAGTAGTTACTGTTATTCACATTATGTAAGATACTTCTTGGCATTATAATTTAGCATAAAATTCCCTGATTCATATGAATCTCGACTCGTAAATATTCATCACGCACTTCAGAAATTCTGTTATTATTATTATGTATATAACTCGCTGGGACCATCAATGACCACGTTAGGCATTGTTGCATTTGACACTTAACTTGGTCTTCTTTAGAGCCCAAATTTCCCTCATTTTTGTGAGTGGCACTGCTTACGCTCCTCTGTCCAAGGGGCACCGTGTCTTCTCTTCGGTTGCTCGTCTCGGTTAAGCCCGTTCGTCAATATTTTCTTGCGGAAGCGATCTCTGTTAAGGTTGTCTTCAGCTGAGATATGTAACATTTGCAGGTCTTCTTTGGTATTTCTAAACCAGGGAATTGTGGTTTTGGGGTTTGAATCAAAAAAGTGAAAGATTTCTTTGTTAACTTTCTTCTGTCCATTCTTTTCAGATGACCAAAAAATCGTGCCCGTCTCTTGCTGATTGTGTTGGTAATTTTCTCTATTTTGCTATAGACTTCCTCGTTGGATCTCTTTTGATGAATTCCATTTCTGTACTTTGATCCCAAGATTCCTCCCACAATTTTGCGCTCGTTTTTCTCCAGTTCTTCAAGGAATCCTTAGTTGGCAATTAAAGACAGGGGTTTGGCTGCATTATTACTATTATCATTATTACTATTATTATTATTCATATTATTCATATTATTATTATAATTAAATACAACAGAAGATTGTGTGTTGGTACCAGTAGATATGCAGGGAAACTTACGGAGACAGAGATTCATGTGTTGAGACGACTGCGTAAGTCCCGCCTGGTGACCTAAATCTGGAATCACGTGCGGCTTGCCTAGCCTGTTCTCTCTCCCACAGAAAGAGGTTCACAGGTTCATTATTAGAGACCTTACGAAAATACATTACTATTTTGAGGACATTTGATGACTGTGAATCATCACATGATACCTATCTCAAGTACGCAACACAAATTTCAAAACAATATTTCCGAAATATTTGGACACATGTTACGTGCTGCATTATTGTCTGCTTACAATGTGTGGCTATAATGTTCCTTCTCTTCACCTCTACTCTGAATGTGGTATTTCGTCTTCTTCCTACTAGGCCTACTTCTGTTACATTAAGTTATAACAGTACCATTTATATTTGTGACTTGGTACCTTTTATGATATACATGTGCCATATGTATGATAGGATTATAGTTTCTGTTTGATTACTAGTACCAGATTTAACTTTGCCGCTTTGCTCTTACCTGGATTTTAACCGACCCTCACCGGAAGTCAGATTACTACCACGCTCATTTGTATCACTAATATCATTTCCCACCGTCTATCCACTGACAGATCCAAACATACCATATAGTAGAACATCTCGTCTCCTTAATCCTAAGTCTACCCAGCTCAAAGTTTGCTATATTTTTCGTAACACTACTCTTTGTCAGTAATCATCCAGAACAAATCATGTCGCTTTCCTTTTGATATTGTCCGGTTCTCGTATCAAATAGTCTCATACTCTGGAACCATATTCTAACTGGGATCTCACCAGAGACCTACATGCCCTTTACATACTTACCACAATCTCTAAATACCCTCATAACCATGTTAAGAGATCTGTAACCTTTCGTAACCCTCAAATGGTGAGGTGAAACTTGATGTACGTAAATGGTGAGATGGGGTCAAAAGTGGTACCAAGAAAAAATACTCATAAACAAGCATCGTCATCATCATCATCATCATCATCGTCGTCGTCGTCGTCGTCGTCGTCATCAAAAGTGTAATTTTATGTCAAAAGTCCAAAGAAATACTCACAGCGACATTCTCAGAAGTTATTAAGTTGCCCATGTGAATTTGCTTACAAATTTGGGATGATTAATGGACAGAAGGGTACTCTAACCCCAAACTGAAGAAGGAATTGCAAGGTCCTGAAAGCTGGTAATTTTCATCTTTAGAGAGATAGTTGATTCAAAAATTTATACTGAGAATTCAATATCGAAGCCTACCGGAGTCTAAAAATACAGAAATAAGAAACATCTTTTCGACTTTTCTTTTATTTCGCAAGCGGTAAAAGTACTTCACAGTCTGTTCTCTGGACACTCCCGGCTAAAGACTTAACGGCCTTTCTGGCACACTGGACGGTTGCCTGCGACGTAGTACAGTATTGCTTAGTCCGATTCTGGTTCAGAACTTCGAAACTGAAATTCAGGGTCCTCATCCACTCACCTTTTCCATTGCTCCCATCGCAATCATCGTTTAATAAACTGTTCACAAAGCCTATCAAATTGGGCTCAGTGTTTGAATTCCTTCCTGGAAAGCTAAAGCTGAATATAAACACGTTAACTTCAATATTTGCACGAAGAGTTGAAGTTTATGACATGAAATTAATAAAATATATAAGAAATATGAAATACATTATACTTAAGCAAACGGTGAGGTGGGGTCAATAATGGACCACTATTATTTGAACACTGGGTAGAACGAAGACGGACAACATTAGTGAACATCCGCTTCAGGGAAGATGAATTAGCTTTCGGCTGAGGGTAAGGTACAAGAAAAAGCGATAGTAAGGAAGCAAAGAGAGAAATGTGGTAGGGGCGTGCAGTCTGTCTGGTGCCTTTAAGACTCTACCTCACCATTTGGGGGTTAACAACGTCATTAATATGATTACCTCAATGAAGATAATTCCGTATATTAATACCTAGGGACTTAGTGTTCCCCATGAGGTACTAACACCCCTTCTACACGGTAATTAAAGCAGAGAGGACTTTACCTCTTGGTGAAACTTACGGCTTTTCATCCCATTTACTATCATGCCATTGTCCATCTCACAACATTGGTTAGTCACACTGCAGTCGTTCACAATACGGCAATTCATTTACTACGTACTTGATACAGTATAACATCATCAGGAAATAGGTTATCTGTGATTCCAGTTCTTTACTAATATTATTATTCATATACATAAGAAAACATAAGACTCAACAATACTGACCTGCGAGATCTTCCACTTACTCATTGCAGAATCTGACAACACTTCACCTTCTCTAACCCTCTGAGTTCTATTTTCTAGAAATTTAGCCACCCATTCAACCACCCTTTTGTTTAATCTAGTAGTCCTTATTTTCATCAGTAATCTCCCGTAATCTACCCTATCAAAGCCTTTAGTAGGTCAATAGAGATACAGTCCGACTGACCTTCTGAATCTAAAATATCTACCATACATTGTTGGAATCCTAGAAGTTGAGCTTTACTCAAATAATCTTTCCTAAACCCGAACTACCTTCCATAAAGCGAGGTTGTTAAACCATAAATGATGAGGTCGGGTCGTTTATGGCACTAATCAGACTGCACACCGCTACCATATTTCTCGCTTTACTTCCTAACTACAGCTTTTCCACGCAAACGTGTCTAATATAATAAAAAATGCCTCTCCAGGGTTTACAAACAACACAAGTCAAGCTGACTGGCCTATAATTATCTGCTTGATGTTTGTCCTCCTTTCCATTGTACACTGGGGCTACTATTGCAACTTTCCATTCATTCGGTATCGTGCATTCATGCTAACAGTAATCAAATACGTTTTTTCAAGATATGGCACTACATCCCAACCAATAGCTTTTAACATATCCCCAGAAAGCTTATCAATCTTAGGTGCCTTTCTAGCTTTAGCTTTTATACCTTTTTGTAAATGTCTTTAATATCAAAGGTAAATTTCAGTAATTCGTCAGTATTAATCGCCTCCACTATCTGGACAATTTTCTTCATATCTTTATATACAAATACCTTCACATACTGCTGACAGAATACTTCTGCCTTGTGTATATCCTCACATATACTTTACACTCACCTTGTTCATTAACGATCCCTGGAATGTCTATCCTGGTTTTTTTTCTGCCTTCTATCTATACATATCCCCCATTGCTTGTTTACCACTTTTGAAGGTACATACCTGTTTCTCACTCCTTGACAACTGCTTTAAACCATCCCATAGATTGTTTATATTTTTATTTTCCATTTTCCATTGGTCATAATTGCTCTTTGTTATTTCCTCATGCCTCTCTTATCAACCATTTGGTATTGCCTAATAGTCATACTTTTACGACATTCCTTTCTATCACATTTAACTACGATGAAAACAACTTCGTGATCACTTATACCATCACTTCAATTTCTCGGTAGAGTTCATCTGGTTTTATTATCAGCACCACGTTTGGAATATCATCCTCTCTAGTTGGTTCCGTCACTTTCTGATTCAGTTGTCCTTCCCGTATTAACTTATTCACCATTTGTTGGGCATGCTTTCTATTGTTTGTTTTTCCTTCCCAGTCAACATCTGAAGTTCAGATCACCCACTAAAAAATCTTTCCTTTCTGTGTCGATCCCCACATGGCTGGTTATCTTATCGAATAATTCTGCATCAGCGCTAGCCTCGCCAGTTCTGTACACCCCAAAAACATCAAGTTGCCTATTACCTTTACAGATGTCTTACACCTGGAACTTCATGTTCATCATCCTTAACTTTTTTGTAGCTTATAAATTCTTCTTTCACCAGTACGAATAAACTACCTCCTATCGTACCTAACCTGTTTCTACGATAAACACTCCAGATTCGTGCGAAAATTTCCGCATCCATAATATCATTTCTCAGCCATGATTCAATTCCTATTACAATACCTGGTACCTCGTATCCTACACCTACAGTCCACCTTTCCCTTCGTACTATCCTTACCTAAATCTCGTTTATACCCTATCCCAATCAATTCACTTTCCTCCGAGCCCGATTTCTGTGGTATCTAGGTTAATTTGATAATTATCTAGTGCATTTTTGTCGGAATCGAAGTGTCATAGCAGCAATCTTAGCAAGGAATATTACTGCTGCCAGTAGCAGCCAGATTGACTAAGAATACTACTGCTTCCGATAGCAGCCATATTGGCAAGGTTGTGATTATTGTTTTAAGAGGAAATACTCTTGGCAAGGATTAATAGTGCTTCCGATGGCAGGCATGTTTGTTCTAACTCCGGTCAGTTCGTACGCCATGTTTCGTCGAACTTCGTACGTCGCAATCTTGGGTCCAGTTTATAGTAACCAGTGATTTCCTGCCAGCGCCGGAGGAAATACGACAGTCACGCAGACCAACTTGGATGCAGTACCCTATGCAGGTCCTGTAGGTACAGTTCTGATTCCTGTTATTTATCACTGTGTATTTCAAAGACAGGCAACTCCTTCTAAAGACTAGAGGCCTAGCGAAATCCAGTATCACACGTGTGTACAACTTCGTAAATAACTTTCTATCAGCATCAAGTATCAATGACATCAAAGCAAGCCTAAACGATTTGCCCAGAGTAAGTGAAAGGTATGAAAATACGGTACGCAAGATAGGTTAGGACTGGAGGATGAAACTAAGAATTACTGTGAAAACCGTGATAGATTCGAATCGCTGTACTACAACGTAGCAGATAAAATGACAACGTTATTAGAAAAGGGTTGAAGAATCACGGTTGAGACATGGCAACCTTCCCTCTCCAACCAATGATCTTCGCTGTGGTTCATTGAAGACTTCCAGCTAATTAATTTATATTCTCTAGGTGTCACAATACTGACTTTTCGTCCTTTTTCTGGTACATTTACCAGTTTAGTCATAAACATTGACTCCCATGAAGATGTAAGAGGGCTTTTTTGCTATCTTCAGTTACAGATGAAGCACATAGCCAGATTAAGAATATTCCCATAACAATCACAAACTTTAGAATTGCATGGCAAACATTCTGTCGAAACCTTCTGTCTAAACTAATTGCAACGCCTCACATTAAGAACGTGTTGAACCTTCCATCTGTAAGCAAAGAGTCATCCACATATTTACGACTCCATCTAAATCAGGTTTCAAATGATCTAAATGAAATTGATGCACTTGATTTTGATATCCCTTTGCATGAAGTGCTTGTATCACAGTTGATTCTTCTTGATGAGATCAGAAGAAAATAATGGGAGTAGACGTCAGCAGAAGTGAAATTTGAGAGACTAGACGAATTACGTCAATTTTTAGAAGACAGATGCCATGCCCTTGAACTAATCACATGAAATGAAATCGAATCAGACCTTCAAACCAGCGTATTTTCCCATCCACAGCATGTTACTGACATCAACCACACTAAACCAATAATAAATGTTTATGTTTCTACTGGCAATAAATGTTTACTTTGTGATAGTATTCATCCTCTCTAAAAATGTTCAAATATTTCTAACGGCGATGTCCAACAACGAATGGTCTTTGTCAAACAACATAATGTAGATTGTGTTTAAATTGTCTTAGGCTTGGACACATCGTTGGTAGCTGTTCTTCACGTTCCTGTAATTCATGCGGCTTGAAACATCACACCATACTCCATCGAACCAGTCACGCAAAGGTAGTTTGAAGCCATACCTGGAAGATACAGCGGCGCTGATGTCTACCAGCAACAAACAATTACAACCACAATATTCTTCACTCAATTTTTTAAGATGGAAAACTGCAAACTTATAGAGCGCTCCTGGACTCTTGTAGCTCGCCGCACTTCATTACAAATGCCTGTGCAGAACGACTCAGCTTAAGGAAGGTTCGAGAAGAAGTACCTATACAAGGCATAAACAGTGCTACTGCAGAATCTCCACATAGCGCCACCGTTAAATTTCACTCTATGCACAGCGAATGCCAAGTAGAAAGTGGGTGTGTTGTGCTGTCAAAAATTTCTGGTGATCTCGCAGGATGGGGCATTAACTTTGCTGCCTGGTGTATTCCGGAAGAGCACCCTCTAGTCGACACAACGTTCAAACAACTTCTGCAGATTAATATGCTATCGGTGCAGAGGTGTTCTTCTGGCTTCTTCGACCACAAAGACAGATGAGACGATGTGCCTATACTGTTGTGCTGAACTCGGAACTTGCGTGGATTCTTGCAGTGCGTAACCACGACAGATGCCGAAGGAAGATTCATGGTACTTCCAATTAGCGAGGACTCAACATAATTTTCTGACTCGGTCACAATGGCTATATCGTAGCTTCATCATCTTGAAAGGCGACTAGGGAAATAACTCTAATTCGAAAATGACTACGTTAACCTTCTATAGGAATATGAAGTTTTGGACGTATGGAGGCTATCGAAACGTCGCAACCTAATGAGCATAGCTACTTACATCCCCATCACCCAGTTCGTACATAGGCGAGCTCGACTACGAAGACGAAGGTGGAGTTTGATATTTCTGCCACCACTACGAGTGGGAAATCGCTCAATAATATCCTCCGAATTGGGACGATCATCCAGCAAAATATCTAGTCCATAATTACAAGATCATTACAAGTGTGCTTTACAGCAGGCATTCGCCAGATGTATCGACAATTAAAGATTGATAGTCGCGACTGCACCTTCAGGGAATCGTATGGCCTCGATCGCCGAAAGAACCCATAACACATTACAAGCTAAAAATAGTATGGAACAGCTTCAGCACCCTTCCTCGCTACTGGGTGCCTCCAGCAGCTCACAAGTGAGGAGTCTCTTATATTAAACAAGGTAGCATAAATTCTCCAGAGATATTTCTATGTGGATAACTGCAAAGGAGTAGTTTCCAACTTCGAAAATGCTGTTCCAATCATCCGCGAATACTGAAAGATGTTTCTCCACAGTACAGAGAAGCTCGTATGCCCCTTAAACTTGATAACGGCAAGAATATTATGACATTAGTACTTTTGTGCTATCCTGACAACGATCAGCTGCAGATTGTGAGTAGTACTGGGATCCCTAACGTCAATGGACCTGTTACAAAGAGAAAGATACTTGCAGTCATAGCGTAAATATACGATTCGTTGGGACTGATAGGACCATTCGTCATCTCCTGCAAATTTTCTGCACAAACTGTGGGATGTGGGAACTACCAGCAGAACTACTCCTGCGCTGGGAGCAACTAAACAATCAATTTCCTCTCTTTAACCGAATTCGAATTGATAGACTGGTTCTAGCGGAGGGCATTGTATCTGAGAAGGGCTATCGATTCCGCATTTTTATTAGATCGAAAAATCAACAGGGTGAGCGTACAAAAATGCTACCGTGCGCTAAATTAATGATCGCCCCACTGAAAAGGATCTCCTTTTCTTGTCTAGAGTTGAGTGGAGCATTGCTTCGAGCTCGTCTCCTCAAGAAGGTAACATCTCTCATAATCCGTGGGCAGATTCAACGATAATTCTTTCACGGATTGCAGAATCTCCTATACGGTAGAAAACAGAGTTGCGGAGAATCAAGACACCATATTAATTGAAGACTGAAAGCACGTTAACTTACATCAGGAGCTAATCCTGCCGAACCGATTTCATTGGGACTCGCCCCAGACGCCGTTAACGCTAAGTAACTTGAGTGGAATGGGCACTTTAGTTTGTGGAAGATACTCTATCATGGGTTAACTCAACTCCTTCTGCGGAGTCTCAGGACATCCCGGAACAGCCGAAGCCTGTGGTCAATCTCGTGGCATTCCAACCTGAAGATGAGTTCATGAAGCGATTCTCCATGCTTACGCGACTGTAGAGAATGACAGCATAACGTCTCAGATTTGCCGCCGAACGCCAAACTTCGTGCCATGGAAAGAAAGAAGTGCGAATTAGACCGTCAAGAGTTACGTTATGGACTATAGGGCCTACGCATATATCAACAGCGCCCAGGAATCAGAATATTGTGCAGAGTTTTATGCCCTTCGTCTACAAAAGCGATTTTTATGAAGAGAAAGCTTATTCCCATTAATCTATTCCTCTGCGAAGAAGAAATTATTTGACGATTACAACGATCGGAGCTCCCTTTCAACTAACAACGTCAATTAATTTTGCCCCCAAGGCACCACCTAACTGAATTGATTATTGAGAACGAACATCCGCGAATGCTGCGTGCTAATTGCTGCTCTCTTCCCTTCGCCAGCAGTATTGGGTTTCAGATGGAATTATTATTATTACAATTTCCCCACGCGGAGGCTCCCACAAGGACAAAGTATGTCGACTACACCGTATTTTGTCTCCTGTTGACTTTGCTAGTGGGCCAGGTAGAAAAATCACCACAAGGCTCAGGAGTAAATTTGCAATACGTTTCTTCAGATGTTATATAGATGATTACGGAGTATGGTCACTGAACCTCGTATTGCGGCGATAGCGATGTCGTGAAGTCGTGTCCGGCTGAGACCGAGAGAATCCCATAGCTGTAAATAAATTTAGGGATTGTTACAATTCGCCAAAGCCTACACCATTGTCTCATCTGCCTTAAGCAAAAGGCAAAAAATACCAAGCAAGTAATGGGTCAGTTGCCGAACTTCGAAGTATCACTCGTCAATCCATTCTTACGCTGTCCCACTGAAGATAAAACCAGAATATCGTAAAAAAGTGCAAAGTTTAAATGTTATGTATAAATTTTTGTATGTTTGGGCTTCTAGTGCTATTCATCAGCAAATTGTCAGCAGTATGACTACCCATTGCAACTATCAAACGCTTTATTTCACAACGAGGGAGACATGCGCACAATGGCGGAGACTTTGTAGGCGCAGATATTGTTCGACGAAGAAGATCATCAACGAGACATCGGGAACAGTAATGATAGGCCTTCCATTTGGAATGGACAGGGCCTTTAAAACGCTCAAATAGAAGCACGATAATTCTTAGGATTGCTGGTTCGTCTTTTGTCAAATTTTGTTAGTTAGAGTTTGTAGATTGTATGACTCGTTTTGAAGATTGAGCCATTGATTAAGGTAGCAAGGATTATTAACGAGGAATTTGCTGTTAATTTTTAGCCACTAATATTCTGATCCTAGTTGGTTGAGAATCGAACCTTTGTGCTACTGTACCTTCCATCACATTTAGGCTTATTTGCATAGCACAAATCCGCAATCATTCTTCATTGTTCACCGTGATTCACAAGTTGAACATCTTGACGTTAATTACGGCCCTGGCGTAATAAGCCCCAGTTTGTTAATAGAAGTCGTTAGAACATGAAAATGGTTAGAGCTGAAATGTATTCACCGCGCTGGTTTATCTGAAGAGAATATCGGGAATTTTAATGAGAGTAAACTTAGAGTAAGGTAAAATGCAAAACTTTTTCAGAGTAAATAAACAAAAATATTAAGTCTTAGCATTGAAAAGTACACAAATGAAGCTTATTCTAAAATCTGAAATATTAATTCCGTTTTAACTTATAAACATCAACTCTGACTTATTTTCATTAAATTTCTTGTGACGTTAGACAAAGCCTTGTATTTAAATATCCTCTCTCATTCCTATATCGGACGATGTCTCCTTTCTTTAATAACTCTTTATAAATCAGGAAATACTGCTGGTTTTTATCTTTCTTTATATATTGCAATTTGACGTCACATACAAGATTTTTCCTGAATCACACTGATTATTAGAGGGTTAGACAACTACGGGGCCCCAAGCTAATCTACTTACCTCATTTGGAATTATTCTTGTTCTCTCCAGACACCAGTGATCATGGAATCTGCCCATCATGGCACTTAATTAGTCATTTTCCCTTATTCCATAAGGAACAGATATTATTCATTTATAAGTTGTTAATACGAACCATCAGCATACACGTTAAAGTAGTGATCGAGGGATCCTATAAACCTGGACGAGCCCGGAGAGTATACAGTATGTACGTCAATGAATACAGAATATAAGTAACATCGAAATAATACATTGAAAAATAAAAAATGACATTTGTGCTTAAAATTGTACTGTGCCTGAAAAGAAAGAAGAGCGACAGAGGGCACGTTCGGACAAACACAAATATTCTCATGTAGGCCTATATGTTCAAGTTGTAGTCAAATATCTTCCCCTGGGTGCAACAAACATGTAAATATTCATTGGCCATCAGTGAATTACATGACTATACAGAATAGTGTGTTCATTCGAAACGATGTGGATGAATTCAAGCCCATGGACTAACATGAAATTCAAAGCAAAGCCATCTCCGTTCAGGCCATGCAGACTCTTGCAGGAGTACAACCTCGGCACTAGTAGAATAGAGTGGTTAGCAGTGTGTCTAGCTACCTTAACTCTCAAAAATTAACACGGTACTCATCTTTGTGCCTCTCCAGAGTAGAAATATCCTTTCTAACATTTTCGACCTCCTGACGAGGAATGTAAACTTCGTCCTTTCGGGTGAACCAAACACGCCTCTTCCACCTCTGCTAGACATTCCGTTAAATATATACTTTTGAAACTCGTTGGCAAATCCAGGTTGAGTATAGGAATGTTTACATTACAAGAGACTGAGGTACAAGAGTGTATAGATATTTATTCACGTCATGCGTAACTCAGTGGTAATATTTGTGTCAGCCTACCACAGGGCTTGTAATTCAAGTACCTCTAATGTACTTTACCTTCCTTGGAGAATAAATACTAAAATACCTCTACTGTGGTGTTTTTCTTCGTAAGCCTTCGACATTTCTCGTTTACCTTGCTCAAATCTATTTCTTTACCGACCCGGCGGTATTTACTAAATGAGGAATATATTTTCCCCTCCGATTCTTCATGGTCGTTGTCTTTTCTCTCTAAACCAATAAATGCCAGAGTCAGAATTCTCTCTTCACTTAACTTTTGAATACATATTAATGCTCTATAATATTTAAGAGTAAGCTCAGTTTAGAGGTGGATATAGACCTTACTTGCGCTTTTGAAAATATTCAACAGGTAATTTCAACCAAAAATGTGGTTGTTATTACACTTGGTAGCAATTTAATATGGGAGGAAAACATTTGTGAAATTTTCAGGCTAATTAATAAAAATTCCTCCATTTTAAAAGGAATTTCTAACTACCCAGTATATAAACTCTGAGCGTCAAGCTTCAGTATAATACTGTGGTTTAAACCATTCTCGTTTATTACAAGGGAGTTAAATATGGATAGGTGCAGCACATAGTTACATGAAACAGATTATTCAGATTAGAGAAATTAGAGAAAAGCGTAGTTGGATTCTTATTTGGACTGAGATTGCTGCCGACAGTGGGGTTCG